>NC_091023.1:19051817-19366423 GCF_041296385.1 Aphelocoma coerulescens | reverse complement strand
AACTGTGTAGAATAATTATCCAGATGCTAATGCCTGCCAATTTCGTTTGTTTACCAGAGGAACAAATAAAATGGTAACTTACATTCAAGTGCAGGGGAAAGGAAAACTATGACTGATTTTGTCTTGGTCTAAAGAATCGGTGTAAAAAGGCGTAAGAGCAATTTAAGTTTGTTACCATGTGCAGTTTAAGAGATTCCCAGAAATTACTCTGAACAGTACACACTCCAAATCTACTTTAGTTAAATTTTTTCATTGTTTTATTTCCTTTTGTCTTCAGTGACCAAGAAAATTTGACATTGAGCAGAGACTACCCTGTCTCAATTTGTAACTCTTCAGTTACAAATTATGGCCTTCAGGTTAAGTACGCACACAAACATGGTTGAGCTGTGAGCTTTGACAGTGAATCACTGTGTCAGAATGTTTAATTGTGAAGTGATTTTCAAGGAGATAAAGATCTGTCCCCAGATTTCAGCACTTTTCTACTAAGGATAATTTTGGTTCTATGCAAGTGTTCTTCTCTCTCCCTCCAAATGTGTTTTCCAAACATTGCTGTGCCTACTAAGTTTTAGCTATAATTAAGTACCATTTTTCATATGAAAAAACTGAGGCAGAGAAGGGCTGAGTGACGACGTTCCCTCTAGGTGTGGATTGCTGCTTTGGCAGAGTGTTTGGAGTTTATTGAAGATCTCGCCTATCAATGCACTGCAACAGCTTTTTTTAGTGGTGACTCTCCTGTTTTCTGGATTTCATGGCCTTTTTAGATTGTTCTTCACCTCTTAATAACAGCTGCCTCCACAAAATGAATTTTGGACAAGCTCACCACTGCAGGGTCCATTCTTACTGCCATCAATATCATGGTTCTGTGATTTCAGTAGGATGATTCATCTCCACAACACTCCAGCCCTTGAGCCCTCTTGGTTGATGGTCTGTCACTCTACTGAAGAAGTTTGGCTCAGCTGTTGGTTTTACTGCTCTTCTAGAAAATCAAGCAGCATGTTAGTAGCTCTCAGGTGGAAGGTAACTCTGTACCATAAATAAAGTCATGGGAGTAACACATAAGTACCATAGTTCATATATAGGTATTAAATAATATCTGTAGCATTAGAAACCATCTATTCTTGATATCTGTTTTCTGAGAAAATAAGATCTCTGTCTTGGGGGGAAAAAGCATAAAACCAAAACCAAACAAACAGTAATAAAAAAAGACAAACTCACCATCATCACAAAGGTCAGGAGTGTGTAGCTGTGGTGCAGATTGACTCTGCCAGCTTTTGCACTTCATTCAGGAGCCAATCTCAGCTCTGACATGCTGAGGATCTCCTGGTCTCTAGGTTGTCAGCTGTACTCTTGGGCATTTTGCTTTTGTCCTTGCTCAGTGCTTAAAGGTGTCTGGGAACAGACTGCTAGGTCTGTTGGTCTGGGAAATGACTTGGACTAAGGGTACTGGTAGAAAATCACAGAGGTTTTGTAATATGGAAGACAAATTAGGTCAAGCCCACTGCCTGAGCCAGGATCTACCAGCTTCCCTGCTCCTGGACATGTTTTCTTTGCATGACAGGTCCTCCTCAGCGTTTCTACTCACCCTCTTCCTCAGGGTGGGAAAAGCAGCTGAAAAAACTTCACTGTAAGAGTTTTTTAGACATATTACAGGGTTTTATGCTACCAGTTCCCATTGATTTTCAATTCAATTTTCACTTAGCTGAAATTCAATAGGAATAAAATACCTAATTCCTTTATGCCATTGAGAGTCTTCTGTCCTGGGTCTTATGGTAGGCTGTGGAACGAGTGAGCATTGGCTGCTAGTGGGATGTGACAAGCATTAAGAAATAAGAGATTGGATCAGTGTATTTTATGGGACTTTATACAAATCTAAGCAATTGGCGTTTCATATAAAGGAGAAGGGAAAAAATTACCAGTAAGGACATGGTGATAGCAGTTTCTCAAAGAACAGATCCCAAGGCACAAGCAGAAACTGTGCCATTGCAGGGGATGACAGGCTGTGTACTGAGACATCTTTGGTTAACACATGAGCCTTAGCCGAAGACTCAAAAAGGAATCAGATTTTTAATGACAAGCCTAAGGGACTATCATGAGCCTAGAGAGATAGAATTGAAGTAATCAAGACACAAAAATGAGATATGACCAGAAAGTTGCATGAAACTGCACTGAATGAGCATTCAAAGCAGTAGGAAAACCAAGGTACAGGCTTGCTAGTCAGCAGAAGATGGTGATGGCAGTGACAAATGAGGCTGAAGATGAAGGGACACCAAACACCTGCAATATATAGTATGTTACTTTTGAAAAAGTCAGCTGTGAGGAGATGGCTACCACAAATAATATAAATTGCAACAAGATACAGATGATTTGCAATTTTTTGTAATTCATCTTCTGGTGTCTCACATATTTCATGGACCCTCAGCTAGTCCACTGATCACAGGCTCAGAAGTAGTAAACATCATGACCACCTGGAGTCCCTGGCAGACTTTTTTTGTCTATGAGTTATTTGCATTTTCATGGAGGCATGGATTGTAGAGGCGGCCTCTTTCTCATTCCCATTTCACCCCTTCCTAGAATAGTTCTTAAAATTTTTCTTTACCCTCTGTGTTAGTTGCCCAGCTGATTGTTATTTCTTTCTGGTTCTTTTTGTAGTTATCTTCTCAGTTTAGTCCTACGGATTTCCCCTTTCCAAATTGTTTAGTTCTTCAGCTTACTCAGTATAATGCTCCTTGCTGTTAGCCACCTCCTACTCATTAGAAGTTTCCTCATGAGAGTTTCTGAATCAAGGAGAGATTTAAAAGGCGGTGCTGGTTTGCGTTATGTTGGCACTGACTAGAGGAAAGATAAAGTAACCCCAGGCTCTTGTGAGGTTCTGTGTATCTGTAAAAGTAAATATGCTGATGTGCACTAAGGAGAGAAATCATTCCTGATCCATTCTGCTGGTTACCTCAAAGGCAGACACAGGTACTTCAGCAAAACAGCACTCTTTATGTTTTCAATTTGTCTTTTTTTTTTTTTAAATGGAAAAACAATGTCAAAGTTGCTGTTATTTTTCATTATTAAAATTTCATTTTCAAACAGTGATTTCTATGTTCAAGAAGTTGTTTTAAAAAATTCAGAAACATTGTGGTGGAAGTGAAACTTTTCAGTTCCAAACTTTCCAAAGCACTTCAAAATTTCCTTTTTCTTTCTTCGGAAGAATATTTAATTTATCAACTATAAATGCCAGGAGAGGTGTTAATTTTGTGTGTTAAAACCCTAATTAGATTAAGTTAGATTGTACTTTTCGTGTTCTCTCAAGCTAATTCCCATGATCACCGTGCTTTAAAACCTTTATTAGGGGGTTTTGTTAGAGATGCATCTCTTTACTGTTGTTATTCATCTGACAAGGAGAGTGGATTCAAATGTCCCCTTCTTTCAAAGCTGTGTTTGTCACTGACCTCAGATGTTGAACCGAGAACAGAATTAGTTTCTAAGCACTGCACTGTGTGTGCAATGCCCAGAAAACTGGAGAGTTCTGACTGGCATCCTTCTAAGAGAGGTGATGTGAGAACCTTTTTGTCTAGTGTGTTACATCCGTCAGAGCCAAAAGTACTTGGGTGTTGTTAAATGACATAGAGATTCAAAACTGGCTATTGTCTCTCTAGTGAGAAGTTGTCAAGATGAAATGAAGGAGGCAGCAATGTGGAGAAAGAAATATTGGGATCTCAGTTTGAAAGAGGAGGTTATGCCTAGAGATGAGGAAACATTCTTCTTTGATTCATGAAGAAAGTAGAAAGAGGACGTTAGGTGGCAGTCTGTTGATGATACCAGATTTTCACAACAATAAAGTTGAGGACACTTAGCAGGACTAGCTGAAGGATCTTATGAAACTCGATGAGTACTCCTTAACTATCCCACGAAATTCAGTTTAGATAAGCATTAAAGTGATGCATCTGGGAATAATCAAAACTTTTCAGATAAAATTATGGGCTTTCAGCTGTCTTACCACCAAGGAATGAGATCTTGGGATGATAAAAGACAGGTCCATGAAAGAATCTGCTTAGTGGTGTTCATTGAATATTAGGAATAAATAGGAAGGGGATAGAAGATAAGTACAGAATATTTATGCCAGCATATAAATACATGGCACACCCACATCCTGCATATTGCCTGCCCCTACCCTTTCAAAAGCTTCACAAAAGGGCAACAAGGATGATCACAGGAAGAGAGAGATTTCCATTAAAAAGAAACTAAGCAAAGTAGAGTCTTTGTATGCCTAGAAAAGAAGACTGTTGGGAGAGATGATGAAGGTATCTAGACTAAAGCACCATACACAAAGAGGTTCCCTCACGCAGTTTGTGCAGTCTTTGCCAGGACAAGAAATGAAGGCAAGATGACAGATGTGGCAGCTGGAAAAGAAGCAAAAGCAGATCTTTAAACATAACATAATTAAGCAGCCACCGGGTACTGTCAGAGTTTAAAGTTTCTATGGGTTCAAGGGAAGCTTGAACAAGTTCCCAAAAGGGAAATCCAAAAAGGTTAAAAATGCATGTGAACCTTATCTGGCTGGAGTAGTCTTTGAGACTCAGATTGGTGGAAGCTGGAAGAGTTCTTGGGGGAAATGTTATTACTTTCTTCTTCTGTCCTTCTCTAGGCACTCGCTTCAGGCTGCTGATTGAGACAGTGCCTGGCCAGAGGGACGCTTGGTCTCACCCAGTACAACCATTTTATGTTCTCATGGTACCAGTCATTTATGTCCTGAGCTCACACTTCCTTTCCATATCTAAATGAAGGACAGGTCAGAAACTGAAGCAGAAGCAGCCTGGACAAATAGTTTGAATGCTGACCTCTCTACATTCTTTTCTCTTTTCATCTTCCTCTTTAGCTAAACTGAGAATGGGTCTGTCTTCCACAGTGCTCCTAGTTGGCAATCAGAGGGAAATACTGACAATCAGAGGAATGTTTTTAAAGCACCCGAGTTCAGATTAATATGATTTTTTAAAATGTAAGGAAATCCATTAAAAATTTATCAGTGTATAATAGCTGAACAATCTCTCCAGGAGACTTTAATTTCTGCTTCTAATCTTTTCATCTCAATCTGCTGGGTCAGCTTTGCACTTCTCCTTGTGTGCACAATGGGGAACAATGTTTAGCTGATGACAGAAATGCAGGATGGGGATTAAGTACCCCCCAAGCTTTCTGTATTTTAGTAATGGTGTTGAATGTTCCCCAGTCCCTGATTTTCTTCCCTCCTATTCTTCCAATAAATTAACTCGTAAATCTGAAAATCAAGACATAGCTTCACTGGGCAGAGAAAATACACCCTGCAAGTTTTCCTAAATACCCCTTTAGAAAAGGCTTAAGTTTGATTATTGTAATTGATTATCTTAAGCCCCTGAGTGTCAGAATTCTGCATTACACTCAGCATGCAGTCTGATGAGAAGATGGATTTGGCAGCAGTCTTAGGAGTCTTCACCTCACCACTCGCACCCACCCACTCATTTCTGGTCCATGGCCCAGGTTTGCTCCCTAGATAGAGCTTCGAAATCAAGTTAATCTAAATATTCACTGCTGTTAAAACACCAGTTACACCACAATCTTTATCTCTGTCTTCCTTTCTCCCTGTGACAGCACAAGTGTTGTGGGACTGTGTGGTTAGAGAAAGTTGAGAAGTTTCTCACAAGGGCCGTTTTCAGCTCAATCAACTCACAGTATAACCGAGCACTGGTGCCAGCATGTGACAGCAATAGGTGGCCTTTTGCTAGGTGGTGACTCAGACCTGGGAAAGTTCAAGCCTGCCATGAAGTTGCACCTCCTGTGGTGTGTTGCTTTTAGGGCTGCGTGGTAAGCCAGAGTCTTGAGTCATTACAGATAACAAGTAATTTAACAAACAGTCCTCTAAAGAAGTTGAAAATCAACTTAAACAAGGAATGAAAAGTAATAATATCCATTTTCTTCAAACACATCAGAAGCACGATTACTGACAGAAAGTCTCTAAGATGCTCGAGGCATGAAAGGAACATTCAAAAAATATAAAGCCACAGAAGAAAAGCTATGATTTTTTTGCACCTGTGCTTACCATGGGGGAGGTTGGTGAAAATCCCATCCCAGAATCTTAATTTATTGAATACATTTTAGGATTTGCTTCAAATTGAAGCGTCCATAAATAGTTTATAGAGTAAATGAACAAAACAAGCTATAAAAGCTTATCAGGAGTAGGGACATTCACTTGGAATTTCTAAAGAAATTCAGGAGAGAAACAGGTGATTGTAGTGTACAGCTTCTTAGATCAAATAATTTGGAGCCAGAGGACTGAAATCTGACTAATACAGCAACAGATTTTAAAATGGCATTCAGGCAGATCCAGGAAACTGCATCCCAGTAAACCTGACATCTGTGCTGGGAAAATGAGTAGAAATTATAACAAATAATATAAATAGTGTAATCTGAATAATTATGGCATATTGTGAAGTTTTTTGTGTAAGTTTTAAAACATAAGTCCTGGTCTAATTGTATATTCAAAATCTCTGAAGGTATCTACTAGTAGGAGGACACGGGAGACCAAGCTGATATCACCTGCTTGGGTGTTCAAAAGGGGTTTAACAAGGTTCATCCCCAAAAACCTTTAAGAAAATACAATATTCTGGAACAAAAAGGAAGATGCTCACATCAATAAATAACTAGCTGGCATAGAAAGCGGAGTACAGAAATAAATGGTCAGTGCTCACAGTAGAGGTAGGTCATCACTGAAAACCCTGTGGAGATCTGTGCTATTCAACATATTCATAAGTGGTCTGAAAATATAAAAGTGAATAGTGAGGGAACAAAACCTGCTGATGGTACTAAGTTACCCAGAAAAGTTAAGAGAAGAACCAGCTATGGTGTATTTAGAAAGATCTTATAATGCTGGCAATAATGGGCAAAAAAAAAAGAGACGTGAAATTCAGTGCAGGCAAATGCACACAAGAAAAATAACTCTATCTTTACATATAAAGTGATGGGTTGGGAACTAACCATCACTTCTCAGAAATGAGATCTTGAAGTAAATGGATAGTTCTGCAAAACTGTCACGTCAAGAACAGTCGAACCAAAATTTTAAGAATAGAGAACAAAATAAAAGCCATCATTATGACACTATATAAATCCATAGTACACCTACAGCTTGAATATTCTGTGCAGTACCAGCCTCCTCGGCTGAGAAAGAACAGAGGAAAGCCAGAAAAGGCTGAAACTCATATGGCAAGGATGGTCACCATGACAGAATAGGTTCAAGGAATATGACCTACAAAGACAGGCTGAGAAAGTTGGAGCTGTTCAGCCTGGAGAAAAGATTGTGTGGAGACACCACAGCACATTCCAGTATCTGAACGGGCTACAGGGAAGCCAGAGAGGAACTCTTCATCAGCACCTGTAGTGACAGGACAAGAAGTAATGGATACAAACTGAAAGAGGGGAAATTTCAGTTAGAGGTTAGGAAGAAATTTTTTGTTGTGAGAGTGGCGAGCCATTGTAGCAGGTTGCTCAGGGAGGTTGTGGATAGGCCAACCCCAGCAGTGTTCAAAGCCAGGTTGGAAAAGTCCTTGAGCAATCTGGTCTAGTGGGAGATGTCCCTGCCCATGGCAGGGAGGGTGGGACTAGATGACCTTTAAGGTCCATCTGAATCCCTTAACATTCTATGATTCTATGACCCAATGTCTAGGACCAGTGAGCTGGAAAGGATACGACCAGTGATATGACCAGTGCTGGGGCAGGCTGAGATAGTCTAGATCTTGACCTGTCCCAAAGCTTGTTTTACAGTATCAAAACACATACATTAGCTTGACTGAGGAGATGGTGAGATTCCAGTATGCAAACAGGAATGAGGCAGAAATGCTGAAAAGGAGTGCCTTGCTGAGTCGCAACATCAGAAAGTTAGCGGCACAAACCAGGTGCTGATGCTTAAGAAACAGAGCACATTGGAGTGTTTACAAGGCACTTTGGTCAGCTGAGGCTCGTTATTCCTTTAGGATGCCTCTGCAGTCAATGGAGAATGAAAGTCTTTCCATTTGGGCCATGAAGACCACCTAAATTAGGATCCCATTCTGATCTGGACTCCAAAGGACCCTCTCCGTCCCCATTAAGTAGAAAGGCGATGGAGATGCAAGGGGTGCCTAACACCCTGATAGGTCTGAGTGGCTGTAGCATTTTCCTGTGGCTGGGTCTATGGAAAGCAGCTGCTATCATTCTATGACTCCTGTTAATGAGTTGATATAAGGGACAGAAACCTTCAAATCCTGTCTAGAGGCTTTGCTCATGACATATTTACACAACTGTGAGCTGGATTCAAAACTGTGGTCCCAGCACCATAAAACTTCAGAATCAGAATCAGAGCTGTAATCAAACACCAGTCTGATACACAGTGAAGCTGTGTATTTTTCAAGGGAGCTTTAATTTTCCCAAGTTTTTCTAACTGGAACAGGAAATCTCTAGAACATACTGGGGGAACACTCTCTCCCTAAATCTCCAAATATGCTGACACAGGGCAACAGCAACTAAATTTTGAAATAATATTAGTTTATTTTTGAGTAATATTTGCCTCCTTTCTTTTCCTTTTTTTAAGGTTGTGTTCCTTCAGTTACTTCATTTCCTCTCACCATTTTATCATATTTTTGATAGTTTTACTGTCCTTTTCCCTTTAGTCCTTTTCCTACACCACAATCCTTCCTAAGGAGAAAATGAGGGTGAGAGAAGTTGGAGATCAGGGCTTTTGAACCATGAAATTTGAGTGTTTAATTTAGTAGACAATTTTGCCTATTTCTAGTAGCTATGCCCTTTTTTTATACTGCTTATAGTTCTGATACTATTTCTGAATTGGGAGCATAAAAATGTAAAATTTAATATTTAGAATTACAATAGAAAGACAAAAAAATAGACGTAAATCGGTGTTTCAAGGCATGCAGAAGTTGCCAACCACACTCAGGCTGCTTCTTCTTTTCTGCAGCAATACAAATAGAATGTAACAGTCTTTCGTGGTCAGTATTAGAGTAGAAACTTATCACCAGTTGTTTCTTGGTCATATTTGGAGGCTTTTGGGTGGTTTCTTTAGTATCCTCAGAAATGGCAATGAGAAACGTTGAATTTAGAGAAATTAGTCTGGTTTTACTATTGAGAAAGTAAATTAACCCTTACCTGATTCACTGAAGAATAAATAACATCTTGTTAGCAGATTTTAGATCTTTTTTTCCCCTGTCTGATATTGCACATCTTGACTGTAACTTGCTCGTTTTATGTATCTGAAGGAGAGGAACATGCTCTAATGAAGAAAAATCTCTCTTGGCCATGCATTAACATCTGTGATGGCTTATTTGAGTATCAAAGAATTTTGTTCATAGTTCTTTGAATTATAATCGAATTATTTCAGTACCTGTTTTAAAGTAGCTGAAAATTGTTATGTAAAATTCATGCATCATGTCTTTTTAATAAACAACAACAAAAATCATTCAAATAAATGAAGCAATTAGATCTGAACACTTGAATTTTCTTATAAAAAAGTTAAGTTAGTCTTAACTCACAGATTTTGAAGACACTATAATAAAGAATTATTGGAAGAAATATTGCTTTTACTGTTTCCAGATAATGCTTAATGTTGTTGCAAATTATAAAATTTAATTAGCTATATAAATGCCAGAGGAACAAATAATGTGCTATTGTCTTGATATCTTTCCAGAAATTAGTCTTTTAAAACAAATTTGCCATATTAATCATCTAAAAATATTTTTGATCACTGAATTAATAGTTTGCAGCCTGTTTTCAGGTATTCATTGCCATAGGTGATTGCCTCTTAATTACTACATGGGCGCTTTCTATTCACTCTTATTAATTCATGTTTTCTGGCACAGTCCCAAAAGGCAGCCTTGCCCTATATCTTCTAATTACTTCTATAATTGAATTTGCCCACTTTTTCTAACCTATTTTTTAAACTGACTGTGTTTGTTCATGGTTTATTGTGTCTTTTTTGTGTCAGTTCTCTGCAAGCAGAATGTACATTGATTCTTTCCTCGTTTCTCATTAATTTTCAAGAGCTTTGCTGCATGTCTGCTTTTTCAGCCTGTCAGACCTATTGCTAGACCAAAAAAAGATTCTTATTATTAAAGGTTAGGTAAAATAGACTGAAGTTAATTAATTCATTAGTAACTCTGAGCCAATTACTGAAGCCTTCTCTTATTTATATACTTGTTAACAAGACAGAGATGAGAAAGGCCTATTATAGGCACATGTCCTTCAGAAGTTGGGCAAACCCTCTGGAGCATATGCATTTAGTTCCACCAAAGAAAGAGAATTGATTCCAAAATGAAGACTTGGGAGATATAACTGGCAAAGTCTTCATAAACTGATGGACCTTCTTGTGGCCATCCAAATGTTGTTTTGGATTCTATCCTTTGATCACAAGGAATAAATTTTAGTGATCAGCTTTACAAAGTGCACACATAAGGTTTTGATATAAATATATTGACTTGCCAACATGATCTCTTGGGATGTTTGGGAATAGTTGAACAAAAAAAATTGCCCATGCATATCTATGCAATTAAGAGGGGAGTTGCTGATTTTGACTTCAGACTATTTCCTTGTATTGATAAATGAAATGAGATATGTAGCTGTGAAGAAACCCCATTAATTTTTGGTAAATACTCTGCAGGTTATGAACGTTACACGAGAGCTGAAGTCATGCAGAAGCTACAGTCCTATAAATCAAATAGGCAAGGTACCCAGTGGATCTCTGATCAGTGTCAGATGTTTACATTAATGACATCAATGCATATTTTAAGCATAGTATTCAAAACATGACCTTATATTTCTTGAGGTTGAAGCATGACAAAACACTGTTCTCTCTCACTGAATTCAGTGTTGATACAAGTGTGTTATTTTTTAAAAGAGTTAGTCATACTTTATTGAGGGGGAGAAAACCTTTGGGGTTTTGTTTTCTCATAATTCAACAACTTGATCAGAGATCATTAGAATTAGAAATCAGTTCTTTGTCAAGTGTCTTTCAAACCTGGTCTGCTATCTAGATTTGGAAGGAAATGGTGCTAAGATTGAGGAATATTATATGAGCTTTTTAAGCAAATAGACAAAGCATGGATTTAGAACCATCTTCCACCTGGTCCTTATAAAATATAAATCCAAATAAATTTAAACAGGAAGAAAAAGGTGTTGGACCCACAGGGGAACAGAAATCTTGGCCCTGCCCAGTCAATTATGTTTTCAAGGAAAATTGGTCTGTAGATCTAGGTTTAAAATCCTAAAGAAGGGTAGTTACTAAATTCTCTGGAAGTCCTACTCCCATGCCAGAAGCAGCCATAGATTAAAATCTTCAGCTACCACTGTAGGAGTTATTCTGCAATCCATAGTTATTTCTAACTTGAGAGATAATAGGAAGAGAAATTAAAGAAACAAATTAAACAATTAAAGCACCAAACAGCATATGGTCCTCAGCTGAGCCTGGTCACTGGGATAAGGCCTGGGTACCATCACCATGCTGTACCAAAATATCTGTTTGCCTCTGCATCCTCCTGGAACACATGCACACAGAGCTTCCTCACTCCTCCTTGCATGCCATACAACTCACTGCAGAATTGGGGTATTTCTTATTCAATCTTACTCATTCAGTCCCTTCCCAAAATTACTTAGGAAATAACTGGCTGATTGGAACTGCTGATATCTTGATCAGATCATTATTATTTCTGGTATGAAATAAATAAGGAATTAATTATGGAAGTGCTTGGGCTGTTCTGTAGTTAAAATAGCTTTGAGATTTGCACTTAAAAACAGACATTTGCTGCTTAATTTTGTGTGAATTACATGATGTGGGCTTGCCAAATTTATGTTGTTCATTTTTGGAGTGGAAAGTTACTGGTTTTGAGAACTTTTCAAGTATATCTTTTGATTTATTTTAGTTATTGGCAGTTATCTTTAAGATTGTGTTTGAATGAGAGACTTCAGATACTTGGATCCTTCCAGTAGAAACAGTGCAAACAGCTTTTTGAGAATTTAATAAGAGTAGAGGGGTGCATTTACACAGTTTAGAAGTGTAGCAAAATGACATAAAAGAGTTTCCCTTAACACTTCATTTTATAACTAATGAACTCATCAGAATGAGTCCTGTTTTATGTAATAGTATTGAAATAACTTTTGCCACTATAAAGTGCATGCTATGATGAATCAGTCTCTCAGTTGCCCTCCATGATAACAATATTTTTGGTTTTGGCAGATCTGAAGGCTTCTGTCACCTCCATTTGGACAGACCCCCTAATATTCAGTAAGGGTTTAAGGAATGAGAGGTGTGCTTCTGTGTCATCACTTGTATTATCAGAAGCAGGATAGCTTGGACATGTTGGAATTCAGGCTGTTCATCGTAGCAAGTTGTAGTCTCTTTGACAGTGTGAATGACAGTGACAATATCATCTAACCAAAGTAACTGAGGGATTGTGGTGGTTACTCCACAGAGATCTGTGGACAGGACAGTAACACCCTTTTCATTTTTACAGGGCAATGCAACATAAGTGTAAAATGATAAGAGCAGTAAAAAAAATGAAGGGTTTTCGGTCTGAAAACTTCCTTGTTTGTCACTTTTTTTCCCAGTTCTTGCATGTTTTATAAATTTCTTTCCGTCCTTTACTTCTGTACATGTTATGCTGCACTTGACTCTACTCCTGTCATATACATTGAACTGAAAAATTCACTGTTAGCTATTTCCTTTCATAGTTATGCTTGCTCTTCTTTACTCTGAGTGTCTTCTAGCATGTCTTGAGAGTATTCCTCTGCCTGCTGTCCTTACCTCACTTCATGTGAATGCATTTCAGCTTCTGCACCAGCAGACACTGTAGCATTTTTTACTTAATTCTATATCCTTTCAGTAACTTCATGTAGTCATCAAGGAACTTGTAAAGAGTGTATTGACTTGTAGGAACATGCTTGTTTCTTCTGGCTCTTCCTTTAATTCATTATTGGTTCTACTTTGTAGAACATGTTGTGACCACAGGGAATGAATGAGCTTGGCAGGAGTTGGAAACCATAACCATCATTTACATACAGGGAAGCTGAGGTTCCATGACTTTCCATATGTGACAAGGAAGGACCATGGCAGAGCCAGCAGCACACCACCTATTGCCTGTTGTATAATCCTGGGCTTTTGCTGCTGGAATGTCCTTTCTAGTACACATTTAATATGGAGATATTAAAACATATGCATATTGTTGTAGGTGAGTAAAATCTTGTGGTTGTCAGTGGACTTTAAAAAACCTTTCCTAGAGGAAATATTTTAAAGCCTTTTCTGTTATTTTTCATTAAATTAGAACTTAAATAACATTGTTCAGTATCCTGGATATTATAACTTTTCCTGTATATCAGACACTTACCTGAAAATGGGTCACCTGATTGAGTAAAAGACTGAATGTCAACAACGTTGATCAACCACATTCCTGCTTAAAATCATTACATCTCCTCCTCCAGCACTTGAAGCAAAGTTTCAGAGAAACTTATTTCCTAGTTGTTCTCACAACAGCAAGCTCAAGCATTGAGTCTTGCAAAACAGGGAGCAGTTTCAGTATTAAGATGTATTCCATAAGCTGTTTCTTAGCTGATACTTCATTATCTTCCTAAGTAAGCCTCAAATGTTTTAAGAAACGTGTGTCCTCTTACTTTAATCCTAAAGAGGAGGGAGGCTAAGGAATGCTTTTCTTTTACTTCCAGTCCTAATGCTAGTTCCTAAAATTCAGTTTTAAACAAGACAAGAAGCTACATAGAATCTATCGATCTTTTAAATCTGGTCTTCCTGGCTAGTTTGTAGGAACAGGTAAGATATTAATTAATAATAGAGAAAAATATATTTACAAGTAGAAATTGATGTTATTCTGAACACAAAGTTTTAATCAAAAATGTCAGCCCAGTACTGACCACGTGCACTTCAGGGGGACAGGATCAGTCCTTGTGCTCGTAGCATCTGCTTCAGGACACCTAGAGATGTAATTGTGCTCCTCATGGGTATCCAAACTGCTAACACAAAACAAAAATGAGTGGCTGTTATCTGCATGTTGGCATTATGTATTTTACATCTACGGTAAGTGCCACCACTCAAATGCCAAACCTGTGCTTAACATTGTGCCAAAAGGCCTCCTGGCTGATAAACCTTGACAGTATATTGTTCTCTTGTCAAGGGGCATTATCCCAGCAATTCAGCAAAAATTTTTCTTCATTTGGACAGTGCATCTTTCAGACATTCCCTTCTTCTATTGATTTGTTTTCTCCTGTCCCTTTCTCCTTCTTTTGTTTTCTTATCATAGCTTCAGGTTATTAAGTGCAAAGTATTGATGGGAATGGGTGGTTTTGGTCGATGGAGAGCTAATGCATCCCTAATCCCACCATTGTTATAGAGTTATGCTTTACTCTGGTTCCTGATGGGGGAAAAGGTGCAAAGCTCTTGATCCTAGTTTTATTTGTCACAAACCCATCCATCAATCAAGCACAAGCATGTCTGAATGCTGAATGACATGTGGGTCTCAGCTGAAAAAATTCGATAACACTGTATTGTCAGGTTGCTCACTCTTTTTTTTTTTCGATAAGAAATACATTTGACTGAAATAGATAAGCATAGAACTGCTAAAGACTTGAAGAGAGAGAGTGACATACATGACACCAAAGGTTTTCGATCTTTGGTATTAATGATACTTATGAGTAAATAAAATGGAAAAAAAAGCCCTAGACATGCAACATGCTTAAATCCTGTGGGGTTTTTTATTAAGTTGGGGTTTCAAGTTTTTAATCTGGACGTATATTGTAGCCTGCCACCTAGGTCCAGATGCTGATAGAATCTGTGACTGAATTTCTATTTTTAAAAAATTATATTGCTTAATATAGCAGAAATGCATGAATAGAATATTATTTTAATATACCTTGAGAACCTATGAATTTATTATTTCTGAATAAGGATGAAGACATATAAGTATATATGTATAAATATCTGTTTATGATTTGAAAACATTTTAAATTTATTATTATAGTACATATACATAGATACTTTATACTATGCAAATAAGTATTTTGCAAATAATATTTTTAAATGTCCCTTTAAAATGTTTTTGTATTTCACATATGATTTTAGAATCTCTTTATACCAGTTATTGTGTGAAGTATATTAATACACTGCTGAAAGCTTATCCTCTTATTTATATACAATTTTCTATTCATACTCACTTAAATAATTACATTTAGAAACTGTTAAAATGTTACAATTTTCCATTTGCACACTGTAACTCTGAGAAAAGTAATCAACAGATCAGAACAGTTTAGAAAATGCATTTTATTTTCTTGCCATAGAAGTAGAGACTTTAGAATGGAGAACGCATTAAATGACCTAAAAAATCCATCAACAAAGGTAACAAAAAGACAACCCAAATCAGAGGCTCTAAGACAAACATGTTGTAGCCTCAAGTACTGGCACACTCTATGAGTAAGCCATTTTTTCTCTGCTCTGTGACTAGGGGCTACAAAACTGCAAAAATCAATGTGGGAGTGCTTTAGGTTTGTTGGGTAAATTACATGTGCTTGGCTGCTCTATTGTATCTGGCCCATATTCTACACCAGATACTTTTAGATGGAACTGTCACATAATACATATACTCAATATTGATTTTTGTAGATTTAACAGAGCTTGAACTGAACTCCATGGTAAGCAAGGAAAAACTTAAGAAGTGCAGCTCCTCAAAATTGGGATGAACATGTAAATATAGAAATACTACTGAATGTCTGTGTCTGGAAATCTCCTGGCCCAGTTTTAATTTGGTATGGGCAAAGTCAGTACTGAGTAGTAGAAAACTGCTGGCATTAAATATTTGTTGGTTTGCCTTCAAATTATTTATTTTTGTGTATTTTTTTTATGTTTATACCAAGACCAAGTGAACATGGAAACTTATAAAAATTAAGTGACATTCTATTGTCTGAATACCAGATGATGCCAGATGAAACCCAGAACACCTCTGATAGCACCAAAGAGCACTTTGAGGTCTCTGTATATATCACGAACAAATTATTTTAGATTAAGTTCAGTGCATGCTGTGAAGCGCCTGAATCTCAGATGCAGGACACCTAAGTGTACATTTTCACATGGGAATAGGTGGTCTCATTTCAAGTTGCATATAACTTCTAATCAAAGTAGACATTAATTCAAGTGTCTAAACATGAAACATGGAAAATTTGGCTGCTTTTGAAAATCTCCATGTTAGTTATCAAACATGAGGTAATTAAGTGTGAACAGTTTGCTAGTGTGACAGGACTGGTAACACTCCCTGTTAAGACTGAAGAAGGCTAATATTTTCTCAGGGGAAAAAGGGGGAAAAAAATATTTGTAACCTTAAAAAGTAAATTAAGACTGCAAACATTAGTTTATGTTCATAAATATTAGTTTATTAGTATTTGTGAACAGTGTATTACTAATGATATGTGTTTAAAGTAATCCCATTTTTAGATACCAGTCTCCACAGTAATTTGTAATCAAACAATAGTAGCCCATAAAGAAATAGTTATAATTGCTTAAAAATGGATCCTTCTGGTTTCACATCCACCCACCAGCAGTGTCATTGAACCCTGCCTGCAGTTCTAAAGTCATGCCCCAGCCTGTGTTTATCAGTATTGCTCGTGACTCAGTTACACCCACAATTGTGGGTCCTGTAGTGAAGGACTTTTGGTCACTGCTGCCATGAGAGATGCTGCAATTGTATTTAAAGGAAGGAGAGAACACAGGCCTTAAATATCCAGGGAATGCTTTACATAATCGCCACTGCTCCATGTTCCTCACCTCTCCCCTGGCCTCCTGGGGCGTGATCCTCATGAGGCTGCAGCTGCAGAGGGCTGAGACACTTAAACTGCTCTGCTTGGTTTCAGCTCTGGGCTCAGCGTGGGCAGTGTGCGGCCCCTGGCTCACCTGCCCCCTGACAGACAGCCAGTGGGAGACATCCTGCCTCAGAACCCTACTTTCAAACTTTATAAATCTCTTGGTGGTTTTTCTGTATTTAAAAAATTGTAGGACATGTTTTCAGCCAGTATTAATTGACATAATTCCAGTAATGTTCTCGCTAGGACAGCAGTTTCCACTAATGAATATCCAGCATTGTATCTCTGCCAGCAGTCAGATGTGGTAATCAGAGCAGCCAGCCTCTGAGAGTAAAGCAGAGCCTTGTCAGGGGGCCTCCACTTTAAAACTTTGTCTCTTGGTCTGTCAGTGCTTGATTTTATTATTCTAAGGGCATTTTGATAACCCCTCTGTGTTTGGGTCTTCATGGTGTGAAGGTCTGACTAAATAATGAGGGCACTTTCTCTTTTATCTTTAGAGGGAGGATTTACTTATTACTGCCAATAATATGGGTCAGATTTTCAAAGGTGTTTTAGCTTCACCTCCATGTTTGTACTGCATAAACACTTGCAATTGCTTTTGTATCTAGTCATTTCTACAGATGAGAATTTACCATTATTTTGCTATGCAAGTGATGCTGGTGTGTGTATTCTTCTGTCTCGTTTCTATAGATAAACATACACAGGCACAAGTGGGTGTCGTGCTTTTATGCAACATTTTACAGTGCTAAGTATTAAGTGGACAGGACACTAACACCATTTTCACTCTTAATATATATGATGAGCTTGTTTTGTATACTGAGGAGAAAAAAGAAAAGATTGTGAATTGAACCTTTTACCATTCATTTTGTTCTCTGTCTTATGTGACAAGAGGCCATGAAGGATCTATGACCATGTGTGATATTCCAATAAATGAAATGCCTCTCTATATTCTAACAGTATCTGCTGTACTACCGCATGGTACTGATCCCTCCATTTTCTGTAACACAAATTAGTCATATGAAAAGGGACTTTAACTTTCATAAAACCACTGTGGCTCTGTTCCTTAGACAATAAAAAGAGGCTTACAGAAAGAGTTACTTACCTCCTTCTGAAAGAATGCATGCAAACAGGGTTTCATCAATGGGAAGGGCACTTTATGTTTCAGAGTTCAATCCTACTTATGTAGTTTTAGCCATTTAACACCGTGGCTTCTGACTGCTGTCTGTCTGGGAACGGGATGCCAGGGAAGGAAACGCTCGGGGGTACCTTGGTAGCAGCTGTGCTGTATTTTCAGTTTACTCTTAGGTGCCAGAATAAAGTCCCTGATGTTATGCTTAGATGCAAATCAACTCCTGAAGTGAATGACATTGTTGACATCCAGTATATATTAGAAGTCAGCACAAGTATCATGTTGGTCTATGTCTAGTGGACGTCCAGGACCACTCAAGAGGTTAAGGACATTGTTCATCAACTGGGAATGTAACTTGAGAAACGTAAAGCCAACGGAATTAGAAAGAAAGGGCAAAACACCATATGATTTGTCTGTTTAAGTGCCATATGGCATCTCTTTAAAATGTATAGTACTAGGGAAGAAAAGAGATTAGTGCAAAATGTAAGAGCTGCTTCATAAGGCCCTAAGGACCAGAAGTTCAAAATGCTGGAGTATCCAGACAGCCTCTCCTGCATCTTAAAGAATAAATGATGTCAAGCTACAGAAAATGATGCATGCAGTGCTTCTTGTTAGCTTGACGTGAGTCCCAGGGAGGAATGATCAGCACAATGCTGTTGCAGGATTGCCCCATGTCTGTGTAGCTGTACAGCCACAGCTGCTGTACAACTGCACAGTTCTGCTGGGTTAGCGGGTGTCAATCCCCCACTGCAGTCCGCAGCCCAGGTGACAAGCTGCAGGATCTCTCCAGTGGCTTGTTACAAAGAAAGGTTACAGAGATCAATTACTGTTTTCTTAAACTGCATAAAACTAAATTCTAGCTATTGTGGGTATGTGTTACTGCTTCACACCTTCATTCTAGTTTGGTGGGAATTTATTTGTAATGAGAGTAATTGCTGCTCTGTTCACTTGCAGCTCTCTTGTATCTTGTGCCATCGCTGCTCTCTAGGCTGATAATATTCACCTGTAGTTGGGTTCTGCTCACTTGATCTCACATGCAGGGGCACAGGATAGGGTCCTTGCTCTGGGTCTCTCAAGAGTAGCAGGATTTCTCCTGAATAATCCCATGTCTGACACCTTTGTGAGCTGGAATCGCATGGTTAAAACACTTTCTAACTGTTCATTTCTGAGACAAGTTCTTCAAATTCCATTTCATCTTTGTATCCTAATTTGGGAAAATGTCAGTAGAGCAAGGAAGCATAGGTTTAGTATTTTTCAAATTTATACAGATTGGTTTTATTCTTAAGACACAGTCAAGCCACTGCCAGTTCCTCAACTGAGTGGTACCAAGACTTGTTTGAGCAAAATAAATAAATGCTATTATATATTCATATGTATATGCTCAAATATATATTTTATATGTTGGTTTCATCTGAACCAACTGGATTGATTCAACTGAACTTACGGCCAAGTGAATGTAAAGAAACAAAAAGTAGGCCCTGATAATAAAGTGTATTTCCAAACCAATAACTGAGAAAAGGACTCTAGGAGAAGACCCTTGCTAAATTTCCACACCTCAGTTAAATTACTTTTTAAAAACAGGAGGAAAATTAGGGATTGGTCTGGATTTTTCAAACATTTCTGAAGTATTACATTATGAATTTTCTTGCAGTAATAAAAGAATTATTTCTTCATTTAGCACATGCAAAATGTTAAAGCTCCACTTATTAAATATGAAAATATATGTATATATTTGAGAAAGCTACAAATAAAAAATAAAATTCCAATGAAAAAATTATTAGTTTTTCTTAGATGGTTTTGGATTTGATTCTCTGCCATTTCTTTTCGCTAATTTGGCAATGTTCCTGCAAAGGAAAAGAACTCAAAAGGGGAGCTCCAAATTGGTCCCTACAGCTGTAAAACTTCTGATATGAGATAAAAACTCATGGAGTGTTGTAAAGCATTAACAGAAGAGATGAAATTGTTCCATCAACCTGAAGCCTCTGAAAGCTATTCATTTTCTACTCTTTATTCTCATATAAGTCCCAGCAATGCCAATGAGAGCAACTTGCACTCTCAAAGCAAAAATCCACCCAAAGGCAACAACTCAAAATGAAAGGGAGAAAAAAAAATTTAAAAAAAAAGAACAAAAAACAAAAACAAAACAGAAACAAAGATTTTTCTATCTTGAATTACAAAACCCTCAACTTCCCCACATATGTTTGATTCAAACAATATTTTGTTGGCTGTCAATTGTTTGCAATTGGAATTTTATATTTTTGGAGGAAATAATCCAGAAGAGCATTCCACCAAACTCATGATAATTTGATTGCACAGTCCATATTTGGAGCATATTAGCACATTCACTCCTGTGTACAAATATATAAACTGTCATCTCCCAAGTAGTGAGAAGAAAAGCGACAGAGGAGGTTCAGATGGGGGAGAAGGGAAAGAGTTGCCAAAAAGGCCCAAGGCTTGCCAAAATCCTTCAAGTGAAGGAAACGAAACAAAATGTGGAGAATAGACAAGGAGAATGAGTGGCTAATTACTGTACATCCCACTCAACTAAAAATGAAACACAGGCACGAGACATCAGAGAGGCACATATTGCATAGGCACATCCTGACAGCAATGACAAAACAGTGTAATCACAAACAGAAAACTAGGAGCCTTTCTCTCTTTGTTGGCAGTGTTGGTTGAATGTATTCTAGCAGAGAGGCTGTTATTCCCCTGTCACTGCCGGTCCTTTTTCTTCCCCATGTGGAAAGAAATGGCTCAGGGAAAGCATGACTCCAGATCCAGCAGGTGCCTTGTGCCTGCAGCCTGCAGAGTCCGATTTATTTCCCACGTCGGGCAGTGCTTTCCCTCACTCTCCTCAGCTCAGGTGACAGGTGTGTTGTGTGCTCATGTGGGGACCTGTGTGGGTTAAGCCTTGATACAAATTACCTGATAGAAATTTGAGCTGCTGAGAGATCCCTACTTTTTGTCATGATTTGCTGTGTCACTGTGAGCAGGTGGCACCCCTTGGTGCTGAAGTTTCTTGTGATTTTAAGATATAGCCACTGTGGCTTTGATAATCATTTGAAACCCCTGTATAAAGGGCACAATACTTGGTCAAAGGCTTGGGATGTTTCCAAAATTTAGCTGCTGGTCACCATACATTCCTGTAATTCACCAGACCGATTTATTGCTTCATATTGCAGTGAATATTAAGTGGTTTAGTTACTGGACACTTTATTATTTTAATCTAATTAAACCAAATCTGGGCAAATGAGAGTATTCTGGAAGATATGACTGTAACTCAAAGCTGGGGAATCTGAACACTGCAGGAAATTACCAAAGCCCTTTTGTATGTGCTCATCTCCCTCCTCTGTCCACTTGGCTTGTACCTAGAGGAGTGCACAAAGTGGAGTGGTCTCTGTGTATGGGAATTTATTCTCACCTTTGGTTTATGGTGCTTATGGTCACAAGAACTGGCCATATAAAGCAAAAAATTCAAAGCAGAGTCGATTTTATGAAGGAAGGAAAGGAACTGCATTTTATTTCTCAACAGATTCATAAGGGATGCATGTTGCCAACTGAAACAGAAAGAAGGCACAGCTGGAGGCAATTAACCAGATAGTTGGATATGTACTGGCTGGGGAGATTTGCAAAACTCTCTGCAAATTGCTCCAGTCCCTGTCTGCTCTAAGTGGCCCAGCTCCTTGATTGGCCATAGATATGCAAGGCTGCAGCAGTTCTGTGAGGACAAGGGAGCAGCCTCACACGAATTGATCCAGCAGCAGTTAGTTGGTATAAGCACAGCAACTGCAT
The DNA here is from genome assembly GCF_041296385.1 of Aphelocoma coerulescens. Classification (NCBI taxonomy): domain Eukaryota; kingdom Metazoa; phylum Chordata; class Aves; order Passeriformes; family Corvidae; genus Aphelocoma; species Aphelocoma coerulescens. The sequence continues at coordinate 19,344,660 of NC_091023.1, read as the reverse complement.
CAAGCTAATGAAGGTACTGCGTTAGGGACCTCTGTCTTCTCTTTAAGTGCCTTGAGGTGATGTGAGAGTGAAACAAGAATCACTTGCCTTAGCAAGTAAATGTTTCAGCTGTCCTCCTTTTTACAAAACACTGGTTAGAAACTGAATGAAGACAGACCTCTCCATACTTGACCTCTTTCCCTGGGTGAAGCCAATGCCTTCTCAGTTCTCTTTGCATTGAGTGAAAACCAGTCCTCCACTTCTGAGGCTCACTCACTTCCAAGGAGAGCCTTGCATTGTGCTCAGGGAGCAGCCCTTGTGTCCACCAGGGGTCTGTCTACAAGCTTCATTGCGTTGGAGTGTGGTTTTCGAGAACAAATCCAGTTGGATGGCCCTTCACTATTGGGACAGCTTCCACAGCAGTTTTATTGAGGTGCCCAGTTCCTGTCTGGGGCACAGTGACTGGTTTTACATTAATGGACAATGGCAGTCCTAAAGCAAAGTGGGGGGTTGGGAAACTGGACAGGTAACATCATCCTTTTAGTTGTCAGTCCCCCAAGCGCAATCACCATCTCACCTGCAATTTGTATGACTCATAGTTTATGTATATTGCTTATTTGTTTCATTACTAAACTGTGCATGGCTCTATACGAGATGAGGTGCTCTTCAGAACATTTTGGAGTGTTATATTGAGAAACTCTACTGCATTGTTTCTGCTTAAGGACCCTGGGACTCACACTCAGGGAAGCTGTGCTCTGCAGATAAAAGAAGTGACTGCAAAATGTAATTAATATAATATAGGGCATTTTTCAACACTGATTTGCACTCAGTATTCTGTAGTGCTTCTAGACTGGGGAACCTGTTACAGTCCTAAATTTTGTCACAGTCCTAAATTTTGTCTGGAGTTAGGATGGAGATTCCATCCCTTGTGGGGAAGGGTGTGTGATTGCAGTAATATTGCTGTTAGGCTGCACTGGGGGAGTAGTCCGCAATCTGGGGTTATTTAGGGGGGAAACATGCTTGTGAATTAGACTTCCTATCATCTTCATCTGGGTACAGTTGAGTATGCCTTAATTGCTTCCCACTTCTATTGCTATGCAGCAATGCATACTCCATGTGCAGGCATGAGTGTGGAGAAAACTGCTTTGAGCGTGCCCTCAGTAGTATTGGTTACTGACAACCTTAGATCTGCCCACCAAATGCAGGCTATCCCAGAAAAGCAGGTGAAAATTCTAAGTCCTCATGTCCACATTTCTCAACTATCTGAGAACAGAATAAGGGAGAAGAAAATCCCTTGAAAATCTAGGAATATGTTGAGTATTAATAATCTCACAACTCATAGAAATTCCCATGAGAAGAGAAAAGTGAGACCATACAAAAGGGATTCTTTCCAAGGATTAGTCTACCTTATGTGAAAATTTCCAAGGATCTCAATAGTACTCACCTTTTCAATTGAAAGGACAAATTTTTTTTAACAGTGAGGATATAAACAAATAGACGTGTCAGAAGTTTGGAATATGTTGCATGTAAAAAAATTTCTTTAAAATTATTGGAAAATCACATTATGAAGAAATATTATAATTATAGGTAGTTATGCTCAAAACATACATTGTGTTTGGATCAAAGATCAACAATAAATATGGGACAAAAAGGTACAGCTGTGTTCTATTCTCATTAAATTCCTACTTTTGTTTCCAAACGAAGGAAAACAAACCTTTTAAATGAAACAATGTTTCAACTTGGGAGAATTATGACAAAAATAGAAGTATTTTTCAAAATTCCTTTATTAAGTAGGAATAATTTTTCATTTTGGTTTTGATACACTTTCAAGCAACAGTGTTGGTCATAGAAATGAGATGTTACCAACAATTGAAATCTCTTTAAAAACCCAAAACAGTGGCACTGGGTTTCAATTTTACAGATTTGAATACAGAGCTCTGGGAAAAGGGAGCCTAGAAAAAGTAATGCAACACCAAACCTGATCCCTTGGCTGGATGGAGCTTTGCTTGGCTTCTGACTTGACATGGGGTTGAGAAAAGAGGGCAGGGACTGTAAAGCTGCCCTTCAGTACTGTAAGAAATTTATTTACTTTAACTAATGCTCTAAATATGAGTTTACCCTTTTCCTTAATTTGACTTATATTGTCCAAATGCCTCAAGGTAGACACAGCTAACTTTTTATTCAAAATAGGTAAAAATAAGTGTCCTAGGTATTGTTTTCAACTGACAGATCATCTTGGTTTAGAATAATTTACATTCCAGCAGATGCTGGTAGGAGGAACACCAACTCACGAGATGAAACATGAGAGTAAGAGGAAAAAGCCAAAGTACTTTCTGAGGAAAAACTTGAGAAAATGTTGCTAAATCAGTCAGTGCCTTTGTCATTCCAACAAGTAAAAGGTTTTTTTGGTGTTTTTTCAATATCAGATGTCTGTCCCAATCTTTATAAAATACTTATTTACTGACAAATTAGAAATCCTGTATCATCTTCTCATCTAAAAATTCAAATGATTAAATGAATACCAGCCACAAATAGAAGTGAAATCCAAGCCAGACACTCTGTTACCCAGAAATGGAAGTAATTCTCCCACACTGTTCCCAAAAGTTTGAAGAAATGGTGAACCAAAGATGGATATGATATACCCAAAGGCTTGGCAAGCTTTGGATAATTTGGAACAAGGATATGACAATTTGCACAGCAGCTGCTGCAATACCTTGTGCCCTGGGCAAAGAGCTTTCTGTGACATACTCAGACTTAAGAACGTTGAGTCCAGTGATGGGAACATTGAGTTCTCTGCTAAGTCCAGTGGAAACTATTCTATCCAACAGCTGAAATAAATTTTGCAGTTTGTGTGTTTCAATATTTAATAGAAAAAAGGAGGAAGATATCTGAATGGTGTGGTTACCTGCAGCACAACTGCAGACAGGCATTTAGGATTCCATAGCGTATTTCTGTTGCCTTGTTTATTACAGACAGAAAAACCCTTCCTTTCCAATGCCAAGTAAACTAGTATTTCTTATCATTTTGGCTAAAAAGTAACTGCAGCCTGTGAAGATAATTCTGAAGTAAAATTCTCATATTGAAAAAGAGAAAAAAAAAAGATGGGTGACTCAAAACCTTTTAAAAATAGCAAAAGCAGAGGCCAGGATAGGTGAACAGTTTCCATTTACTTGTAAGAAAGGGCTGAAGACCATTTGTGGAGGAACAGTCACATCATAACCTTCTGCCAGGCTTGGGACCAGGTTTGTTGTATTCTTTGCAACCAGCAAGCTGCTGAGAACCACTCAAAGACTCCTTTTTCCATCCCGGTGGGTTTCCATGCAGATTTCCACTTGTTGGCGTGGCAGACATAAAGCCACAATGTCATAGTGACATTGGGACTCCTGCAGTCTGAAGAACACCCATATGAACATCTTCATGTTAAGAGTGTGTTGCTGGTATGATTTGGATGAAAAGTTACCAACCACTCCTTGTCCCTGTTACTTGTCCCTTCTTTTCCTTCCCTGTAATCATTTATGGCAGCTGGAAACTTGCTAGCAGAACTACATGTGTTCCATCAGCAAACAATGAATGTGATTAAACAACACTGTGATTAAAGCAAACAATCAAAGGAAAAATTAAACAAAAACTAAACAAGCAAGAAAAATTAATTATGAACATTTCCAAGATAAACTAGGTAGTTTTAATGGAACCTGTTCACAGACTGAGTATATGTGCAGTTTTGTTGGAAAGGGAACTTCCAATGGGAAGTAGCTGAGAAAGGATAGTGACAGTAATCTCCTAAACTGAACCTGCAACAGCCAGAGCAAGGAATGAGGGCAGCAAAGAAAATTATTAGGCAGAGGATTAAAAACAAACTGAGGAGTGGTATTTCACATTGTCCATAATTCACCTGTGAAACTCACTGCCGTGGAATTTTGGTAATGCTTACAAGATTAGAAAAAAAAAATAAGGGGCAAATATGGAATGAAAAATTTCTCAAAATCCTATTAAAATGTCTTAGACTCAGAAAGTTCCTGATCTTTGGGTGGCTGGACATGGGGTGAATATGGCAGAGAATTGCCACTTCTGCTCACTCTACAGTGCATTGCTTCTGCAGCTCTGCACTTGCATTGACCTTTCCTGTTGGAGGAGGATGCAGGACTGGATGCAGCCCTGGTGCCACAATGCTTCTGGTATCAGATTTCATGTAATCAGGTCTTGTGCTATTTGAACCTTCATTCACACAAAATAAAGCTATGAAAGTCCATGGAAGGTACTGGAAAAGTCTGGTTACTCTCCTGAAACTGCTAAGCTGCCTGATACACACTGGAAATAAAATGTTATTCACTCTCCCCAATAGAGCACCCCAATTTCTGTGCTATTTTATGGCAGGAAGTGAGAATAAATTAGCTCATATGAGGGTTTCTGTGATTTGGCCATTTAAGTGGCTTTCTCCAGTCTATGTGTGTGCATGTATCATTTTGTTTATAATTTGCATCCTTAATTCTATGGAATGCTTAGAATAAAAAAAGATGTTCCTTCTTACTTTCCTTAAAGAAAAGTAATGTGCTAGTTAATATGCAAAAAGTGTCCTGATTAAAAGAAATGTAAAACTTCTGCTTTCTTAGTAGGACTAAATTTAGTCATTCTGAAATGTAGAATAGCTGCTGCATCTATAAAATATTATAGTCTCGGTTATCATCTACTGAAGTACATCCTTTTCCAGAGTTCTAATGGAAATATAGCAAGTTACCAAAAAAAAAGAGTGTAAGGAAAAGAAAATTATTCTTGGTACTCTGAAAATTGAACATTTTAATGGCAATAGGATGAGGAGATGATGTGTGTTGCAAAGGACTTTTCACTTGGACTATTTTTTTTTTCCCATAATTGGAACATCTTAAATGATATTATGATATTTAGTATGAGTAAAGCATGAGTAAATGCAAAAAAAAGGACACAAAAAGACAAATCTCAAGCATTTGGCACTGAAGGAGCAATACTAATACAAACTGACTCACCAAGGCTCCTGTCCAGCAGTTACCAATGTGCTGAAGTTCATGAGGGATTTTTTTTTCTGGTGGAACTAATTATAAATATTAGGCTGGACAAGATCCTTGGATCCTATAATACCAGGTCAAAATTAGTCTACAGGATTCTGGTTTTCTAATTTAGCTTTTATCACTATCTGAGTAGTGCTACCACAGGCATTTAAGGGAATCTCAATTAAAAGTGGGAATTATCAGCAATGTTCCTTTTTTGCTTCTCTGGATGCTAAGCAGGGTCCTGGACATTGTCACTGTGCACCCAACAGCTGTGAGGGCCAACAACAGCTCCACATTGTCCATGGGCATTACAAAGGAGGGATAAAATCAAAGGTAGAGAAGTCGTGTCACTGTCATTTGATGATCAGCCAGCATCATTTCAATCTTATCCAGAGATCTTTGGTCATTTCACTCTGTTCTGTGTCCCTGTCCCCACAAGGTGGAACATTTAAAAAGATAAATCAGATACTTGAGAGATGTAGGCTCGTGTGGATGAATGTATTGAGGAGCCTAAGGCTCTTTGATTTCCCAGCGCCTTTGTGGGTCTGGATTGTAATGTTGACTGTCATCAGCTTATTGAAAATAGCAGAGAACATACCTCTTCACTAACTATTTTATTATCCCTAAATGCCTACTGCGGAGAAGAAAAGACAAGATAGATCTCCACAGGACTCGCCATGGAAACACTGATCCTGGGGGGAAAAAGCCACTCAAGATCAGTGCTGTCCACTCTATGCAAGTACAGAAATATTCTGGTGCATTGTATGAAAAAATGTTTGTAGGCGTAGAATTATGAGCACAAGTATCTGATCATCAGATGCTGACAGGGTGAATGTAGCCATTAACTAATTAGCAACAGAATTTGCATAACCTGCAACTCTCAAATATTTTTATGAATAAATTGATGGTCATCCAAATACTTGCAAGTGAATTAATTACAAGAGATGATAGGATTCTACAGATAACCAAATGAAACTAAGCATTTTTAGTAATTAAAACATTTTACCCTTATGATTACTCATCTAATCCTACTAGCGAGGTTATTTTTGTCCAGTTCAGTAGAAAAAACATTACCTGTTACTATATTATATTTTTTCTGGTTTTTTAGTTTTTCTTTTATCACTTGACTGTGCTGGAATATCCAATAAATAAAAGAAAAAATAATGCATTAATTAGTGGTTAGCTGTGTTAGTGGTTAGCTTCTTAGGCAGGACTTGTGAAAATTTAGAGCATTTAAAATGCTCCAGCTGGCTGCTACTGTCTATTTTGACAGCTACAAAATTCACTCATACCCACAAAATATTTCTCTTGTCCTTTGGTAATTAATAGGTTAGAAGTGCCAAAAAGAAAAAATAAAAAAAAAGGAAAAAAAAAAAAAAAAAAGAAAAAAAATAGGGGAAAAAAAATCCCTGTTGCTTTGGCACTGTTATAACAGGAACTATGAGCCTCTAAAAAGTATGAAATACCTTATTCTATGTTTAGAGCTGATTGTGCTGTTTGTTAGTTGTGGCCTTGAAGTATTTTGATTTAATCTTAGAAAACAGGGCTGATCTGGATGAATTCCAGCTGAAGCTACAGGAATTGAAGAATTAAGCTACAGAACATAATGAAATGATTCAGTCCCATGCAATCTGATGAGCATCACTGTGTGTAATGGGATGGGTGTGTGGTTGTATCTGAAGCTGGTTGTATACCATTGATTACAAAAGTACCTTTTACACATAGTGTAAGATAATTACTTTGTATGAAAAGCAGACTATTTTAAAGCATTTATTTTAATAAATACATTTAGCACTAGTTTTCTGTATGTGGGTATATTGTTAGTGAGCAGTATTCAAGGCTAAAGCCCTTACCTTTGTGCTGATGCTGAAAACTATCAATTATAAAGCACCTAACAATGTTCTACCAATGAGCACTCTCTTTCAGTGGCACGTTCCTATTCCTCTCTTTAAAAGACAGATATTGCTGTGTGCAGGAGCACCAAGACTGGGGTACCATTGTTTGGGCTGATTAAGGGGAGGAGGAACTGTTCAAATTTTAGGGTTCTTTTCTTATCAGACATCTATTGAACTGAATAGCATTTTGTTTTATGTCACACTTTTTATGGCCTAGGTATCTCAGAGCTCTTTACAAAACAGTCTGTTTCAATAATAAATATTACCAGAATAGTGAATGTGCAGGCATCTATTATGTGATCTGCAATAGCTCATATACTCTTTGGCATTTGAACAATGCATTTAGGGAGTAGGGTGGTGGGAATATGTAAGATAGTTTCATTTTTAAGTGTTAAATAAATGTTTGAGAATCTTAACATTGAAACCAAAAGTAGGAGGCAAATGTTTATCCTGCACCTTGTAATTTGGTAAAACCTGCCTGGCATCCACCTGGATGCAGAGTTACAGTTGGCAAGAAAAGCCAGAGCAATAATTGCTCAGTGGAGGGACAGAGCTCTTGAAAGAAATAGTCCCAGCCTACAAACATCTCACACGTGGTTTAGGATCATAGTGAAAACAATCCTCACCACTGAATTGTCTTTGTTAGAGTGGTAGACCTCAGACTGCATGGAACAGATCCACAATTTCAGCTAATTTTGACTGTGCACAAGGAGAAAATAGGAGGAGACATGTTCTAAGTGCTGAGGAGGCAGTAAGAGACAGAGAAGAGGAAAATAAGAAAGCAAGACAGTAAGGTATATGGGCATCTCCTTCCAAAATTGCTGGATCAGCCTCAAGCTGTACTGGCACAGAATTGTCCTCTGGGCCCTCAGTAAAATTACTGTATTGCTAGCAGAGACTGTGAAAAAATATATGCATCTGCAGCTCAGCCACCACAGTTCACAGTCCATCAGAGTGGAAATTAGAGGAAACAGTAGAATTAGTATATTCCTGTATTGTCCCCAACTGGATAGCTTGTCCTGACTGTGGTGTTTCCTATAGGTACGACATGCACAGCTGTGTGCTTGGCTTCTTCTGACTGTGCACCCCAGATGCATTTCCTCTTTCTTTTCTCTAGATTTCTTGCTATCTCTGCCCTAGCTCTCTTTTCCTTTAGTCAAGGTCTGTCTCTCTTCTTTCTCAACATCCATATGCTCTCATCTCCCTTTCAGCTCTTCTCTTCCCCCCCTCCTTCAGCCTGGACAACACTGCACCTCTTTTCAAAGCCTTTATTTTTAGAAGAAAATAAAAAATGTGAAATCTGAACGACTTCAAAAACATATTCTGGTGCTTTCTCTTGCTTCTCGGTCCACTATTGTTGTTCAGACAGTGTATAGAGCACTATATCAAGTAATTGGGTATTATCTTCTGGACTGTAGTTCAAGCACTGAAAATAGCATATTGGTGACCACTTTGTTCCATATGCCTCCTTTATAAAAGGAGCTAACGGCATTTTTTCAGGTTTTCCATGTTGGAACATTAACTTCTAGCAGAGGTGCTATTCTTTTTGTGGAGAAAGCAAAATGAGTGTGAGCTGGGGATGATCATTGCTCCCATGAAATTTTGTAAAACTCGTTGCCACGTGATTATTTTTTATCACCAGGTTCACACTTGCAGGTTCAGGCTGACGTGTCTCCACTGCTGTTGCTTTGTTCTTCTACCATTTTTTATCCTGTGCTCTAAAAGACAGTGAAGGGCACTCACAAAATCACTCTCATTAAGGCAACCACCAAGTCAGCCACTGTTACCAGAGGCTGATGGTTTTGGTGTTCAGCTAGAAACATCTCACAGGAGACTGATTATCACAAATTTTAAGAAACTGCCTTCTGCCAATCATGCTCTTACAACGTGCATCACCTGGACCTCCAAAATTTTGGAACCCAAAGTACGTGGTCACTTTTTCCAACCTTCTCTGTGCTGCCCACACTCAGATGATTCTCAGGACTGGTTTCCATCTCTTGATGGGGTAACTGAATATGGTGTCGAAAAGTTGGCTTGGAGGCCTATTTGTTTGGAGCATCTCTTCCTGTGTAGCCCTTCCTGCTTAGTTGTCAGGGGACTCCTGGAACATGCTTTTATTTCTGTAAGTCCTGTGGATTATTTCCCTGCTCACTTCAGCCTCAGCCAGTGAGGTCGAGCTTCTGTGCACCACTGCAAGGTGATCTCTTACTTTCTCACTGTTGAGAAGAAGGATGACCAGCTGACAGTAAAATTGCTTGGTGCTGATGAGCCCTTGGCTTTGTTACTGTGGTAAAACATACATCGTTTGACAGCTGCTTGTGCATGGAAAAAAACATAGATGATTAACGGTTTCCTATCTTTTCTTGCTACTGATCTTCTTTGCTTATGACAGATGAGACTTAGATGTCTTTTTTTAAGAGACAGAGAGAGAAAAGGAGAATATTTAAACTTGTTCTCACCTAAGTCTTTTATGTTATCCTAAGGACCTTATTTGTAGAAGAGATTTTTGTCTGAATTTCAGCTCTCCTGAAATGATGAGATCTGTCATTCAGCTTTAAAAGGAAATGAGTATTCTTCCCTGGCTGGATTTTTCTTTTTTTTTTTTTTTTTTTTTCGCAAAAGGGTATAATGCTAATTTTACTTATTCAGAAATTAAAATAGCAAACAGTTTATATGAGGTGTTGATAATTACCTATATTACTGTAATGCTGTGACAGATGTTGGCAAAAAGAGGCAGAAAATGCCTACAGCTGTGCACTCCATGACATCCAGTTTATACTCAGACAGAAGGCTAACAGATGTTCTGAACTGTCACTTTGCCTAAATGTTTTTAAAGTCTAAGGACCTGCTTTATAATTCACTAGGGCCTCATTTGGTTTCACAGAGGTCCTCAGAATTCCCATCTGTGACAATTAATGTCGAAGACTTTTATAAATCAACCCCTGTCCTTATTAGCCCTCTGCAAATAGATGTTGTGTATCTGTATACTCCTGAGGCTTCTATTTTTTGTGACCTAGTTATTAATTTCTATTACTCTTATGTAGCATAACTCTTGTTTTGAGAAGAAACAGATTTGGGTGACATGAATACAGCTTGAGCATCAGAGTTGAAAGATTACTGAAATAATTTAGACTGACCTCACAATACATATGTTAACCTATTCTTTATTTTCTTGCTGAATGCTATGGTCATTTCTAAGGTGGCTGTAAAATGCTAACAACTTCAAGCTACTTGTTTTCCCAAAGGAAAATATAATTCTTGGTGGTATCAAAATAGAGCACTTAAAACAAGCGTGTTCAGCTGCCAGAGATATTCCTATTCCTGGAGAATACTCTTATTCAGAAATAGTTAAAACATTTAAGGGGCACTTTAAAAAACAAATAAAGTTTCATATATTAAATTATGCTCTTTAAATTAAAAATGAAGATGTTATAAAAGTGATATGTCGGTAATGTATGCATGTAGAAAAACATTTTAAATCGTCATCTTCAAGCTCCGCCCAAATTTGCCAACATACCTTCAGATACGTAAAAAATGTCTCTAGTGTAAAATAACTTAATACTTTACTGATAGTTGCCATTTCTTTTTAAAAGCTGGATTCCTGTTGTACAGTAGTTTAATAGTTTAAATATTGTGCTAACATAATCAGTGTTTGGCCTCTTCTGTTCCCCAATCCTGTATAGAAGCAGAACTCCAAATTGTACATCTTTCTGGGTTTGTTTCTAAATTACTCCCCACACTTAATTACGAGGATGAGAGGGATGCCTTATTCCTCTTTGTTATAGGCTAAGCTCTCAGTAATCCCAAACAAAAGAGCCAGTTCTGGAAGATATAGGATTTGCTAGCAGGATTATGGTCTCATAGATAATGATGTGCAGTCAGCAGAAGCGAAGCTTTATTTTAATTCAAATAAGCTAGTAAACAAACCACTGACAAGTCTGCTGGTGAGAGTAACTGGCTTCTGTTGCCACATTGGCAGCTAAATTATAGAAAATCTATTATACCCTGTTCACCATATGTTTAATTTAATACAGATACAAATTAAACTATCCACAGTGCCTATTAAAATGACAATACATATTTTTTAAATATATGAATGTTTTAAGATACATTCCCCTGACCTTAAGAAGGGCAGTGCTGATTTGGGAGACTACAGCAAAACACATGCTAGTCAACAGATTCTCTTCAACAACAACAGCAATTTGAAAAAACACAGAATATTAATAGTACAGTTTTGTAATAGATAATGAGGTTAATTGGGGTGTTTTATCTTCTAAGCATCTGTTCTTACACACTTCACTCCCCCTAGGTTCCTGGGCCCTTGCATTTGATAGAAGTGGTTGATATCTAATCCTGTGTATACTTTTTAATTCAGTGCCAGCTACAGTATGAGGGGTTTGCCCTTTTCCTGCTGCAAATAACTATTCCTCATTTCTCCATATTCTCATTTATTTATGTTCTTTGAAATAACCTGGATTTCTTGACCCATCAGGAACCTTGGAACTGCTACTCTGTAATACTGCAGGGGGTTTCAAATTATGCAGAGGGATTCCTGCTTAGGGCCTGTGTTGTTCAGAGGCAGGAGTGTTGAGTACCATGTGTTGTGACCTGTTATGGACCCTGATTTACTTCAGTGCTATGGTGGTTGGAGTGAAAACAGGTATTGGAGAAAAATTAGAATAACAGCAGACAAATATTGTGAAGGCCTAACTAAATGGGGGTTAACTTCCAAATAAACTGAGTTTACCTGATAAAGTCAGTAAGTCACTGCAAGTTATGGGAATCAGCAGATGTTACTGTGGTGAGGTGGTGATGGACTACTTGAAATGTTATTGCAACCAGCCACAGAGAAAGAAATTAAGTTCCCCAAATTCACCCCTTATATCTTAAATGAATGATGATGAAAAAAATGTCAGTCAAAATATTACCAGTGAAGAGCTCTCCGGACTTTCCTGGGGTCCTCCTGCCAAGGCTCTCCTTTCCAGCTCCAGTTTGCTCACAGCAGCAATAGGCATGGAATGAAAACCTAATTTTGTGAAATGACTTGCTTGCAGGTTGTGAATTGTTACTTTACTCCATGGTAATATAGTCACAATTCAGCATTCAAAATTATGTTTCCCACAACATTTAAGATGTAAGAGCATATGAAAATGCCACATGAATGTGTGGAAGTAGATGTGAAAGGGGTCCCTGACGTCTATAAATGTGCAGTATTGTATACCAGGCCCTAGACTGCATGGTTTCATATGTACAATGTATAGCATGTGCATGGGCATGAGATGTGCAGTGTAAAGTGTGTATATGCTGTGTGCACATGTAGGCTCATCGTATGTTTATTTTATTTTAATTTTATTTACCAAAACACTTTCAGAATCAATATATATTTGTAATGTAGACATAACAGGAATTTAAGAGTTATTGCAAACAAGTTTCACTTATTTGATAAATTTATCTTTAGTATGTAAAAAAATGTCTGGTTCCTAAGAAAGTTGCTATGTAAGAAGTTGAATGTACAAAAGTATCAAGTGCAAGAGATATTTGGACAAAATACAGAATACTACTGGTGCTATACTTTCTACTCTTCTTCCCATGGAGAAATTTATCCTGTATCAAGCTGTTGTCTTTCACTAAAGGTATATTTGCCACCACAGCTACCCATAGCGAAATTATTGCAGTAAGTGTTGAGCAGTCTCTCATAGCAACCATGAAAAAAAGAAAAAAACCAAACTAACTAACTAAACAGAAGAAAACTGCAATTTTAGGAGACACATCTAAAGTTCTTCCATAGATTTCTATGCAGCGAATGGCCTGCCTGCCCTGCAAACCTGCCACTGCTCAAGAGCCACTCTTGTGTGCTAAAGCTTCTCTGCTTCTGGGTAAATGGATTTTCTACCTTCATATCCCTGAGGGCTGGGGGCAGCAACGAAAAAACCCTGCTGTCAGTGTATCCCCAGTGTTCTTTTAAGGCTGTGGCATGGTGGCAAGGTCCTCCAGCCTTCCCGGGCTCTGTAGTACCCACGGACACCACGCCACGGCTCCCACGTTGCTAAAGCAAAACGAGAGACTGAGAACTTCTGGAAATAGACTGGGAAGCCCCTTGGCCCACGAAAGGAGTCCCGGAGGACACGCGGGGTGGCGGCGGCCGAGCGAGGGGGGCGAGGGGGATGATCCGCGCTCCACTCCCCGCGTGGGCTCTGCCGCGGGGCCGCTCCCCGCCCGGCCCCCGGGCAGCCCGCTGATATAAACTTTAACCCTCTTGTCAGCGAGCCAGGATGCGAAAGAAGGGCTTGTCCCGTGTGGTGTGAACCTCAGCTCCTCCGGGGAAGATTAACCTGGGAGCCCCGGCGCGGAGAACGCGGGGCCGTGCGCGGCGGAGCCGGGCACAGGCTGGGGCTGAGCAGTGGCGGAGCCACTGCGGGCACGGCAAGGGCGGAAATTTTCGCTGGGGCGAAAAATGCCAGCAGCAGCCTGGCTTCCCCCTCTACTTTGAAACAGCTTCAGTGCTTTGTCTTGGGTAGGAACTCCAAAATTCTGATTTTTTTTTTTTTTTCCCCTGGACAGAGTGTTGGTTCAGGCTCCGGCACGCAGCTCCACTACGGGAGACCGTGTCTGGCAAACCCCTTACCGGTCTGTTGGAACATGCAACCTAGAGATATATCTATATATAGCCAATTCGGAGAAATCCGTTATTTTATCTATGCATCTGGATCCCGGTGGTTTGGGTTTTGATGGTTTGTTTTGTTGGGGTTTTTTTTCCCCCCAAGCTTAAAATGAAATGTGAAAGTCAAAACCTAGGACGTTCATTTCCCCACCCCGTGGGATCGGTCTCGGCATAGAGACTTAAGGGTACCAATGGCCGTGTGGGAGCCCAACCCTCCTCAGACCAGGGCAAAATGTGCATGTTGATATGCGAATTTCTCTCAGAGCCCTTCCAATCTGCGGTTCACTTTTTTACTTTTGTTTGTTTGTTTTTCTTTCCCTCCAGAAAGTCTTAGAAATTGCTGTAAAGCGTTAGAAAGTTGTAGCTACCTGGTCCACGCACTGGTGATTTCGTTTCTGGTTATCTGCAAAATGAGCTTTAAGCCAATTTCGTGCTTCAGGCTAAAGAGACGGATTCGTATTTCCCTCCTAGATGCGTGGCATTCCTGGAATCTCTTTGTCAACTTGCTGTAGGATGCTGCTGTAATTTGCCAGGAAACTCTCCAAAATTTGTATACAGTGGCTAAGAACGACGTAAGATTTCTGAGATATCGGGTTGTTCTCTCTGGAAAGAAAAAAAAAATAATCTTTCATTGATAAGTCAGTATTAAACTATTCAGAGCCTGGTTCCCATTTAACCCAAAGAACCACCGTAGGTGCAAAATATGCATTTCCGAGAAACCTCTCCTTCCCTGCTCTGAGAAATAAAATAGTTCTTCAGGAGAAGCGGTACTTTCTTCGAGAATCTTAGGAAAGTTCTTGCACGATTTCCTGAACTTTGACACGCTTGACTCTTTTATGCTACTTCCCCCCCCCCCCCCCCCCCTCCGCAACATGTAAAGGTTATTGCAAAATGACGGGAGGTTGCCTGAACTCTGTGGCTGGAGGTGAGCTCTGCCACCCTACGAGTACCCTCTTGGCGTTCAGCCTGGCAAGCAGAGCTCCCCCGGCCCTGGCAGCGCGGCCCCTGCGCGGAGGCGTGCGGGGCTGGCGGGGCCGCAGCCGCCGCTCCGCGGTCGCCCCGGAGAGGCTCCCCGCACCCTCCCCGCTCCGGCGGAGCGAGCTGGCGCGAAGATGTTTATCCTGAGATGCAAAATGGGTTGTTGAAAAACAAGCCATGTGCAAATAGTTTAATTTTCCGTTTTGATGCTTATCTTTGTCTCCCGAATTTCATCGGAGAGGCTTTAATTGGCGTGTGGGTAATAGTTCCTAAATAATCCCTTATTAGATGACTTCAGACGAGTTGCGAACCAATAACGTCTTAGTCCCAAAAGTGAAAGTAGAATTTGAAGGCTCAGGTCAGTCAAAGGGCTCATTTGAGCATCTTTTAGTTTGCTGAAAAAGCTAATTAAAGAACGTTTGAAGGTTAAAGTCATTATTCCGTGCTGTTGTCGTGCTACAAGTGAGCCGAGTTTTGTGAAAACACAAAGGGCAGAAGTCACAGAGGTGGATTACTGTCAGTCCAGGCTACAGAGGCACAGAGAACTATGGCATTAATTCCTATAGAAAGGTAGACAAACACAGTCACTGACTAACAACTTTCCCGCAGAGCCCTATTGTCTAAGCACTTTCTTCTGCTTTGGGGCTCTCTTCGAGTTGCTACAGTCGTAACCAGATCCCAAACTAGGTAACGGGGCGACTTTCGGGCGCAGAATTCTTGACCTGTGAAACAATTTCCACGACAAAAATCGCTGTGGGTCTTGGCAGCTCCCTCCAACATTTACTTCCCCCTTCAGCGGTACTAATTTATTCATTACTTGGCAGAAAGTTAGCAGCGCAGCAGAACTCTGCTGGAGCCCGCAGCACCCTCGGCACCCGCCGCCCCCCGGCTGCTGCTGCCCCCTGCGCTCCGCGGCCCCGTTTGTGGGGCGGCTCTGCAGGAGCTCGGGAACTTCGCGGGCGGCGGCGCCGCTGCGCAAGAGCCGCGCAAGAGCCGCGCAAAAGCCGCGCTGCGCGGGACCTGCGCCCCGCGGAGGCTGCTGGAGCGCAGGGACACGCGGCGCGCCCGCGCGCAGGAAAATCCCGTGGGCTAATCCCGGTGGCTGGCAGCAGCAGTTTGCGCCTTTGTGTGTGCGTGTGCGTGGACAGCAGATTGCAAAGCCGGGCACACAAAGATAGGCGCACACAGGCTCAGCCGGAGCTGCTCAGCCTCGCCTCCCGAGCGCCCGCTGCCTTCGCGCTGAGCCGCTTTGCCCCACTCGCTCTTAAAGTCTAGATTTTTAGGTCTGGCCACGGCTGTAGATCTCCCCAGATTCAAAGAAACAGATGTTTGGGCTGATTATGGATGGGGGGGAGGAGGAGGGATCCCTGCAGCTGCAACTCAAATAAATATATTGATAAAATATTTCAGTGGTAATAAATACGCAGAGATCAGCTCGACCTTGCGAGGTCTTTATTTTAATTTTTTTCCCCCATATACAAAAATCTTTATCAAACCTCTATTCTATGGCTTCAATAAACAGAACCCATTACCTCACGGCAGCTTTTGTTGGCCTGTATACAAGCGAGAACAAAATGGTTATTCAGGAGAACGCTTTCGATTTTTATTGTGTGTAGTATGCACAAAGAGCAGTGTTATTGTATTAAAAAGAACCATCTGTAGCAGAAACAATGGCATCAAATTATCTTTGAATACCCACTGCAAAAATATAAAGCTTTTTTATTATTCTTCTGCTGTACGGTGGGGGACAGAGAAGTGACTTTTTTGTTGTTGTGGGTGCATTCTTATAACACACACACAAAATCAGCCATTGGGATTTTTTTTAAGCCATAAACGATTTTTTCCCCTCTTGTTCCAGGGACTGCAGTTAAGAGCTAGGGCTAGGACTTGGAGGATGTGTAGGCAAACGGAAAGAGAGCCGGGAGAAGAAAAACCGAAATGGATTCATTCTCTGTCCTGGATGAAGGAGGAGAGGAGAAGAGAAGGGGACGTGCGAGCTTCCTTCAACTGCTTCTGTCCGGTGAAAAGTGCTCAGACCCCCGGGGCTGCGCCGGGCTCCGAAGTCCACGCGGACTTTCGCGTTGAGCTGCCAATCAAACCGCTCACAGCCACCACCCTGCTCTGGCACCGACATGTAAGTAGCTGCAGCACAACTTTGACATTCACAGTTTTTCCCCCCTCCTCCCCCGTGACCTTTAAAATGATCTGGAAATGTAGCTCCCACCTACGACCCGCCGCTCTGAGCTCCACCGCGTTAAGCTCGGGGACTCGCGTACGGCTTTGGGCTCGGCTGAAAGTGCGCGGCCGCTCATCGCGAGCGAAGCGATGGGCAGAAGCGCTCCCGGTCCGCGGGCTGCCTCTGCCCCGTCTGCCCCTCTCCCGCGGAGCTCACGGCCCGTGGGCAGCGCTGGGCTAGAGCAGAGCCGGACTCTCCCCTGCCGCCCCGGGGTGTTTCAGACGGGGCCGCTATTTTGGCGCTGTCCCGCGGGGCGAGCCGCGGAGAGGCGCGCAGCCCCCGGCCGCGCATCGCACCGGGCGACAGGCTAGAAGCCCCCGCGCCGCTCCCGGCGATTCTCCGTGGGTTTCCCGGGCCGGGAGGTGCCCCAGGCCGGGCGCTCCGCGGGGGCGGCCGGGGCGGTGCGCGGGGCGCGGAGCGGCCGCCGGGCGGGGGTTCCCCGGGCGCGTCGCTCTCTGCCGCCCCCTGTGGGCGCTGCGCAGCCGCTCCTCCCGCGGCGCCACGCGGCGATTCCCGGCCCAATCCCGGGGAAGGGGGGCCGGCCCCGCGGGGCTCCCCGCACGCCCAAAGCGGGGGTACACCGTGGGCAGAGGCGGCGCATCGCCGGGCCGGGCTCCGGCTGCGCGGGGTCCTCGCCCGGGCAAGTCGGTAATAAATCATCAGTACCTCTAACTGCCCGCCGCTGCCTTCTGATGCACTTGGGGCTGGGAAAGGCCCGATTTTGACATATTGGCTCATTATAATACCATTTAAAGGGAAACTCTTTTTAGTTACAGTTAGCAAAGTTGAGGTTGGATTTCCCCCTCTTCGCGCCCCCCCCCCCCTTTTTTTTTTTTCTTGGTAAGAATTTGGTAGATAAAGGTTAATCTTGGGCTGAATGATAGAGCTGTGATTGACAAGAGAAAAGGTGTTGAGGGCAGGTCGAGCTGTCTTATTTACAGCCCACTGCTTGCTATAGAGCCTTTGTTAGGACTGGAAAGCTAATTTAGTGCTGATCAAAAGCACCACAGAGTTAAAGGACTGGTAATGACTGCTAATTTCATTTCAGCCTCATACATCCCCAACTGCTGTAATTAAAGACATGCTATTTAAATACAGGTGAAGGGGTTTTTTTAGTAGGGGGAAAGCGGGTAGCCGGTTGCAATTTTATTTATGGTTAATACGGTAAAAGTCCAACATTTGATTTATGATTTTAGCGATTTGCTTTTTTGCACTCTTCTGCCCCTGCAGAGCTGGGCTGGGCGGCAGGGCCGGCCGTGCGGGGGCAGGGTGAGGACAGCGCGCCGCAAGCGAGGGATGCGAGCCCCCAGCTAGCGTGGGGTTATCTTATTTTTAATTATTCCCATCAAATGGCAGTCAGGAAACATCGGAAGCGCTAGGGAGAGGGGAGACGGAGGGACACGTGTCAGCTTTTAAGTGCCTCTGCGGAAGCTCGGGTCGTCATATTATTATTATTTTTAATTAAATTATTTTAGCACTCCACGGCTGGTTCGCTGGCTCTGAGACGATGTAATTTCACAACCGATATAACAGTTTCTTTCTGGGAAACATCAAAGGATGAAAGCTCTACATTTCCGTAGTTGGTTAAAATTGATAAAAAAAAAAAAAAAAAAAGAAAGAAAAAAAGAAAGAAAAAGAATTTAGCCTTTAATCTCTTTTTATCCACGACGACTAAAGATCTGTACTCGACCCCGCTCGGCTCCGGGCTGCCCGGGCTCCCCCCGGGCTCCCCCCGGGCTCCCCCCGGGCTCCCCCCAGGCTCCCCCCGGGCTCCCCCCGGGCTCCCCCCGCTCCTGCGGCCGCTCCGCGCGGGGGGCGGCGCCCCCTGTCGGCCGCGCCGGGGGTGCCCGTGGGGAATTCCGCGGGACGGGCGCGCCCGCGGGCGCACCGGGAGCACCGGGGCAGCAGCAACGGGCGGGCGAGGAGCCGGCGCCTGGAACTGGCCCGGAGTCGCTGCAGGGGTTAAAGTGAGCACGGTGAGGTAGGGACAGGCAAGGTGAGCGGAGAGCCCAGCACAGCGACCACGGGCAGGGAAGCTACCTCCAATTTGCGCTGTTTGCTCTCCGGAGATGAACGTGGGCAAAAAATAAGTGAAGTGCCACCGATTTCTTTCTAAGCAGAGCCTTCCATAAGCCTGGGTCTTACAGAAATGCTGATACGGGATGCTCTCCCACACCTAGGCAGAGCAGGGGGGCTGCTGCGGGACCGCGCCACCCCGGCGGCCGGCGGGACATCCCCGACAGACCAACTTCTTTATTGGCAGCCTTAGGCACAAAAAATCAGGATTAATTTTTCATCGTTCCCAACTTCGGTGCTCCAGTGCTGTCAGCAAATGCCAGCCTTTCAGATGCTCGTGCTTGTGTTTTCCTCCCAACGTGTCTTAAATAAGTCGGTGTTGACAGGTGTTGCTTGTAAGCAGCGTTGAACGGTTCCTTTTCATTAAGGAAACATTTTCTGAAATGGCATATGTTTAAACCCGAAGCAATAAAGTCACCTCAATCCCCCCTCAAAAAAAAAAAAAAAAAAAAAAAAAAAAGAAAAAAGAAAAAAAAAAAAGGAGCAAAATAAACACCCCCTCCCCAGTTCCTGGAAAAGGAAGAAGCGTTATCTTAAGCGAATGCCTGAAGCGCGATTTTATTTCCTCACTGTAGAGATGACAGATTTAAAAGAAACCTGGTGATATAAAACGATTAGCCAAAATATGTGACGTGCTGCATTGCCACCAAGTTTTTAGATGAATTCTCTATTTATTTTATAGGATGCACGCAGCTCAGTGTAGTGCATTTAACGGCGGTATCTGTGAGTTGTGGTAACACCCAGCACGGTTTATGTGTCTTGCGTGCAAAGAGAAAGACTAATGGAAACCAAATTATTTCTGCTAAATTGGGGTTATTTTGTATCTCCTGTTGACAGCCTGGATGAAAGTCATAACGCCACTGTTTTTCTATTAAATGAACTCTATGGCTGTTGGTCTCACAATAAACTTTTCACTTTAGAAATTATATTCGGATAGGTTTTTATGAAATATTATTGTTTGTCACGCTGAGTATACTTTCTCCATTCTTTCAGTTGGATCTCCGCTCGAGACTCTCTAATAAGTAAGAGAGCCCAAAATAAAGACATGGCATTTTCTATAAATAATAGCAAGAACCCTGCACAGACTTCCTGTACAACGGAATTCCCAGATTTCCTTTACTATTTCTTTAGTTAGCGCGCGTTCGGTATACATAACTCTGAAATTAAGAAAAAATATACATTTGTACAGATCTGTCAAGCCAGTTATAAACAGAGGTATTATATGTCAATTACCACAGGAAACGGTAAAAATACAGAGAGCTTGTACACATGGTTTAACATCAGGAGGCACTTTACAAAAATTTTGTGACTCCTGCCGAAAGGTGAATGATTAACCCGGTTCCAGGAGAGGGGCTGTTAGTGCTCCTCTTAGAAACAGCAGTTGTGAGGGGGCTGTAAAGGGGTCGTAAACTCCCCCCTCCCAAGGGCAGAAGTTGGCACATAAAATCAAGGGTCCCGAGTGATCAGTTTAACCAAAATGCGGGTTTCCTGGGCTCGGTTCGTAACTCAGTTGCCCGGTTTTATTCTGCGGACGGTACTCAAGGGAGCAAATGCTGTAAATCTGGGATCGGGTCCCAGGCTTGGCAGACAGCTGGCAGCAAGGGGGGGGTCAGCTCTGTGCTCAGCTGGCAGCAAGGGAGGGGGGGGTTAGCTCTGTGTTCGGTCTCGTTCATCTCCACTTGGAAGAAAAGTGCATTTTTAGTTTATTTACGTCTTTTGGAAGGAGTTGGTTTTGGATGCCGGCATTTCCTACATCTCCCTGTTGAGCGGTGGAAGGGGAGGCTTGAAGAAACAAACCAAAAAACCAGCCTCAAATGCCAATTTCGCACTTCACCTTTTCTTGCTTCCCCCTCAGCCTGTCCCTGGCACCTGCTGCCCTGAGCACCCGCAGCATCGCCCCTTCTCTCCCAGCCCATGGGCACCCCCTGGGCCTTTCTTCTCACATTCATCCACTCCCACCGGGAAGGCTCCCACGGGGACAGGCGAGGTATTTGGAGAGACCCCGTTGTCGAGTGATTTCCATGGAAAAAGGGCTGTGACACCCTGCCGACAGCACCCCACACCCCAACCCAACGCAGTGTTGCAGATGGTTACGTGGCTAAAGCACTTCTCCTGCCCCGTCTGTCGCACACACCTGCAGGGCCTCAGCCTGGCTGGAGACTGGTGGGGAGTCCCACGGGCTCCCTTCTGCTGCCTTAGAGGAGCCCGAGGCCCCCTCGCCTCCCTCCGCTGCACCCGGGCCTCCTCCGGCAAAGGCTCTTTCAGATCTTCGGAGTGGATAGACACATGGGAAGTGTTGTTGTTATTATTTATAGCAGCATCTCTCTGCTCCGATTAAGCGCCGTCTAAATATGAATTCACAGTATAGACAGCTAGTCTATAATTTGAATTAAAATCCTCCCAACGAGCCCGTCGCTGGAGAATTCTGAAATCACAAGCCTAAGTTGACACAATGAGCCCATGGTGTCAATAAACCATGGGCGAGATGGAGAGATTGTCACTCCAGACCATAACAGTTCTGAAAGTGTCATTACCGTCTGTCCTGTCAATGAGCTCCAAATTAAGGACTATGAGGAACAGCGAGATAAAAGTCACCGTCTTGGCTCCATTATGGGCGATCGTGTCAGTGATCTGAGAATCACTGGAAAGGGCTTTTTTTTTTTTTTTTTTTTTTTTTTTTTAATGTACTTTTCAAACCATGCCTCGGGATGCCAGGGTTTGAGGTGCGCTGAGAGAAGCAACCTTGAAGCACCCCAGGCTGTGCTTCATGCGTTCCCATTGAAACTGCCACAGATTCTTTGGGAAACGGTGTGAATTCAATGGAAGAGCTGGAATAATTCCATCAAAACTGTGCTGGGGCCAAAGAGGACTTCATTTGATTTGGGCGATATGTGTGATCCCATGAACAGACACTTTTTTAGACCATTATTTTCTTAAGTCAACACAAAGATGGTGAAGGGGAAAGAGGGAAATAAAATAGAAGCCTCAACTTTAGGAAAAGACAATATATTTGAGATATCCCCTTCTTGGCATTAAGACTTTCAGAGAATGTTCCCAGTCTCTCTCTCCTTCGAGCCTGAGAGAGTTAAGGGAACTTATTCAGGAATTGGAAATCTTCAATTCTGGATTTTTGTGCCTCTGTGGGTTTAAGCAAAGCAGTTAGCGTTCTTCAGGAGGGGTTTTGTGTTTAATATACATGAGTTCATTCAACTACAATGGGAAAAGAAAACTCATTTGTTCTTATAAAACTAGGAAGGAAAGATAACTTTAAATAGACTGCCAAAAAGGATCCCGCTCGAGGGGGTTGCCTTCCTGCTAAACAGCCAACATTCAACGGTAATTTCACCCCGTTACGTTGTACAGTAATTCCTAAGTTTATCCTCGCCACCGATCTTGATTTTCTGATTTACTTTAAAGATCACGTAAGAAAAAGTACGGGCTTCACGCATACTTTCCTTTGGGAAAGAAATCCCGGGAGTGAGATTTTAGATGCAGGGCAAAATTAGCGGGCAGTTTGAGAAGGCTGTTGGCTATTTATGAAGAGTCATGGAAGCCTGTTTGGACAATCGGCTTCTCCATTTACTGAGAAGCCTTTTGAAAGCGACTTCGAGAGGTGGTGTATGCGAGTCGGCTTTTCTGCTGCTTATTGTGTACGTTAAACTCCTCCAGGATCCGAGTTTTATTTTTTCCTTAAATTTTGCTTCTTGCAGCACTGGTCAAAAGCGGAGCTTCTTCTTTTTCTTTTTTGTTTCCCCCCCCCCTTTTTTTTTTGTTGTTGTTTTTTTTTTTTTTTTAATCTCTCGGCTGTTTGTTTTTTGCCGCCCCAGCCCCGCAGCACCGGCTCACGCGTGCGGTGGTCGCCGGGCGGGGAGGTGGCAGCGGGGCCGCTCGGGGGGCACAGCGGGACCCCCGGCGCGGGCGGGCCGGGGGGAGCTCGGCAGCCCCCGCTGCCCCCGGGCCCCGCGGCCCCGCTCGGGCCCGGGCCGTGCGCTGCCCGCCCGGCCGCACGTGTGCTCTCCCTGCGCTTCCATTCGGGAGAACAGGGATGAAAGGAGAGGCCGGGAGCAGCGCGGGGCTCCCTCGGCATTCCCCGGCTTTCAAGGGTCCTTAGAACCCTTGAATGAAATTATTGGGCGAAATGGGGTCTGGCGGGACCGGCCGCGGCTCGCCCCCTCCTTGGTTTGTACGTGTAATGCCACTTCTGAGAGCGACAATCGGGCTACTTGCTGGACAGGGAGGGACAAAAAGGAGATTAAACCGTTTTAAATAATAATAAAAAATATCCCAAACGCAAGCAGAGTGGATTACACTTGCTGCGGCGCCTCGGCTCCCCCCAGGTTCCCCGAACAGCCGCCTTCGGGCCTCGCAGGCAGAATGGCCCCAGCCTCACCCCCGCTCGGCCCCGCCAAACTTCCCAAGTTTCCGGGAGCCCTTTCAGCGCCCGGAGGATCTCCCCGGCTCTCCGGCCGGCGCCGTGGGAGATCCTTCTTTGGCTGAGGACATCCTGTATTTGCGCCATCTCGGGACCCTGCAGGGGCTGGGGAAGGTGGCTCGGGCAGCGGGGCTCCCCCGGCCCCTGCCCCCGTCCTGGGCTCGTACCCAGTCCAAATGTGGCTTTTATTCTAGGGCATTTCAGACTACATCTCCCCAAGTCTTCCTCGGGATGCTACTGCAAACTCACCATGTGATGATTGAAATTCCCCAGAGATTGGGGTATAGTTAGTTCATTAAAAACTTCCCTGACTAACTTCAGCTCCAGAGCGCTGGGCTGCTACAGCATAAGAGGGGCAACAGGAAAATTATCTGTACATTTTCGTCTTTGTCGATTTTTTTTTTTTTTAACGTAATGAAATTAAAACTTTTGGAGCTCACAGTTGACATTTTGCAGAAAATTGAGTTATCAAGGCAGTAATTATTTCACGGGGAGATAAAACTCTCATAGCCCTAACTGTCAAATAGGGCCCTTTTCAGATTTTAATTACAAAATAAAATTAGTCTGCTCTTCCTCGGAAGGGTTTGTGAGTGGCTAAACAGAGCTTTCCCCAATACTGGTGGTCGTCAAACTCTGCTAATTAGCAATGCTGAGAAATTCCAGTTAACAAGGACATTCTCTAAGTCTCTGCAGGTTCCCTGCCGTTCGCCTTCATTTCCATAAGAAGATTAAGAGTGGAGGGGAACACACTCAAATGCAGATGCAGAAAAGAAGCGTTTTTAACAAGCATCATAATAGTAAGATGCTTGGCTAGTTCTCACCTAATTACTGCAAGTTAAACCTCTATTTGCAGCTAAGGACAAAAAATGGAGCTGCAATCTCCCATCTCCACAAGTCTGCTTAATAGTTTGCTTTAGACTGGTTACTAGTAGGTTCAGGGAAAAAAATAATATGAAAATGTGTATATTCTTTCCGATACAGTTAACACGATAGGTTGTATCCGTAGGGCTTTTAGAAAAATCGGCGAGTATTAGAACAATAAATACATGAAATCCAAGTAGTTAACATTCATTTGCTTTTTAAGACACTCATAACCTGGAAAGAAGAGTGCGTGTGCCGCAGAGCCCATCTCTGAGAACGTTTGCAGACTATTTGTTTAATGTAAGCACTTTTCATTTCCATAAATTATACCAAAGGCAACGATTTTTTAAATCCACTCAGATTAAACTGTCCCTCTGCAGGCCTCCCTTCCCTGGCCGTATTCTTAGAGAGCAGTGGTGTTATTGTCATTAATATAGAAAATCAGGGACCATCTTTCTTTTTTTTTTTTTTTTTTTTTAGCCAGCTTCCCGGTCTGCCTCTGCTTCCGCCCACCCGTGTGTGTATTCCCAAACAAGCAAACCTCCATACCCAGAGGAAAGGCACAAAATGGCCCAAAAGAGCCACCGCCCTCACCTTGTTTCCTGTAGTGTATTATTATGTATATATGCCAGTTTATTGCATCGATAATTAAAAGTGTTAATTAAAATAGAGCCACAAATACTCCCGATAACACAATTGTTAGGTATTTCCCATCCTTTATTCGTATGTTAAATGCAATTAGGGAAGGACCAGGCCCCGAAAGGCCTCCAGTGAGCACAGGGCAGCCCACGATGCCCTGGTCCTGCGTGGAGCTCTGGGCCGTGCACCCCACGCACCTCCCGCAGCTACAGTCAGAGCAAAAATAACCCTTTGCCTGCGCACCGCGAGCCCTCGCTTATCGGCTTAGCACGATGAGCAAGCACCACCACCACCCACCCATCCCCTTTTTTAAAAAAATTCAAAATAATTATCCCTAAAATATTTTTTTAATAACTTTATCAACTGCAGACCAAAGGGAGAACAATAACACAGCAAACAGCCGCCGTGCCTTCAGGAGTGTCTGGACAATCAAAATCCGGTCATATCCCACATCTCATAATTTGCACCTATTTTTCGACGGTTTAACCTATCACTTATCTAGGGGTTAGATATACATTTTCGAATTAAACGCATTGGACCCGATAGGATTTATTTGCATAATCCACGCACATAAAAAAAAAAAGATGCGTCCCTGTTCGCCGGCGGGTTTTTATTACTGTTCTTTATTACTATTATTATTATTATTACTCCGCCGGGGTGTCACTTCCCGCTCCCTTCCCCCCCCGTCCCTCGCGCGGCTCCCGCCGGCGCCTCCCCGCCCGGGGCGCGGCCGGGCCGGCAGGGGGCGCCGCAGCGCCGCGGCTGAGGCCGTCGGGGCGCCCCGCGCTGCCCCGGCCCCCGCCCCGCGCTCCGGCCCCGCTCCGGCCCCGCTCCGGCCGCGCTCCGGCCCCTCCGAGTCCCCCGCCGCCCCGCACCCCTCCGGCTCCACGCCGTGAGCGCCATCGCACCGAAAGGCGGAGCAATCCCGTCGAGGCAGGGGAGGCGCGGAGCGGCGCGGGGGAGCGCGGCCAGGGCGGCGAGCGGCTCCCCCCACTCCCGCTCCGCGTCCTCTCTCCCCTCCTTCCTTTGTCGTTAAGTGCGGTTTAGCAACAAAGATCCCAACAAGAGAGTGGAAGTAAACTTAGCCGGGGCTTTGTGCGGCCCGTGCAGTGACAACAAGGGAAACAAAACTACCTATTTGTAGCGCCCGGCCGTCCCTCCACCCCGCGCTGCGCCCACCCAGCGCCGCCCGCGCCCCGCAATGGGCGCGGCGTGACGGTGCAGCCGGGCCCAGCGGCGGACGGAGCGCGGCTCGGACCCGTCCCCAGCATCTGCAGAGGGGTCCCGGCGCTGCTTTGTGTTCTGCGGGGATGGTATGTGGGGGACCTGTGTTTGCACTGGACATCCCCCTCCTCCGAAGCCGGGGGGAAGGTCTTGGCGCCCTGTGCCACGGCCGTACGGAGCAGGGCCCGGGGGATGGCCGGGAGAAGGACACAGCCTCTGCCCAGGCGTTGCGCTGCGGACTCGGCTACCCGGCGGCGGCGGCAGCAGGGCCCGCCTGGGGGCTCCGCTTCCCGGGGACTGCACGGCTGGGACGGGGCGAGCGAGACACACGCAGGGCCCCGCACAGCCGGGCGGCCCCTCCGTCCCGAGGGGCACCGGCACAGGGGTGGAGGAAGCCGTTCCCGCTCCGCTCCCCCCATGGCTTCTCCTAGCCCCAAGCCAACACCAACTTAAAGAAAGAAAAAAAAAAAAAAAAAAAAAAAAAACACAACAAAAAACCACCACGTAGCAACAATGCTGTTTACCCACTTCCTCCAAAAGGCGTGTGTGACCTGTTGCTGGAAGGGGAGATACAAAGGCTCCCAGTGGCCGCCCGGGCCGCCCCCGGGCCCGCCTCCCCGCCGAGCCGTCCCGGCGCGCCCAGCCCCCGCCCCGTTTCATGCAAAACCAGGGGAAGAGACTTGTCCTCAGTGGCGGAGCCGCCGCGCGCTGATTGGCCGGGGCGAACGCATTTATTGCCTGACAAGCCCCCATCACATGGATGGTTGTCTATTAACTTGTTCAAAAAAGTATCAGGAGTTGTCAAGGCAGAGAGAGAGAGTGTGTGTGTTTGCAAAAGGGGGTAAAGTAGTTTGCTGGCTCTTTAAGACCGAGGTGGAGAGAGAGAGAGAGAGAGAGAGAGAGAGCGGCAGGCTGAGAAAAGGGAAAAAGGAGGAAGAAGTTTTTTAAAATCAAGACTCCGGCGGTAATAATAGCAGTTATTAGCATTATTAATCCATCAGCGAAGAGGAAGATCCTGATCTTGATCCAAGTGTGGTTTTGGGGAGTCCCCCTCCCCCCTTTCCTACCCCTCCCTAGGAAAAAAAAAAAAGTCCGGCTTGGGACTCCGCTGCGGCTGTTCCTCGTTTCTCTGCTCAAGGCTGGTTCCAGGCAAAAGTAGTTTGAATGTACAACATGATGGAAACCGAGCTGAAACCTCCCGCCCCCCAGCAAACTTCGGGGGGAGGCACAGGCAACTCCAACTCGGCCGCCAACAACCAGAAGAACAGCCCGGACCGGGTCAAGCGGCCGATGAACGCGTTCATGGTCTGGTCCCGCGGGCAGCGGCGGAAAATGGCCCAGGAGAACCCGAAGATGCACAACTCCGAGATCAGCAAGCGGCTCGGGGCGGAGTGGAAACTTTTATCCGAGGCGGAAAAGAGACCCTTCATTGACGAAGCCAAGCGGCTCAGAGCTCTGCACATGAAGGAGCACCCGGATTATAAATACCGACCCCGGAGGAAAACCAAGACCCTCATGAAGAAGGATAAGTACACGTTGCCGGGGGGCTTACTGGCACCGGGCACCAATACCATGACGACTGGGGTAGGGGTTGGGGCCACCTTGGGAGCTGGGGTGAACCAGAGGATGGACAGTTACGCGCACATGAACGGCTGGACCAACGGAGGCTATGGGATGATGCAAGAGCAGCTCGGCTACCCGCAGCACCCGGGCTTGAACGCGCACAACGCGGCGCAGATGCAGCCTATGCACCGCTACGACGTGAGCGCCCTGCAGTACAACTCCATGACCAGCTCGCAGACTTATATGAACGGATCGCCTACCTACAGCATGTCCTACTCCCAGCAAGGGACCCCGGGCATGGCCCTGGGCTCCATGGGCTCGGTGGTCAAGACGGAATCCAGCTCCAGTCCCCCCGTAGTCACTTCCTCGTCTCATTCAAGGGCTCCTTGCCAAGCTGGGGACCTTCGGGACATGATCAGCATGTATCTACCAGGTGCTGAAGTACCAGAACCAGCTGCCCCAAGCAGACTTCATATGTCCCAACACTACCAGAGTGCACCTGTTCCTGGCACAGCCATTAATGGCACACTCCCTCTATCACATATGTAAGACAAAGGGGCCGGGGGGGGGTGGGTGGGAGGGGAGGGAAAGGAAAACTAAACAAAACAAACAACAAAAAAACTTTTATTAGAAATTCTGGACTTTTTTTTTTTTTTGGACTATTTTTGTACAGAGAAAACTCCGGGCGGGGGGTGGGGGTGGGGTTTGGGGTGGGGGTCAGAAATTAAACTGACAAGGAACTTGTATAGATCTCGGAGGGGAAGCAACTACACAAAACTTTTAAAAAGTTCTAGTTAAAACGGTAGGAACTTTGCAGAAAGTTTGCAAAAGTCTTTACCAATAATATTTAGAGTTAGACTCAAAGAGCGAAGAGGAAGATGTTTTAATATTTGCAGGAAACTTTTGTACAGTATTTATCAAAAGACACATGGCAATCAGAATGTCCATTGGTAATATAGAGAGAAGAAAAAAACCAAGCTCGTGAATTTGCCAATCATTTTTAAAAAATTAGAGTCTTCTTGGAGCATTGTGGTTTTGGCAGCTGAATTTATAGCAGCTGCGAGAGGAGAGGAAATTATTTTACGGCATTTGGACATTTAAATTGTTTTAGAAATTGTACAAAAGACAAAAAAAAGGTAGGATGAGTACTTGCGAACCATGGGCTTGGTTTGCTGGATAAGGGCAAACGTTTAGATTGTACTAAATTTTTTTTTTTTTTTTTTTTTTTTTACTTCTTGTTAAAAAGCAAAAATTGCCATGCAGGTTCACACGCCGTTTGTTAATTTATAATAACTTTTTGTTTCCAGACTTCATCCTGTTCAAAGAAAAGGAAAAAAAAAAAAAAAAAAAAAAAAAGGAAAATTACCAACCTGAAATTACTGTGTTTGAAATATTTTCTTATGGTTTGTAATATTTCTGTAAATTTATTGTGATGATATTTTAAGTTCTTTTTTTTTTTTTCTCCTCATTTTCCGTAGTTGTATTTTAAAGATTCGGCTCTGTATTATTTGAAATCAGTCTGCCGACAGTCCATGTATATATTTGAACTAATACCATCCTTATAACAGGTACATATTCAAGTTAAGTTTTTACTCCATTATGCACAGTTTGAGATAAATAAATTTTTGACATATGGACACTGAAGTTCCCCTTGAGTCTTGGATTTATTTTTGTAACGCAAGATGTTTTTTAAATAATTCATGTAGTAGAAGGTATCATCGTAGCCAATCGAATACGATACATAATGCAGAATATATAACTATATATATAACGCATGAATATTTTTGTAGGTATGTGTATATAGAGAGAGAAAGTACAATAGCTTTAATGGAATAACTGCCTGTGCCTCCTTCGGGGGGAACGGGAATGAGGAGTGAGAGGCTGGTTCCCAGTTCCCTCCCGAGGACGCGGGGTGCGGCGGGGTGCGGGGGGTTCTGTCGCCGCTGCCTTTGGCCACTTGTTGCCCCCGGAGGGGCCGAGCCGGGGCTAGCGGGGCCGGCGGCAGCGGCGGGCGGGCCGCGGGCACTGCCGCGGCCTCCGGCTCCCACAGGCGGATAATGCACTGCTCTCTTTTCCCTACCGTGCCTCCTTCCGCTGCGGCAGGCAGGAGGGGACCCGGCTTCCCACGGCCGGGAACCCGAGCGCGGCCGGTCTGGCAGGGGTCAGCCTTCCCCGCTTCCTTTGTCCGCCACTTCCCAAA
Source organism: Aphelocoma coerulescens (assembly GCF_041296385.1). Lineage (NCBI taxonomy): Eukaryota > Metazoa > Chordata > Aves > Passeriformes > Corvidae > Aphelocoma > Aphelocoma coerulescens. The sequence goes on along the minus strand of NC_091023.1, from coordinate 19,314,892 downwards.
CTTTCCTCTCCTGGCTCCTGGGCCGCGCAGGAGGAGGTGAGAGGTGGGGGCAGGGGTAGGGTTGGCCGGGCAGAGGTAAGAAACAAGAAAAACCGAACAAACAAACAAAAATAGTCGAATGCCAGAGACTTTCACGTTTTATCACAGCTCTTTCTTGAATCCTATTTCTTAAATTGCCAGCGCGGTGTAGCCCCGTTTCGGACACTCTCTGCAGCCGGTCACAGCCCCAAAGAGAAGCGGTGGCGCCCGCCATATAGAAGGAGAGATCCACCGTCCGTGCCAGGTAGAGTTTTACTTTGTACAGTCGTACCCGCAGTTGCCGAGGCCGGGACTCCGCGCCTCTCCGCGCTGCTGCGCGCTGGCGGCCCTGGCCGGCGCCAGGCCCGCGGCCCCGGGCAGGGCAGGGGGCGATGGGCAGCAGAGCCAGGCAGTCCCTGCGGCAGCCCCTGCTCCCCCACGGAGGCCCCAGCAGTTATTTGATGCTGCTAACGCGGCTGCGGTTTCCTTTAGGAAACGCGCGAGAGGGTGTTTATAATAATAATAGCAATAATAATAACAATAATAATAATAAAAGGTACGAAGTTTGGGCTTTGGAGCACTGTGACTGCAAACTGATCGTGTCTTCTGCCAATGGCATGTGGTACGTGGAAAGGAAAGCATGTGATGTTTGGCTTAGGCAAGGCACAAAGTGGGTACTCCGGCACGGGGCAAGCGTTGCTGAGTTTTTCTCTCCAGTGTTTCTTGTCAGCCACTGGATTTTGCTTTAGGTCGGGGAGGAAGAAGGCTGGGTAAAATGCACACACGCACACACACACGCAAAATTACCTGGCTAGTTGTGGCTTTTATTTGGTATTGCTACTTCCTAGGCTCAGTTCTGGCCTCCATCCTTGAAGCCTGGTGTCCAGATGAAAACTAACATTGCCAGACTAGGAGATGTGGAGATTTGCTCACTGCCTGGTTTAGTAGTTTAGCTCTCTTTGTCTCTTTTACTTCTGCACCGTCGCGGTACTTGGTCAGGACAACATTTTTTGCAGATTCTCAACCTTTTCTGTCTTTTACGCAAATGCAACGAGTAAAATATTCTTTTTCAGAGCTGTGAGCATTTGCAACACGTCTGGGGATTATTCACGTGGTAACGAGCCCACATCCCCACTCCCTCTCGCCTCGCTGGGAAAAAAAGAACCAGGAATAAAAGCCCAATCGATATCACGATTCCATTTTTAAAAGCAAATCTTAGCCAATTAACAGCAATAAAACCTGGCCCCTTTTTGAAGTGCTAACTAAAATATTCGAGGGGGGTATTTGGAAATGTTGGTCCTTTTACAATTCGCATAGAGAAGGCGAGCTAATACCACTAAACAAAAGGCACTAAGCCACATATTCAGGCTTAGTGAATTCAGCAACTTTTTATATGGGCAATTTGTTTAAGCTTAGATTTCGAAGTACGATTTGGAATATATATGGTTGAAACCTGATATGCCTTGGACAGATTCCTTCCATCCATCCATGCATCCATCCATCCATCCATCCATGCATCCATCCATCCATCCATTTATCCGTTTAGGGAGGATAACCCAAAGCATTTTACATGTACAGCTGAAGGGTTTTATTTTTAAAGTGTTACTTGGAGGAACGCTATTGTCCACTGCTCATTTTAAATTCAACATATTCAATAACGCCCTTTACACCTAAACCATTATCCTGGGCTTTCGTTTATGGCAGCTGAAATGTGTAGCAGAGCTCGTGGGTATGTTTTTATTTTGGTTATTGAAGACGTTCGGGGCTCTCCGTGGTTTCCCTCTCGTGAATTGTTGTGTACATTATAGCCAGGGTGATGCTTGGCCCAAGAGCGCCAGTGTAATGTTTCCCTAACCTTCTACAGAGTCGAAGTGAACCCAAGGATAAGATTATAGTTTCCCTCGTGATTTTTTTTACGGCTTTTTAAGTACTGGGGTGTTAAAATATTTTGCGGAACTGGAGAGGTAGATTAGCAGGGTTTCTTGCCAAAGCTGGGAAGCTGGTATTACAGACTGTCCCAGGGGGAAATCGCTCACATTAACCACTAAATGAATATTTGACAAGGGCTCATTCGGGGGTATTATTACTACAAACGGGTCCCTACTGGACTTTCCAAGGGTCAAAGAGCAATGGTTCAATTAATTATTTAGACTGTTAGTAGATTTGGTTGTAATAGCTGTACTTATTTCTACAACCGACAGCTTCTTGCGGTGGGGGACCTGGGGAGAGGCTCTGCCTCGCAGCCCCGGCTCCAGCCCGCGGGCGGGCGAGCGAGCGACTGCCGCTTGCCGACAGACATTTCTTGGCCGAAAACACATTTTGATTCCTTGACATGCCCACTGGTGCCGGGTGGGCCATCAGGGGTGACGGTGCTCCCCATAGCAGCGCGTTTTCTCTCAATATTAATTCCTCTTCGTCCCCAATGAGCAGCAGAGCTGGATATCTGCCTCCGAATAGGAGGTAGATAGCCCAGCAATTTAAGTAGTATATAATGTAGGTCCCACTGAAAGAAAGAGGCCCATTACTGATAGGTGTGATTAGATACACTTCAGTCATTTAAATCCTGATTTAACTCAAATACTAAAATGTAAAACCTGCTTCGGTGCTTGTGAGATTTCCGAGGATATATGCAAAATGCTGACATTCTGACGGCAGAAGAGCTTCGTCTTCGCGTTTTTAACGCCAGTCAGCCTCGCCTGACACTGTCGTTTCAACATTTTTCGTGGTGAGGGGGGAGAGAAAAGGGTGGATTATTTTGTTTAATTTCTACAACAAACATGCCCGTAGTAGATACCAAAAAAAAAAAAAAAAAAAGGAAAGGCAACCCCCCCCCCCCAAAATAACGTTGGGAGTGTGCGATTAGGTGACAATAATATATGTTGAATGAATAAGAGATAAGCTGCAAGGGGGGAGAAGGAAGCAGTAATTACAAACCCAATTCATTCAGCTTTTCAGGACTTTTGTTGTGGGAGCTCCATTGACGGGCTTCGAGCTGCCAGTTTTCTCACATTAAAAAGAACTGATCAGCGCCTCAGGGGGACAAGCAACACCGCTTAACTGCATAGTGATGGGGTCCTCATTTAGAGCCATTACAACAAGAAAATTAAACAGAGCCTTTGTGTGCACCAGGTTTACTTTTCAATTGCTGACAGTTTATAGCTAACTGCTCAGAGATTGAAGTTTGATTGCGGTTTGATCGCCTGCTAGTTAGCACCGCCGCTATTTTAGTTTTGGTAATTAAAACCAGTTTTTCTGACGATGGCACGGGGAATTGCGAGAGTTTGGTACTATTTTGCTTTTGAGGAATCAATTCACTTGGCGAGGACGTACAGCGCTACAGTGAGTGTGGGGGTTGGTTCACTTACGAACTGGAAAGAAAAGGAGCCCAGGGGTGGAAATTCCCGGAGCTGCGCGTTTGGCTGTGCCAGAGCGGGAGGGCGAGCTCCGTCCTCCGGGCCGGCCCCGCGCCGGGGCCCGGCCAGCCCTGCCTGGGGACCGCGACCGCTCCGCGGACCGCGACCGCGGAGCCACTGCGCCGGCAGGTGCGGGCGGGCGGAGCGGGGAGGAGGGAACAAGGCGAAACCCCGAACCCCGCCGGATGGTTTTGGAGCTTTGCTCTGGAGCTGGCTGAGGGTTTGCTGTGGCTGAGCAGTGTGTGAGTGTATGTGTGTGAGTGTGACTGTGCGTGACTGTGTCTGCGCGTGTTTGTATCCGTGTGCGCCTGTGCGTACAGGGGGAGGGGGAGCGCCGAAACAAGCTGCAATTTTCCACTATAATTTAGCAGTGTTGGAGGAGAGCACAGACGGCCCTTCCCGTGCAGTGTGGTGAGGGTTCGGGCCCGGCTGTTCTGCAGGAGACGCCTGGGCTGCTGCAGCCCCGTCGGCAGGAGCGGGGAAGCCCGTGGGCGAGAGGTCCTCTCTGCGGGCGCCCGCGGGGAACGGATTGGGGCCGGGCCGGAGAAGTTTCTGCAGGAGTTTGTCTCTGGCCCATCCGCTGGCGCATCGTGCTGCCTCGCAGGACCTCTGCCATGCGGGAGAGAGCTTGAACAGCGTGGCTTTATGTAGTTGTTGTTTTTTTTTTAATTTATCCCTTTTTAATTTAATTATTTTAGGGTCTCTCTATGTTTTGTTTGTGCTTTGCGCTCGTTCCTACCCCTCCCCCCCACTCCCTGATAAAAGCTCCCTCTCCCTCCCTCCTTCCCTCCAAATGTGTTTCAGACTCAAGTCACCGAGCGGTTATTCCAAGGCAGTTGACTTCATCAGAGAAACGAGGTGGCCCGCAGATCGGGAGGGTCCCCGAGGGGCACCCTACGGGGCGGGAGACTGTCAGGCCGCTTACGCGGGGCCCGGCGGAGCTCGATGGTCCCAAAGCGGCGATGCCGCCGGTTCCTACAAGCTCTGGGGGCAGTGGGACGCCGGGGGAAAGCTGTCAGCCCCGGGGCACGGAGCTGGGCCGTGTCCTGTCGTCTTCCCAGAGCGCGTCCCGCTGTCCGGAGCGCAGCGGCGGGGACAGCGCTGCTCCGGCCCCGGCCGGGACGTGCCCCCGCTCCCGGACAGGCGGCCGCTGTCCCGGGGGAACGAGAGGGGAGGCCCGGCCCCCCGCGGGCTCCCCCGCCCTGGGTTCTCTGTGACCCCATCATCTCCGCAGCAGTTAGGCCTGATGACGTAATGTGGGCGCTTTTTTTTTTTTTTTTAGAAAATCGTGATTAACGGCAGGGTTTGGGGGTGGGGAGGGGTAGAGCGGGGAATCCCACCCGGTGCTGGAAAGACAGGGGCCTCTGCAGAGGCTTTCCCGCGGGAATGCTCCGCAGGGGTGTCTTGGCACACCGGCTCACACTCACGCACACTCACAACTCACACGCATTCCAGGCTGAGGGCTTGATCCTGCAAACCCGCCTCCCATCCTGCGGGAAGCTCCCAGCGCTGGGGCGGCCGGTCCAAGCGGGCCGAGCTTACTCGGGCGAGTAGGGACGCCCGCGGCTGGAGCCGGCTTAATTAGAACCAAGTCCCGCAGCGCTCTGCAGGGCGGCCGGGCCGGGCTCCGGGAGCGGGGCTGGGGCTCATCCCCACGCTGCCCCCGGCTGCCGGGCTCCAGTGCCACGGGAGAAGCTCTCCAACGTGTCCTTCTGGCATCGCTGGGAATGATGGTTCCTTTAAGCTCTTACAAATTGCAGAAGTTGAGGAAGACAGAGAAATAATTAATGTATTAAAACAAGCAGCGAATTCCTCAGGAGGCACCTTATCAACTCCAGCCACACTGGCTTCATCCCTCCTCGTATGCTAATACCCCTTGACGTCATCGGCGCCAGATTGAATGTGAATCAGTTATGAAATTATTAGTTTTAGCTTAAAAAGCAATCTGGCTCTCCCGTGAGTGGGCTTTGCGTTGCTGCGGGTTCTCGCTCCATGTCCTCCCCATGTTGTGCACACACGGTAGTTGCGACTATCCTGTCGCAATGAATCAATATTTCCAAAGCACGCATCCTAACAGGGGGTGATGTAAAGAAACCCATAGATTAATTGAGTCCCGTTTCTGAGTCGGCTGTGTCTTCCTTATCGATACACACTTTACACCCGAAACCAGACAGTCGGATTTCCTCCTACTTTTCAGGTAGGCAAGAGCTCCTTGTGATTTATTTCTGTTAAGATCCCACAGAGGGGGTGTTATTCTTTGCCAGCGTCTGCGAAAAAAATACCCAGGAGTTTGCTTTTGCTTTTGCTCGTGATGGAGGAAAATGGGCCAGAAAGGGGGGAAATACAGAAATGGTTTGTTTGTTTGTTTATTTGTTTCAAATAGAAATATTTTTATTTGGAATTTTGAAAACGAGAGCATCCCAGTGGTGGAGGGCCAAGGGATCTGAGCGGGGAACAATGGGAATTAACACCGTTTCAATCGCTGAGGCCACTCTAATTAGATGTCTGGGTCCGGCAAGATCAAATACCTGAATCTAAACCCCTCGGCTCGGTTTCTTTCGCTTGCAAATGCTTCTGAAGAACGGTTCTTGAAGAAACCAAGCTACCCCCAAATTCCCCGAAGTCCCTTTCGAGGAGTTAGGCTGATAACAACTTTCTCCACGGGTTAGGGGGGCCGGCTCGTCCCCTCCCCGCGGTGGCCGCCGGCCCCGCCGCCCCTGCCCCGGCACCCCCTGTAACACCCCCACATCCCCCGCTCCCCCCGCAAGTGCTGGAGGACACTTTGGTCTCTTCGGCCGTTTCTTTCTCCCCGTCTCCCGAGAGTTGCTCTGCTCCCATCAATTATGAATAAACTCTCTCCTGGGGAGCCCCGCCATCGGCCCATCTCCGCTCCCGGGGCTGCGGAGCCCCGGCGTGGAACCGCGCCCGGCCGTGGCCGGGGAGGTGGCACCGGCCCCAGCTCCCACTTCCAGCAGCCCCCTAAGCAAGGAAGGAAAGAAAAAAAGGAAAGACGGAATGACAGAATGAAATAATGAAAGAAGGGAGGAAGAAAAGAAGGAAAGAAGGAAGGAAGAAAGAGAAAAAGAAAGAAAGAGAAAAAGAAAGAAAGAGAAAGAAAGAAAGAGAGAAAGAGAGAAAGAAAGAAAGAAAAGAAAGAAAAGAAAGAAAGAAAGAAAGAAAGAGAAAGTTAGTTGTAACTGGCTGAGAAGTGAGTTTTCTGACTAATGAAATCCAAAATGAGCGGCGAATATAAAGTATTGTAAGATTTCTTCCCTGCCCCCCAGGCACTGATTGGCAATACTTTTTTTTTTTTTTTTTTTTTTTTTGTGCGTTGGTTTGAAAAGCAGGAAGAAATGTAATGAATTGAGTGCTGTCAGAGATGTCTTCTCTGTTGATGTGGTGAATGGCAGTAGCTCCCTGATCCAGTGCAGGTGCAGCAGAGCTGGGGAATAAAAGAGGGGGGCTCTCTGTTCAGTGGAAAAAGCACATTCCCTACAATAGACCACACACTGCCAGCCAGCACGGCATCAGCTCACACTCTCAGACTTTTTTTCGCCTCTTTCCACAGTCCTGAGCTCACAAAATGGCTATACATTAGCACTAGTTAGGGTTTGCTTTTAATGAACAGTTGTGACTCCTTTTGACCAACATTTAAATCTGCTGTGCTCTCTCTGAAGACAGGTCTGTTTTGATCACAGGTTTTAAAAAATGGCCCGTTTCCTAACAAGGCGGCTTATTCAGGGCCATCAGTTGCATTTGATAGCAAGAAAAAAAAAAGGCTCTCGATTAATAAAACGCGTTTCCCAAGTGCTTCTAACGGGGAAAGTTTCTGCTTTTTTTTTTTTTTTTTTTTTTTTTTTTTTTTTTTTAATATGTAATAAAGTGTTGTGGGGAGGAGGAGAGACACTGTTTTTAAATGGATGAGACGGTCTAGTCCTATACACGAACGCATATTAATCCTGTTTAGAGATAACTTGTCTCCTTTTTGGCTTAATATATTATCCTTATACACGGATAATACACAAAAACTTTGTGCTCTTACTAATTCAGTCCAGGTTGTTTTTTCTTAGCTCTTTTCCGTAATTTTTTTTTCTTTCTTTTTTTTTTTTTTTTTTAACCCTCTGGACGATCTCCTCAGAGGAAGCTAGGTTACACTTGGTTACACAAGTTTTATTCGAAATTGTTTCCAGAGCGAGGGCTCACTCCTCAGCCAAGGGGACTGATTGATTCTGTCCCTCTCCGCCTCGCATTTGATGTGCCTCGTCCTATCGCGGCCAAGCCAATGAGCCGGGATTTTCATGGCATCCCGGAGCAGCCCTTGCTGATTCCTCTTGCACCTAACCTGCAAGAAGTAGATTAAGCTCTTTTGGATATACTTGCTGATGCATTGCGCTGAGGAAAATTGCTCGGCGTTTGCTTATAGAAACCCATGTTACTGTGAATGTTCTTTTTTTCCCCTAATCGTGGTAACAAATAGCATCAGCTCCTGGAACAGTTTGGCAAAGCCATTCTTGCCTGAGTAGTGCTAAACGGGAGAAGCTGACAGCTACCCGGTTATTACCTGAGCTCCGAGTAACCCCCACCCCCAGCCGATAACAAAACGTGTTGGCAATAAATGACATTAGAAGCACCAGTCAGGTGCCAGTGGGCGCTTGGAGCACGCTTCCAGGGGGCAGATCTTGTCATCCCGCGTACAAAAGAATGGACCTTGTCCACACAGCAGAGGAGATCGATACTCCTATCTCATATCATAGATCAGATCAGATATCGATGCTCCTGTATGAAAAATAAGTCTCGTTTACACTTTGTTCGGGACATTTCAAACGCACCGGAGCATCATCACCTGACGGCGCCTTATTTACTGCCAACAAGTTGTAGCTCCCCCAGCCCCAACCTTGGCCCCGTGGCAGCTCAATAACAAACGCAGGAGAGTTTTGCGGGGGTGCCGGTCCTTGCCGGGGCCGGGGGCGCGGGGTGCCCGGCCCCGCCCGGGGAAGGGGCTGCGCCCCGCCGCTGGTCCCCGCGCCACCGGACAGCCTTTGTGTCCTCCTGCTGCACACACCCATAATTAATCCTCCTTCTTACCGCTTACATCCCGGACCCAAGGGGCAACTCAAACCTATTTAGATCGCCTTGGTTGGTTGCACAAATTTAAGTGGCAAATGAGTTATAAACCTAATAACTGCTTTAATAAAAATAATTACTTGATTATGGCAGAGGAAATTTGCTGGAGTGCAGGGATGCGGCTGGGTTTGCGTTTTGGTGGGGGTGAGGCTCGTCTTTGGATGGAACTCAAACGCCTTTAGAAAACGTTACTCTGAAAAAATAAAATCCCAAACTCAAAACAAAATGAAAAACAAACAATAAGCACCCCAAAATCAAAATCTTAAAAGACTTTACACTAAAAAAAATGCCTCTAGTTCTCGGAGAAACGGGGAACATTTCCCGTGATGTTCGAAAGAAGAACTAATTTGTACACAGAAAAATCAATATGATATTTGGGTGGCTTTGAAATAATTGAAAACAGTCAACACAGAGGACCATTAATCACAAACGCTGGTACCTCTTTCACTTTTTTCCCGTTAAGGGTGAAGTTTCTGCGCCTCTTTCAAGTGTATTTATGCTTCTGGTTTTACAAGAAAAAGTGAGGATGCAACAAGACCAGTCGCGTTGTCCTCTCTATACTTTTAACGCTAGCATATTGTTTGATTACTAATTCGAGTTAATATGATCTTTATGGCAACATAACAGTGGATAATTGGCCCTTTTTCTGAACAACAATGTAAATCACAATCGCTTTATTATTTAATAACGTCAAACGCTTCGTTGGATTGGCCCCGACAGAGAAGACCTTTTCTTTCTAGGCAGTGTTGTTGAGAAAGAACAATGCAGATCTAATTGTGGAGATTTCAGAAGTTGGCTCCTGTAAATGAACAGCTTAGATATGGAAGTTCCAGCAGATGTCTGCACTTTTCCCTGTGACAAACCTTGTAACCCCCCTTCCTCCCCCTCTGCCCTGTCCTCCCCCCTTCCCGACTTATTGAAGATTTTTTGTTCTCACATCCTAGCAACAACCTAAATCTTCCAGTCGCGAATACACCCCTTTCCTCTCGTTGCTATCCAGCCCTCAGATGGCCGCCTTAAGCGTACACACCAAATTAGCGCTTGGCCCAAGGCGCGCTCGCCCCTCGCTCGCCCTGGGCCCCCCCATCAGCTGCGGGCTGGGGCTGTCGGGCCGGCGGGGGCAGCCGCGGGGCTTGGGGCTCCCGGCGCTGCGCTTCGCCACCTTCTCGCCAGCCCCGTAAACGTGCCGGGGGCTTGTTTCGCAACAGTTTGGAGGCCACTGCAAGTTGCGCTCTCCGTTATGTAGCAGGAGCCGTATCAGGGCCTGCCAGCCCCGGGGGGGTGCGGAACGAGCTCCCCGACGGCACCCCGCGATGTGACACCCTCTGCCCTGGGGTGCTCCTGCCTCGGCCCCGTTTGTCCGGCCCCAATGACCCAGACCCTGTAGCTCCCCCCTGACAGCAGCAGTGAGCCTTTCCCGGGGGGCACGGCTGCGGAGACAGGGCTCCAAGGCAGAAGCTGAGCTACTTCTTGTGGGGAGGGCGCACCCCAGCGCGCATCCGCTCTCCCGACCGGGTCCCGCAGCTGCGCGCTGCCCCGCGGAGCGCCCCGCGCTTTGGGCGCTGCGCGGGTTTTTCCCTTGCGCTGGAGGCGCCCTGCCTGGAATGGGCCGGTCGGGGCGGTGGGTCCTGCTCCCCTCCTCACCGCCGCCCCTCCGAGGACAATTCCGCGGAGAGGAGTTGATGCAGCAAACTTTTGCGGTGGGCGCTGGCAACGCTGCTGGGCCCCCGCCCCGTCCCAGTTCCCCCCGGCCCTAACAATGCGCGCTTTGCTGCGCGAGAAAGCCCCGTCATCGGCGTGGGGGGAGCAAGGGGACGCGACCGGGCCATGGGTACCAGCCCTCCGCACAGCCCATCGCTGCCAGGGCTGTCAAGAGATGAGGCAGGTGCACCGAATTCGGGATATTGTCCCTTACTTTAATGAGGGGTTCTTATTTATTTGATTTTTGACAAACCAACTAAATCCTCTTGTGTCGCCAGCGTCGCAAAGCCCCTTTCTGCCCCCTCCCGGGATGCTCCCCCAGCTGCCCGGGGCAGGAGCCACCGCGTCACAGCGGTGCGGGTCCCCGGCGCTGCCTCGGGGGTGCCAGGGCCCCCCGGCACCCCGCCCGCTCAGCCGGGCCCTCGGCGGGGCACAGACACCGGGGGCAGCGCAGCCTCACACCTGCGACGGGCGGGGTTTTTTGTTCGTTTGCAAGAACCCACTCGAGGGAAGTACTGAAAACACAGACCTGATCACTAAAATTACCCGAAAAAGAAATCCAAGTTGAGTGACTCGCTCTGCCCGCAGCCGTGGGAAGCAGTTGATGAATCCCTGTTGACCTTTGAGCTTTTTCTCCTCGAGTGGGTAGAAAAATCTTGATTTCCCTCCCCCCCATCCCTCCCCCCCCCCCCCCCCCCCCCAGCTTTCCCGGCTTGTTTGTTTTACGACTTTACTTTTCCTCGCTGACATCACTTGACGGGGGGAGCACCGAGCCCACTGGATGCTGCCCGTGGGAGTGCGGGAGCAGAGGGGGCGCAGGGGGGAGCGGGGGTCGCCAGGGCTCTCCCGACCGGCAGCCGCGGCCTCGCGGCGTGCCAAGGGTTAACCGTGCCCGCTCCGGGGCTCTGCGCGGGCAGGGATGAAACTGCGCGACTTCCCCCAAATGCCTTCAACAGGAGAGCGAGTCCCGCAGTCCCGAGACCCAGCGGGCCGGGCCGGGCCGGGGGCGGCCCGGGCGGCCGCCACTCCCCCGCAATGAGCTCATTTCCATGTCCGCGCCTCCCGCAACTGTGAGAAAATCCGCCGGGACATCCCGCGTGCCGATGCTGCCTGGGCTGCCCCGGTCGCCCTGGTGACAGAGCCTGGGGGAAACTACATAAATAAAATAAACCAAAACTTTTCCCGGAGCTGGCACATCGCAGGGAGAGGGGGATAACCTCGCGCCCACGCATGTCGTTCGTGGGGCCGGGCCGTCTGAACCCCCGCCTGGAGCCGTGCTCGGGGTGGGGGCAGGGAGGGGTGGTGCAAAAGTGCCCGGGGACAGTTCGGGAGGGGGAAGGGAGCGCTGAACAGCCCCACACTTATCAATAACAAGATGTATAAATATCAAAGTGAAGGAGCCCGAGTAAGTCTTTCTAGAAGCGCGGAGGAAGCTTAAGCAGCTTTCTTTAATGGTGATTTGTAGCTCTGTAAGGGGCACGGATAGCAAATACCCTGCAGGTGCATGTTGTAACACTGCCATCCGGACTTTAATGTAGATTACTCTCCAACTCGTTTGATCGGTCCTTTGAAACCCTTTACAATTGCCTGTGACGAACCGCCAGTCTCAGGTTTTTTTTTTTCTTTGAATAATGCCTTAAGGGTAAGTCCTCGGGGCTTTTAAAGATCTCCAGCACATTAAAAAAAAAAAAAAAAAAAAAAAAACAACAACAAAAAAAACAAACCAACAAAACAAAAAAACAAGTGAGGTTTTTACTTTATAGCGTGGGTCCATGTCTCTCAACTTGGGGCTGTTAACAGGCATCTTTTAAATCATAAATCACTTAATAACCATCAACTTTGGAAGGGAGATACGGGGATCTTCTAAAGACCTCCAAACATTTCTGTGGCATTTGGGAACATACTGGTTAAAATTTAGGAGGCACAGAGCCCATCCCTCCTGCTGAAGCCCTGGAGCTGGTGGGTCTCCGGTGTTTACGGACTCTCAGCTGGGTAAATCCGTGCTGAAGGCCTTTTCCCCGGCTATCGAGAACCCCCCGGGGTGGGTTTGGAGAGCAAATCCAAGGGTGGTGCAGGGGAGAAGCCGGGCCGGGGAGCTTCTCTGCTCCTCCCCGAACGTCCCGCATCCCGACCCTGCTCTGGGACCCACGCCCCTGCTGTGGTGGTGCCTTCTAGCAAAGAGTGAGAGGTTTTTGAGGGAGTTTAAAAAAAAAAAGAAAAAAAGAAAGCCTCGAAGACACAATAAATCCCTCAGATGTTTCCACTCTCACAGCACATAACGTTTAACCTTTAATATTTATTCGTTACTATTAATTCAAAAAAATAATTACTGAACTTTTGGCCCTTCAACTTCCACAAGCGGCGCTTTGTTTCTCTAAAATAAACTTGGGAGAAGCGATCCCTCCGTATCAAACTAGGGATTTGAATTAAAGGCCTATTTGGGACACTTGAGACTACAAAGGGTTACACATAAATAAATGCCACATTTGCCTATTGCAAAAGTTTTCTCTGTCCTTTCTCAGTCACAACAGGGGAGGAAAAAGCCGTCGTTTATTATCTAGTGCTGGGCAGGAGCAGCCCCTCCAGAATGTGCTCTTAGATTTGGCCGGCAGAAGAGGCACTCTTTTTTTCCCCCCCTCAACAGCAGCTCCTTTTGTTCTCCAGATCTCTTTCCCAATTTCAAGCTTCACTTGCAGATCCTAAGTTTGTTTGTTAATGACGCTATTACCATCTGGCTCGTCCTACTTTCCAAAAGATATAAATCTCCCCAGTTTCATTGCCTACATTATCATCTAAGTGCCACCATAGCTGGAAGAAAAATATGCTTTCAAGGTTGCAAATTCTCTTGCACGGAGCAAGTTCCCCGGGCGCGGGGCTGCCGCCCGCCCCGCCGGGCTGCGGGCAGCTTGGGAGGGATGCGGCCAAATGGATTTCACCTTGCAGCGATGCTGGGAGAGGGGGAGACGGCACCATTTAAGTTTTCCACCAGAAACTTAAGTGAATCTCCCCCCCCGCCCCCCCGCCCCCCATCCCTCTTGGCCCCTTTTGTGGCTGTTTAATGCATCTGGCTACTTTGAACCGTTATCTTCCGCGGGGAGAGGAACGCCCGCCCGCCCGGCGGGGCGAGGGCAGGATGGGTCCTGCTCCTGGCAGGCTCCTGTTTGCCCTCACCCAGCGTGAACCCCCGTCTCTCTGACATAAGGACATATTCCATACGTGTGAATAAACCTTTCCCACAGGCGTCGTACAGTAAAGGGAAGAAAAGTTTGGTCTCCTCTTAGTGCAAAGCGGTTGCAGATCTGTGTGCGTTTAAGCATAAAGGGACGGGGGGAGGGCGAGAAGGGATGGGGGAGGGAGTTGGGTCGGTTTGTGTATGGGCTCCACAATGACTCTATTTATTCGCTGCAACCAGCCTGGGCAGATTGAATAGGCGAGAGAGAGACACTCAGCCTTCCCAACGCGTGGGCTTTGTGGGATCCAGTCCCCACTAGCAGATTTCGACTGCTAATTTCCCATTCTCAGGGGTCTCCTGCGAGGAGACACGGCCGTGCCCATCAGCTACGGCTCCCCCAAACACTGTCCTTGTTTCTAGTCCTTAACCTCTCCGCGTACAAGTTTAACGTCAGGAGAAGTTTAATAATTTATCGGGTTTTGCTGGATCTTCGGCAATGTTATTGCGGACAAAAAAAAGAAAAGTGCCAAATATTTTATTTGACTATATGTATATGCACACACACACAATATTGTCAAGTGAGGGAAAAGATACTCCTTTAATACGGGAAAGAAACCCAGGGATTTTTTTTTCCCGAGTGATCTGATTGTTATAAATAATTACGGATGAAAAGAAAACTCACTTATTATGCACTTCTAATACTGTGACTGCACAAGAGAGAAAGGGGGCCAAACCAGTGATTAATTAATATCGCACTGGCGTAGCTATTTTCTCGCGAAAGGCCTTTCCCCCCTCGCTGCTGCCGAGTTATCATTCCAGCTCGAGTCATGTGTAGCCAGGAAGGGATCTTGTTTATAAATTTATATGACGACCTTTTCTTTGTGTGTGCTCTAAAGTTGATATGGACAAATTGCAGAGGTATACAATTTAAGTAGATGCACTTTTAATCACCGATCATTAAAATGGTTATGTTAAATATACTCAATTACATGCATGACTTCACCCTAACAGTACTTTCTATTCTCCCAGCTGCTCACGTATTCCTTAACTATAGTCAGCAGAAGAAACTCGATTATGCTGAATCCATACATTTCTATGGATTTCATCAGCCTAATTAATGCTTCAGTGTGGTCCATGTGTCTGAATGGTCCCTTTGCTATTACTTGGGTAAGGAGGCAGTGCTGGAATGCAGAGGGTCTTTCTTTCAAAGATACCCATGGGGGTCACTCTAGGACTCTAATGGCAAAGGTAGCAAGTGTTAAATAGCAGAAACATGCAGAGAAAGAGAAGGCAGCGATGTAAAAAGGACATTGATACTGTAGGTATGCCCAACAGGTCAGTGATGATAATTAAAACGCTTAAAGAAGAAAAGGTAAATGGAAAGCTTCCACAATTCGCAGCATGCCTGGTTAAAAGCAAACGAACCAACGCAAAGAAACGCACCTCGCTGATCCTGACGGGGAAAAAAAAAGTTGACAGCAGATTTTTAGACTAAATAACTACTAGGGTAGCCTCTTCTGTGAGCACCGCGTTTGAATGCCCCGTCCCTTGTCTAATTTTCTCATTGTCGAAATGCAACATGTCAGGGAGAGGATGCCCGGCCGGGCAGAGCGGGCTCTCCCACGCTGCCGGTCCTGGCACCACCGGGGCTTCCTGCAGTCCCCCGTCACTGCAGATGCACGGGGAACTGGGGGAAGGAGTTCTCCCCCTCATCTCTCCAGCTTTCTTCCAAAACGAAGAAGCGATTAAAATGAAGGGGATGCTGCAGCCTTAGGGGAAACAGCCAATGGCTGCTTTTATAACGCATCTTCCCATCTTAACATTTAGCGGGATATAAAAGGCACGCGTCCTGCTATTCCAGCAACATTTTAATCGAGGAGAAATACATCTAGATATTTTTTTTCTGTTTTGTTCCCACCTGTTGTAGTAGAAGACCATCAGATCACACCTTTCTCTGGCTGCTGAGAGACGTGAGAGAAAATCAGAACTCTTTCTTGTCACCCCCTGCACTGCCAAAAAGGTGGTGTTGGAGCCCACATCTCTTCCCTGTTTCTCCACCAAGCAATCGACAGCTCAATTGTCCTAACTTCGAGTCGGTGCCTTACTTCAGCCTTCATCCTTCAAGTGGAGAGAGAAAGCAGGGAAGATTTCAGATCTATAACCAAATTATAACCTAGGAACTTTATGCTTGTCATGCTAATTTAATGACTTTTATAGTAAGTGTAGACTTTCTGTCTTTTGAAATTAGCTCTTCAAAACGCTTTGTGTAATGACAGGCACTAGACATAAGAGACAAATGCACAAGCAATAGTGGGATAACAATCTGGCAAACACTGCACCATTTAGTATTAAAATGGAGAACAAAGTGCGTTAAATTTCAGCGTAGATGTACATCACTGTCTGATGCTATTGGTGCACACCTGGGCTCCAGAGTGACCCGAGAGGGAGGTGTCCTCCAACAGCCGCCGTGCCTGGCTTCACCTGGAAAATGAGCAAATACCAGATGTGGAGTACAAAATAGTCCTTCGCCTAATGCCGAGTCCCTTTGCTTTCTGGCGGTGTTCACACGTGCCTGCGTGCTATAAACATCCTGATTTGGACAGGCTGGTTCTGCTGGGCCCGGCCTCCTGCTCGGTTCCCAGCGCGGGGGTGTGGGTGTACGCGCTGCGCTTGAAATGCAGGGCTCTGAACGTACGCATCCCCTCCCTCCTTAAGAGCGTTTCTGTGCTCCCATGCTACGAGTGGTCCAGAAATCTGTCCAAGAGATGATCTTGATAACAAAGGGAGGAGTAAACCTAAAGCTATAGGTGTATTACAATCTGGGCGACTCACTCATTGCCTATAATTGTAAATAAGGTAAGTTCACACGACGATCGAGTAACGAGGGAACAAGAGCCCCATTTTAATCAGGTGGTTATCTCTCCTTGGTGGAGATCAGAGCTCCATCGCTCCTGGCCTTCTCATTGTGCCCCCCTGCTGGAAATGACAGCTCCTTCAGAAATAACCAACTTGGCCCCTGGATGGGATTTCAGCTCTTTTGCACTACACATGTACCAATTGTCATTTTACAGCTACAGAGAAACCCCTAAATTATATAAGTGTATAAACTCGGCCTCATTAAATCCCTCCTTTTGGATAGCTTCAAGGTTGGAGAGTATATTACTGTAAGCCAGAGAAGACTTAAATTATATCCGAATGGGAATTGAAACATAGTGGCACTTAGGCACACTTCTTGTCTCAGCTACAGAGGTTTCATTTTCCCCCTTTAGAGTCTTATAATATTACAAATGCAACAGTTTCCTTATGTCAAATCAAACTATCTCAAATACTGCTTCTTGATTCAGCCTCCGGGGCCCTTTTTGGTGAGGACAAAACCACTAAGATATGATCAAACACCATAGCCTGACCAAAGGGGAATTTATCGTTCATCTGAGAGAGATTCCTAATTTGAAACTAAAGCCCTTCCCTTCCAGAAAGCATTTGAATATTCTGTGTGAGTTGTTTTCCTGCGCGTGTGTGCGGGTAAATCGGGGTGTGCAGAGGGACAGGGGGCCGAGGGCAGTGGTTACCCCGCGGCTCAGAGCACACCCTGCCCACGGGTTGGTTTTTCCACCCAAGCCGATATAAAAATAGCCATTTCGATGGGAACCCCGTGCCCAAGGGAGCTGCCGCTGCCGCCTCCGCTGCCACCCAGGGGCACGGCCGGGCCGGGGGCTCTGCGCGGGGCCCTCCCCGTCCCCCGTCCCCCCGTCGGGCACCCCGAAAGGGCTGCGCTGAGCCCCCTTTTAGGCGGCGCTGCCAGCTCCGCGAGAGGGGCACGGCCGCTGTCGGGATCGCCCAGCAGAGCCCCCGCGCCAAGTCCCCCAAAGCTGGGTTTGTCGGGAGGGGGTCGCCTTCCCCCCTTCTCCAGCCCTCGCAAGAGGGTCAGTGGTTTAACCAGGCGTCACCAGGACTTCGTTTTATCCCCGGTCCACTGAAGCGTGTGGCTTTTAGTGACTGATGGCCGCTGTGGCTGTACGCGGCACAGTTGCTCTCACGGTGCGTGCTCCAGATGGGCACGTCCCGCAGGCTCGGGGCGGGGGGGCACGGCCGCTTTGGAAAGGCCACCGAGACACTGAGATTTGTTCTGGGTCAACCCTCCCCTAACGCCAAAGTTGGGAAACAACTTTCGCAGCGTGTGTCGGGAAGGGAGGGAGCGGCAGTGGAGCGGCAGCGGGTGCCGCGGTGCGGGGCGCCGGCACTCGGGGCTGCCGTGGCCGGGGGCCACCGTGGCTGGGGGCTGTTCCCCCGCCCGCCCCGACGCGTCGCCCCCGTCCCTCTTCCTCCCCGAGCCCCGGACGCGCAGACAGCACGTTTCCAAACTTTGAAATGCCAAATCACGTTACTGCTGTGGCAGGAGGCTGCTTTCGTATCTGTGACAGCTGAGTTTTCCCCATCGATTATGTGACACTGCAGTTCATTTACACAGCTCAAAAGCTTAAAGACACTGGAGGAGCCCCCGGTTTAACCCGAAATCCTAACAGAAAGTGAATCAACTTTCTGGCCAGTGTTTAAACTGATAGATCGAAACTTAATTTGGAGAGACAGAAAGGGAGAGAAACGACAGCACGGATTTATCTTGCCCGGCGTCCTTCGCTGAAACTTTAGAAACTGCGGCGTGGAAAATCCAGGGCCGAGATGCTAATGAGAAGCAGCGCGTTGGGTGTTCAGGGATGTTATAGGTTTCAGAACGCAGATTACAGCGCCTGACTTTTTGTGCGGGTGCGTGAAATAGGTGCGCGGCCCGAGACTGCCCGCGGCTGCCGGGTGGCACCGGGCTCCGGGGCGTCCCTGCCCGCGGGGTCGGGCAGAACTTCCCGGCTGGGTAGGCCCCTCCCGGGCTGCCCATCCGGAACGCCTCGGGCCGGCCACCGGCGGGCAGGGAGGACTTGGAGAAGAGGGGGGTGCTGGGACGGTGGCATTTTCCTCTCTCCCATGGGGACGGGATCGTCCCCCTTGTGCTGCCGTGTCCTTCCCTGGGCTTCTTTCAGTGGGGGCTTTCCAGGAGCCAGCCCAGCGCTCGGTCCCTGCCACTCCCTCCCCCGTCCTCGCCGAGGTTTCATTACTTGCTGTTAGTGCCTGGAAACAATAAAGGATGTGGGACTGGGCTTTTATTGATTATTTGTCACCCTGTATTTGTCAGTTTCAATAACTTTTCCTGAAGTTTTACTTACGGGCACTTGAGCTTTCGGATTAGGCCAGCTCTGCGGATTGCAGTGAGGGGTAATTATCCGCTGGCCTGCTTCCCTGCAGCCGGAGAGAAAAGAGCATTAACGTATAGAATGGGCAGGATCCGGCCTGAGCCCCCCCTAAAGCGCTGCCCGGGCGAGAGGCGGGAGCAGCCAGGAGCAGCCGCTGCCCCGCCAGCTGCCCCCGGCCCCCCCGCCGCCCCCAGCCCCGGGGTGCAGCGAGCCCGCGCTCTGCCTCCCGGGGGCCGGAGCCGGGGGGCTCCCCCAGGCCGTGGGAGCCCCCCCTTCCTTGGGTTTAGAGGAGAGAGATCAGCCCTCAAGAGACGGTCCCGCTCTCGGGAGGGGGGACCCACGGCGCTGGGGCCCGAACCGGGGCTCTCGGCTGCGGCCAAATCCCCGGGATTCAATTAAAAAGCTGGCTCGCGCCGCTGGCGGGGAGGCGAAGCCGGGGGATTTGTATTATGAAGATCGACTCTTCAAAACTGCCCGCCTGGCAGCCCGGCCGCGCTCCCGCCGGCCGAGGGAACCCGGTTGCCCCGGGCGGCCCGGCCGGAGCCCCCGGGAGCGGCAGCGGAGCCGCGCCGGGGGCTAAGGGGACCTGGGGAAAGCGGGCGGGGCAGCGGCCCCCGCCTCTCTCGCAGTCTCTTCAGAGAGGGGGGTCAAACCTTCCTCGAAAGAAAAGGCCTTATCCCTGGCCATCTTCCTCCTCTGATAAGTTTCTGGCCGCTGCTCCAAACGTGCTCCAAACATTGTAGGCACGCTAAAGGCGAGCATCATCGTTCCGCGGGCTGGCAGGGTGCCTATCGTGGCGAGTATAGCGTTTGATGTGCTGTATCTCATGCCACTGCAAGCTAAGAGACAAGTGAACACAGAGTACCCAGTTACACGGGATTTAATTACAGTGGAATGCATTCTCCATGCTGATTAGGAGCAAAATCAATCGGGGGCTTATTTGCCACAATGAACCAATAAAAACCCAATTTATTAAAGCAATAATCTCAGCCCCAAATGGTCTAAATATTATTGTTTCAATGGTATTGAGGGAATTCAGAGTGAAAATGTTACACAGAGAACATCAGGGAGTCCTACTCCATGAATTCAGTAAGAGTTTCTAACCCCATTCCAGGAGCTCACTTACTGGCTCAGAGATCTTGGAAGCAGGGGGCCAAGTTCCCCCATTTCAGGTCCAGGTGTCTGGGTTGCTGTAGTACCTACAAGGCAAGACACTCTGTGGTCTGCAGCTGTCTGTGCTGAGGCAAACGTGGTATACAGCTTCCCACTAGCTCTTAAGGATTTCCTGTTTTTCAGTGATTTATATGTGAAATTCCTAGAGGAGGGTAGGCCACACAAAGATCCCCAAGCTATAGGCCGGCATAAAAGCCTTGTGACATTGTTAGACAAACACCACACAGTGTGCCAAAAAATTGTCGGGTAGGCATGAGGGAGAAAGGGATTCCCTCAGGAGGGTGCTGAGCACCAGGCTGGAGCACATGGGGGACTGTAGTGCCCTGTCTTCCCCTCTCCCACGTGAAACCAGTCCCATGCCGTGCCACCCCGCAGTCTGCAGGGTGCTCCCCGGGCACTCGGTGGGAGGCTGGCGGGGCTGCGGGAGAGGCAGCGCTGGTGGGCCAGGTCACCCTGGGAACTGCGGGGTCCACCACAGCTTAAAGTCTGTGACTCAGGAGATGCTGATTTTGCTTTACAGCTTTCTGTAACTCCAGTCATCTCTGTCCCAAACCGGAGAGGACCTCATTTCCTGCTCAGTGCTGTGCCAACCACAAGGTCTTTTCATAAGGCTGCCAGGGGTGCCTGGCTGCGGGAAGGACAGTCAGTGTTTGTCACCAGGGAATGAGCTGGCATCATAGCTCTAATCTGAGTCAACAACCTGGCTAGCCCTGAGCATGACTTCATAAATCATGGTATCTAATTGAAAGGCACATGCTTATATATACAGGGTTGTTCAAAAAGAAAGCAAAAAATAAAATAAAATTCAATGAACACTTCTTTTCTTCCCACTAGACTATTAATCAGTCACCTGATTGTTTCAATTTACATTATTTCATGCAGAGAAAAAAGAGAAAGCATAAAAACATCTTGTATAGCCATAACAAAAACACAAATGAAAAAAATTCATCTCCTAATGAGAGGCTTAGCCTTTTTCTAACACATCCTTAATAACAGTAAAACAATCTTTAAGTGTTTTTAATTTAAGCTGTTTTCATGTTTAATTCACTATTGCTAAATAATATTATCATATGTCTATGTATCTATTTAGCATTGAGGTATATGATATTTCAAAGCAATTGAATCAGTTTTGAAAGGAGAAAGACTCCTGTACCCTGCCTACATTCACTTTTTTTTTAATGTTAGTTAACACACACACACTGGAGTTTTCTTATCCTTCCAGCAGAAATAAAAAATAAATCTGGAACAAGAGATCAGTTATGTTCTTTTTGCTTCCTACACCCCAACCTCCTGCTTTATTTTTGTATCCATAGGGTCTGTGTCATCTCCTCCCGTGAGAGGCAACTCAGCAGCCCGGTCCCCTCTGCCATCTCAGCACTGCCAGTGGAGAAGCCCAGGAGGAGCAGAGCAGTGGCTGTGCAGCAATTTGAATATCCATATTTAACTCTTCAAACAACAGAAGATACTTCAGAACCATGTGTGAGACAAAATGCCATTAAAGTTTCAGTCATTAAACCTCTGTTTAGCTGTACTCCAGAAATGAGCAGTTCATAACAAGCAGGGAATACTGATTGACAGTTTGCCATCAGGAGCCCTTAAGTAGGATTTTTCCAGCTATAATGCAGTGTACTCTTCAGTGCTCCCTTTTGCAAGATGCTATTTCAAGTAGAGCAGCATAAGGAAAATTTACATAAAAGCTTTGTATGTAATATGTGATTGCTCTGAAATTAAGAAGCACCAGTTTTCCCCTTATTGTTTTGGAAATGAAGAGTGCACTTTGTTTTCTTGTTTACTTAGCACGCTCTGTGATCCCTTGATGTGTTTCAAGTGTTTTCTGTCAGCATCACGAGATCTTGCTTACCTGCTAAATTTTATGTGTGAAGTGATAAGTGTTCAAAGTGCCTGAAAAAACCAGCACTAACGATGTCTGACAACTTTTGGGGTTTTTTTTGCTTTTTCTTCTTAAATAATATTTCATGGTACATTAAATAGGTTATGCAGTCTCTTCTGAGAGACCAAAGCAATGTATTGCTGCATACTTAATGTTTCACCAAGCAGATAGTTTTTAAAAGGAAAAAAGATGAAGGCAGCATAGAATCCTTTCCCTGAGCCTTTTCTCAGCTTCTTCTCAATTCAATAAGGAATGGTAGTAATTTGGAGAAAGATAAAGAAAGAAAAATAAATATTATTTCACAATAAACCTCTTAGTGTGTCACTTGTGATCACTGGCAGATACTAGAAATGTTTCTCGTTAAATCCACTGAGCATTATTTTTTCAGAAGTTGAAATGTTTTTAGCCAAACTGTTTTCTCGATGTTCACATCGGATGTACCAGTTAGAGCCTGAGCAGCCCAAGAGAGAAGCAAACAATTAAAACTTTAATGTATTTGATTCTTGATAGACATCCCTGCGAGGTAGGTTTTAACTTTTTCTTTTTCTTCTTAATTTTTCGTCTTTTTTTTTTTTTTTTTTTTTTTTTCAGTAAGAAGGATAAGCTTGGAGTGCCCAGTCACCGTGGTAACTGCCAGAAAAATTCTCCTGAAGTTTGAAGAGGTCAGCTAACGGGGTCAACAACTCTGGCCTCTCTCTGAGCTGGGCCTGCCAGGCTCCATCCTGCGGTTAGGGTGTTAGCGCAGGCTGAGCCCTGGGAGGTGGACCATTCCAGCTCTGATATAAATTTTTTGAGTCAGTTCACGGCCTGGACTCTCCAGGTGGCCTCCAAAATCGATTGTGACCTTGTGACCCTGTCTAACGGAGGCATAGCATCCAACCTAAGTAAGGATTTAGCCAGGAACGACAGCTTTCCACTGAGTGTTATTGGGGACAGTACAAACAATTTGGGAAGCAAGGAGGTAGGTATGAGGAGTAGAGGTCATTAAAAGCATATTAAAAAACAATTTAAAAAATCCTTTTTCGTTGAAAGTTTTTATTTGCAGTAACCATTCCTTAAATAAACCCTTTTGGTAACTATTTTTTCCTTCCATAACAACATTGTATCAAGTATTTCAGTGCATTAATATATGAAATACCATCACTTTGATTATCCCAAACCAAACTAACATTTTATCTACCTCTGGATTTTGAACTTGTAAATGAAGCTGACTGACATGTGTTAACCTAGATGTCTGTGAAGTGGTTTTTTCCTTAATATCATACAAACTAGGAGACTGCTTATTAAAGTGGGCTATTTATTTTATGTAGTAATTTCCCTAATATGCGCATTCTTTTTACATTCAAAAGTCTCTTAATCCCTGTAATCTATTTTTAAACTGGGAAATTAGGTAACATTCAGAATAGTGTGGAATGAAAGTGTGAGAGTTTCACAGAGTTTTCCTTTGCTGGTTTACAGTACAAATAGAAAAGCCACAAAACTGATTATGTATTTTTATAGGAAAAAATTTGATCATGCTAAGATCATATTCATAGATAATATGATTTTTTTTCCTTTAAGATTTTAAGCAACAAACTATGTGGGGGAGGGAGAGGCTGTTGCAGTGTTTTCTTATTGAATCTAGAAACTTGCCCTTCTGAGCAAGTGGATTTGCTCTTTGGTTTTATTCCCTCCACTACAAAACCTCGTGCATTGCTCACATGAGTAATTGGTAGTTGTCAGGTGAGTAAGTGGAACTACACTGAGGAACAAAGTCCAGTCTCTGAGCTGGAAAGTGCTATCAGATTTTAAGTGACTTTAAACTGCTCTGAAGGAAGAAAATTGCTTTAATATTTGTTCCCAGTCTAAGAAAAATTGTGCAGTGAGAACCTTGCCCAAACACTTTCTGTGCTTGGCAGGGCCTGGCTCTGACATCTTTCTTCCCAGCCCCTTCCCAGTTGAGAAGTTCCCCTGAGGCTGGAGGACCTGCACAGAGACAGGGCCATAAAACATAGTTCAGGAAGAGCATCTGAGCTGTCCTAAACATCATTGTACTGCTGAGAAGTCCCACAGGTCACAACAGCAAGAATATCTAACTTTTACTTGCAGTAACACCTTACTCTGCAGAAAGTCCCCCAAATCCATGGATATCTGTTGGCCAAGGTCCTGCCTCTTATAGAGTCATCATAATCTGCTCCAGTGGGAGCAGGTTTGAAGACCAGAAGGAGTAAGAAATGGGGCTGAATTTTGCCATAAAATAATTTAAGGCCCACACTTGAACATTCAGATATCCACAGTGACACTACTTGATTCTATCCTGAATATGAATAATAGTTTGGGTTTGGTGGTGATTTTTTAACAGAGCTCTGCTGAAAAGAATTTATTCCCATTAGGAAGGGTCTTGGTTCAGGGCAGTGCCTTCTGTGATTGAGTTTGGGAGGATGGAGCCTACAGCCCTTGGTGAGAACCAGAATATTTGCTTGTTTTTCAGAAAAAAAAATTTAAAATAGGACTGTGAATAGCTGGAAAGTGAATCTTCAATATTTTCAAAAGCATCTGTGGAATTTTTAACAGATTTAAAAAAAATATATACTTACATCTGCTTTGTAATATTAGCACTTAGGGACCAAGTTCAACTTGAAAAACAAGGGATCACTTCTGAAAACAGATAGAACTATTCCACTGGAACTTTTGGACCAGAATTGCCCCAAATTTGCCCTAAAGCCTCCAGCTTGGAATGAGGAATTGTTAGCAGAGGGAACAACAGGGAGATCTCAAGAGCCTGGACTTGCTGCAAATTCTTTAGCTTTGACTTCCGTAGATCATATTGAATTTATAATCGGCTGCAAATTTACAAATGTCACTTGGAACAGGTCCTGGTCTCGCATGTTTTGTACCTCTTCACATTGCTCAGTTCACCCACATCCAAGGATGTGGAGTGCCTAGAGGTGCCTACGTTAGCAGTAGCTGCAGTGGGACAGTTCTTCTTCCCCATCAGTGCAGTGAAGTGCTCAGTCAGCTCCATTTGGGTTCTTGGTAAACTCTCTGAAGTGCAGGCTCTTTGGGTTTCAACAGAGGGATGTCTGTGAATGGGCTTAGTGCAGTGTTAGAGATAAACCAGCAGAATCACCAAAGTCTGTGGTGGTTCCCAGCCCTTGCCCTATGGACCACAGATGATCCATGAGGCCTTTGCAAATTCACTGCAGCTGGTCTGTGGAATTGTTTTACAAAGTAATGTTCATAGTCTTCAATTAAAATTTTTATGAGAAGAATATGTGGCTGTCTGCAAGAAAATCTGAGTTATGAGGGTAATCTGCTACCTGAAAGCTCAGAGGATGTTTGCTGTCGCAGGAGGAATATGTCACAGCCCACAGGCCACGAGGTGTTAGGAGGTATTTTGTTAATGTTTTCAAATTAAACACATGCCCAGTTAAATGAATATATTACTCATGCAAACAAACAAAACAGCAAAAAAATCCACTTCAAAATAAAACAAAGAAAATAAAAGTAATAAACGGACACTGAAGCCTCAGCCTAGTTTGTCTTTGCTCCAAACCCCACATTCCCAGTGCCCTGCAGAGACAGAAAAGCTCTGCTTTAGAGAGCAGCATGTTGCCACAGCCTGGATCAGGGCTGGCAAAGGTCTCTGGGTTCTGGAGGAAGCAGGGAGGGCAGATGAGCACCGGGACTTAGAGGTGTGCTGGCAAAAGGTCCTAAACAAGTGCTGCGCTTCCGTCTGCTTTTACTTCTTCCTCTCTGCCTTGAGAGCGTGTGGCTTGTGTCCAGAGGAAAAGTCAAACTAATTCTGATGCTTTTTCCTATTCTGGGTGCACTAATTCAGAGAAAACACTTATGGCAGCCTTTGTGGAAAGGTTACAATATAGGCTGATACTTTAGGAACTATAGGAAGTTCTTAATCCTTCCCTGCCTATGGGGTTGTCCTTTCTAGACCTGCTCTTGTCTCATCTTTTATAAGGATGTTTCCTTATGTTAAGGATGTTTCCTTATGTTCCAAGAGCAACCAGACTTTGCCATTGTTCACAGCCATTTCTGTTTGTGGCTTAATGCACATCTAGTATTCTGTTTATGCTTTCACTGCTCTCCTACACAGCAGACTGTACCTACACACCAGCTTAGGTGACATCACTCTCAAAGCATTCATTTCTGTGGTTCTTTTTTTCTCCCTGATTTGTCTGTGCATCTTGATTTTGCATTAGCCTAGTTTATTACAGGTAACATGATAAAGTACGTGGAACTTTATGCATTTAGTTGTTCATTTCATGGTCAGTTCTTGTTTGATAAACTTGCTTATAAAAAAGCTTTTAGGTGTTTTTTTTTTATAAAAACAAAACCCCTCTTACTATATAAGAAGAAGGAATTCAGCCATGAGCAGAAAAAACTGAAACCTAGATCATTTTGAATGTATAAAATTTAGCTTGATGTTAACAGTGGTTTAATTACTGGATTTTTTTTTATTGTTATTGCTATTCATAAAGACATCCATTGTTTTCTGCTTTGATTTATGTCCAGATCAGCCCCCTTCAGAGCCCTATTTCTGGCAATCTCAGCAACACGTGGGGGCCTGGCAGCTTCTGCACACGTTGCCATCTTCTCTCACTGCTCCTTCTTCTGTGCTGTTCCACCAGCTCCACATCCTGTCATTCCTCAGGAGCCCTTAATGATGATGGCCTTTCCTCCATCATCTGCTCCATGGCCCTTCCAGAACCAGGGGCTTTTGTCAATGTTTTCAAACCAGTTTAGAAATAGATACTGAAATAAAGGCAGGTGATGTGGCGGTGGGGTGATGTTGTGTCACTGCCTTCCTGTCCTGCATGGGAAGATTACAGATCTTCTCCAGCACTCAGCTCTATGGCCATACAATGAGAATAATAATAACACCATCTTTGCAAAGTGCTTTTATATCTGGAAGATTTGATGCAAATTAAAAGCTACATAGGTTTTGTCAAACCTAACTTTACCCAGCACTTCACCTTCTCCACTGCCCTCTTAGCTGCTCAAGATTTGCCAATAAGCCTTTTAGAGTCATTGCTTTTGCATCATACCTTGCAAAAAATTACATTTGGGCTTTTAAGCTACCCTTGTGTCATAACATACATAGCAGCCCTAATATATCCTTTTCACACATGCATCCTAGCTTTCCTAAAAAAAACCACTCCAACGCTGAACAAACTACAAGCAGCCTGATGATACAGGGTGTGAAGAGCCCGGCAACCTTTGTGTGCTCAAGGCACAGCTTTATCCCAGCCATCAGTGGGACAGTACACATGGAAATGTGTGATCTATTCCTTCCCAAGCCCCAGTGATGCCTTGCTTTGCAGTTCCTCTTGCTGGTGAGTCGCTCTTGTAATTTCCAGTTATGTAACCCATCTCATTTTGTGCATATGTGAATTTCACAGCTGTCAGTGTCAGCAGCGCCTGGGAGGGGTGTGTGTCTTTTTTTTTTTTTTTTTTTTTTTTTTTTTTTGGCAAGCTGGCATTACTCATCAGTCTCATGGTAGTTTTGTTTGAAAAATGCTTGTGTTAGAAAAAGTGGATTTATCAGCTCAGCACTGTACGGTGCTAGCATGCAGCTCAACAAAAGACAAGTGCTCATTTCAGTAACGCTTGCAGCATTTCATGGGGCCCCCAAATAGGCTGAACAAGGCTTCTCTGGCAACTAACCCCAAGTACAGTGGGAAACTATTAAAGTGGCAGTGTCACTGCTCGGAAAAGGGATTTGGTTTTCTTCTATCATTTATTGATGCAGTTGGTTTGTTTGTTTTTTTTTTTTTTTTTTAATTAAAGACTGTGAACTGCATTAGAAATCTCCCTGAATATTGGAGAAAAAAGAGGCCTAACTGAAAATTTGTGGTCCTAGAAGTGATTTTTTTTCTCTCATGCTTTCTTGGAGTGTAGATCGAACTGTCAGTCTGCCCTTCCCAAAGTGGATCTGTTTTATGGGGAAAAATAAGATACTTGCAGCTTTTCAAGTAATACTATAAAGTCAGTGGTGCTGCAGCCTTTCAGGGAGAATTCATTCTCTGTTCAAATCAGTTTATTTTCAGAATGATTTGCTGCACTTACACTTTCTTTTGTAGCTGCTTTTCCAGAATGCAAATACAACCTGGAGAGTTTTCTGTATTTAATCGAATGTGTCAGGTGGTTAAAATCATGTTTTAAAATCAGCATTACATACTGCAACAGTGTCAAACCCTTTGTTCACATTTATTTAAAACAAATGTATTTTTCAGTATTTATTTATTTATTCTCTATGTTTACACTTCACACAGATGGTAAAGATAAACCAGTGGGTTTAATTTTTGCTGAAAAATTGCCTTTTACATTTTTAGGTTCTCATATCCTGGCAAGATGCTACAAACCCCACGCGACAAAGATCAGAGGGAAATACTTATTTGAAGAAACCTCTGTCATTAGCTGTGCTGTAAGTTTTATGAAAGGTTCAATTTCATAAAATGCAAATTCTGGATTAATTGTTCCTCTGCAAGCCTTAATGGTCTCTGAGCTGCATAGTTAATCTACTATCTGCCTCTACTCATGCATCCAGCAGAAGTTAGAGCTGGGTAGAACACATCTTCACACATCAGTTACATCTATTTTAACTTTTCTTTTAACAATTACCTGTGAGTGTTTACCATAACTTGCATCCAGGCAAATGGATTTGGACTTGCACACTCTTAAGGCTGCACAACAGCCAAGCACATCCCCCCTTGGGACACCCATCCACAAAAACCTTTCCGTGGGTTCACCTCCCATGTGTGGATGTGCTCCAGATGCAGCTGTGGCTGCATGGGTGGAATGGGTGGATGCAATTCCTGTGTCATCTGTTGTTTCTCCTTGGAGAGAGGTGGCTACAGGGAACTGTCTGCTTTCTGCAGGGACAGAGGGCTGTGGTTATCAGCTCCTCAGAGTTGTAGAGGCCAGAAGCCTAAAAGCACTGCAGCATTGTTGTGCCTGCACACACACACCATGCACCCCTGTAGCTGCAGTGTCCTGCAGTGCCCTGCGGCATCCCATGGGCATGCACGAAGCAGCCACCTCTGAATACCAGGAGCTCACTGTGATCAACCCCCTGCCTGTCAAACACAGGTGAGCACAACACTGAGGGAACAGGTAAGATATTTGCATTCAGTGGGGAACTCAAAAAAACGGGTACTTGCTGCAGTGTTTCTGTAGTGTGGACAAATCGGAGACCCTGGGTCTTTGTCAGACCAGGCACAGCTCAGGGACTGAAATATTTGTCCCACACCTACCACAGCAAAGTTGTGGTTGTTGACTTGAGTGATAGGGGAGTAGAGGACTGGGATGTCTCAGCCCAAACTCCTTTAAGCTTTGGCTTGATGGGTGAGGTCTTGAACACAGCCAGAGCCTACGACATTAAAGGCTTTATAAAAGCAACAGTGCCAGTTTAAAAGCAACCTCCCACATTACCAGCAGCCCCAGCAGGTGTAATGTGATCCAGGTAGCCCAAGCCAGGGAGTAAACAAACTGCTGCTTTCTGAATGAGCTGCACCAGAGAAATGCTTCTAACTGGGGGTTACAGTGGCTGTTTGCACTGAGCTGTGCAAATGAACAGGCTCCTATGATTCTAATTCTGTGAAAATGAATGGGCTCCTATGATTCTAATTCATATTCCACACAGGTTTCCCCCTCTACACCCAAAATGAAGTAGGCAAAAAACCATAGGGAAAATTTTCCCTGATAAGCCTGTAAGGTTTAGTGGGATTGGGCCTGATCTAGCTGCTTGAACTTCAGTGGGGTCTGTTGCTGGGTTTCTCTAAGCTAGAGAAAACAATCCTGCTGCTTCCAAACTGCCAAGTCAGTCAGAGGAATTTAATATTGTCCCCAAAGAAGCTGCTTTGCTGCTCTTCTGTTGGGTTCCCAGTTCCATTTCCAGTAAGCAGTATTAACTTAGGGGCTTTTTAGTTGGCTACAGTGTTGCCCATTTTTTTCTCCTTCAGCTCCAGCTCTTAAACCTTCAGAGAGCCTTGCTGTGCAGACCAGCTGAACAGAGGCTGAATGTCCCATTTTAGATCCTCTCAGTGTTACTGCCTGGCTCCCTGACTGGAGAAGTGCATAAAAGCAAAGAAGGTGCATCTGTCCAAGTAGAGCCTAGACCCTGACAAGTCCCATGGGCTTGGCAGGCTCTGACTCACTGTGGAGTCCTTGGAGTGTGCAGACTCTGGGTACACCACACTGAGGATCCAGCAGCCCAGCTCTGCTCCAGTATTTCTGACTCCCAGTCTGGGTCCCATCCTGCCCCCGAGAGCCTCTCTCCCCTCCCCTGCCCACGCTCCACTTATTCATGAGTTATGATAACATATAAGCAGCTTAGAGAATTCTTATCGGAGTAAGTTGAACACAATGCAACATTTAACTCTTAATGACAGCCACCTCTGACTGTGAGTGACATGTTATAAATTATGTTTGAACTGGATTTTTTTTGTCTTCAGAGGCAGATATTCCCTCTGCCACCCAGTCGGCCCTGTAACGTTGCACTTGTGGCCTTAATCCCACTTGGATGTGTGCCCTGCTGCCTCCACTTTCCATCACTTGGGTACTTTAGTATTCTTGAACAAGTGAACAATCTTTGTTTCTGTACCTTATTAGGCCAAAGACCATAGCAGCGAGCGATGGCATCAGCAGGCCCTGCAGGCAGGATTCTCTGCAGACACAGCCAACCTCCAACAAACCCCTTTTTATCCTCCTGTTTCTAGGAAGAATTATGATGGTGGTGCCCTGCTGTTGATCAGTCAAATCTGTGGTAGGCCTAGAGATAAGTCCTGTAAGTGTGGTGTACTGTAAAACAGCGGCTCCCATTCATTAGTAGCTTGTGTGTAATAAACCACCCAAAGGAGGGGGGTGGGGAGGGAGAGGGACGAGCAGCTGCAGTGTGCAGGAACAAACAACACAACTCATTCTTGGGAGCCAAAACTTTCTAATTTGCTGCTGGGCTGCTGGGAGCACTCAAATTCTTTCTGATAATACGCTCGTGCCCTCAGTGTCTCTCCCGGCATTTCCCAAGTCCTGCTCTCTCGAGGTCCCTGAGTCTGGGATAGTTTCACTTTGAACCCAAAACACAGAGGGGAGCTGAGCGGGGAGGAGGGGAACACATCAGTGCCCAGTGTTTGCAGACTCCGGCATAAGAAAGCTGTGGACTCCCAATCATTCTGCTGGGAATGGCTGGTGCATGGATCTGCTTGTGCAGTGAGTAAACAAAGCATCACATGGGCTGCAGAGCAAGCAGCAGACAGGGAGCAAACCCAGGGCTCTCTGGGCATGCAGGGGGACAGTGTCTCAGATGTGTTACTGATTTAGAGCCTGCTGGAATATTTAGGAACTTTTATCTCCCAAGAGGTAAAAACCTCAAACAAACCTCAAATGAGTAATAGCAGAAAAATTATTTGGCTTAATCCATTCTAGTTTTTTTCATAAGTTCTGGTAAATCTTTATAGCTTGCAGGCATGTGAATTTAAATGGAGTCTGGTAAATATAATGTAAGATGTTGCATGTGTTGAGACATCAGCAGTTCCTAATATTTGCATAGCTGTGAACACATTGGTGCTTTTGGATCTCAGCCTTGGACCTTCCAACTGCCTGTGGAACATTTCAGACCAGGATGTGAAATTATTGAGTGTTGCACAACTGCTGTCATAGACCAGGCCTTTGTGCTGATGTTTGTATTATCACAGGAAAATGAAATTATTTTCAGATAGCTGCTGCTCTGGAGGAGTGCTGTACCCTCACAGGAGATGACAGTGACTGCTTTTTCCCAAGGATGTACCAGGCTGTGACAGTGCTTGGACTCTCTCCTAACATTTGTATAGACAAGGGCTATTTTAATGACAAATTCAGGCTTGGGCCAAAATGCAAGCACTCTTTATGTAGACAAGGCAAAATCGCAGATTTGAGGTTTTCCACTTTCCTGGAGGAGATCCATCTCTCTCCTCTCTGGGAAGAGCTGTGCTGGGAGTTTTAAGCTCTGAAGTGAGGGGGGCTTCTGCCAGACTGCTGCTTGGTAAAGTTACCCAGTGGGTATGAGATGAAAAGTCCCTGCAGAGCATCCACAAAACAGTGTTAATTAAACCTGGGCACAAAACGTTTTTTTTTTTTTTCATCTTCTGAAAGTTCAGCTAGTACCGTTTAGGTAGTTCTGATTGTGGCATTCGGGCATTTTTAACAAAGTCAGAGTAATTGGACATTTTGATTTTCCTTCCCCCGGCTGAGGCAGGTAGGTAGGAAAGTTGATAGCTTTACAACCAAAATTGGCTGCTCACTGCCCATTCCCAGCACAGAGCCTGACTTCACTATGCTGTTTCCAGGATTTTCAATTAGAATTGCAACAAGGAGCATTTTATGGGAGTCTCTCCATGACTTTTCAAAGAAAATTGCAAAGGTAACACCTCTGGTAATTGCTGCACTGTGTAAGTAGACGAGAGAACCATCAATTGGAAAACTCCAGCACTGGTCAGACTGGCCTGCTCCCGGATCACTGGCAGCACGCAGCAGGTACCTACCTGTGGTCCTGGTGTCAGCAGGTTTGAAGTTATAGATGAGACCAGCAAATTGAGTGAATGTTCTGGGTAGCTATGAAATCAGGGGGTGGAGGTTTTTTTTTGGAGGGTTTGAGCCCCATCTCCAGCACAAGCAAAGCCATGTAATCCTTTCTTTTGCAATTAGAACTGAAAAATAGCCCCGGGCCAGGGCACTTGAACAAGGAGCAATTAGAGGAGCTAGACACTGGGAAAGGCTAAAAATAGTAAATAATCTGCCTCCACAGAAATACCTTGAATCATTAGAAAAGGACATTTTATGAATTTCCTGGGAATCACTTAGTGCTTTATAATGTTCACTGTGCTCTGCCCGAAGGCGCTATATTCCAGCTGCTGTTTGGCAGAGGTAAACATGAGTAACATGACTCTCTTCTTACACTTGAGACACTGAACAAACCTGAGTAAGTCCTGAGATTTTCATACCTAACAAATTGAAACTGGGGGAAATGAATGGATTCATATTTAACTGAGAAAAAAAATATGCCCTACTGCTCTTTCAAGAGAAAAAGTCTAATAGTTTGGGGGTAAAAAGGACATGTTTTTAGTTATTTAATGGCTCGGCCCAGTTTTCTTTTAAAAATAATGTATGAATCAACGATATTCATCCATTAGCTGAATCCAAACTATTATAAAACTCTGCTTATAGAAAGTATATTATTTGAAAAAAAGGATGACAAGTGCTGACTTATTTTGCAGCACTCCTGAGCTGGTTGAAATATATGAACAAAAAACCTGACCACAGCTGAATATTTTTAGTCCTTTGCAGGGACTACACATGTTGCTATTTAATTAAGAATGCCTTGAAAAGGTTGATTTGACTGTTTCTGATTAAGCTTCTGATGCAGGCTTTAAAAATGTAACAAAACTCAGACCTGAGGCTTGCAGGCAACAATCCAGAATCAGCTGTTTGCTAATATGTGTAAGAAAGGGGTTGCAGGTTGCTACAATGGTTTTGGGGGTTTTTTTTGCTGGTAACTTGTGTAATGCTGTTTGAAAAATGCTGTGAACATTAAACCACTTTCTGTTCTGTCTTCTTTATTTACAGGAGATAATTCAAGGGGAGAAAAAAACCTGTGTAAAATGAAACAGCAAATTGTGAGCATCTGTGTGCACACCCGTGTTTGTCCTTCTAGCACTGCTGGCACGCTGGCTCTCAGGAGGAGTTTCAGTGACAGATGACAATGTAACTTTCAGTGCCTGTCCCTCTGCTTCTGTGTGGGGCCTCCTGTTTATTCCCTGAGCTGCTCATCCCCATCCCAAACAAGCGCAACGCGCTGCTGCACTGTCAGCACCTCACCAGCCTCGTGACAGGGATGCAGTACTGGAATTCCGGGAGCTCTTTCCCCACGGCTAACCTGGAGCAGCAGCAATTTTGGTGGAGCAGGGTTCTCGGGGCGCAGAATGGCAGCAGGAGGCACTGCTGCTCCTGGAGCTCCTGCAGGAGCTGAGCACCCGAAGGGTCTCTGCAGGAGTTAATCCATGTCTGTGCTGGGTATCCAAACAGGGGGTGCTTGCTCACCCAGCTGCTGGGTGTGGGGTGACTGGGGCTGGGGAGTGCAGCTCTGGGTGCTGGAATTGCCAAGATCCAGCCCATCCCTTCGGCCCCGCGTGTCCCCCTGCCTGTGTGAAACCGCACAAAGTTTCTCCTAAACGTGAATTTAAAACGCTTTCAGGCTTGACAGCCTCCTTTTAAATAAAAACATTTATGTTGAGCAAAAGGCATGTTTGCCTCTAAAAATAAATGGAATTATAGTTCTAAGATCTGACTTAATCCTGAAGTTCTTAGACTGCACAGTAAGTAGAAAAGAAAGAGGATTGCTTGGAAGAGCAGGGGTGTTAGCAGGATCAGGCTCCATCTTACATCTTCTTGCTCATTTTCCTTCTGGCATTTAATATACCTTTCTCAGAAGTACCACTGGCTGTTTATAACAAAGGCAAAGTAACTTCACATCTATTACCTAATTGAAAATAATGAAGGATGGTACAGAGAGTGCCCATCCAGCTCTCCTGCTGGAAAAATTGAGGATTGCTAAACAAACAAAAATACTGTTCCTACAAATGTATTCTTATACTAAAATCATGTCCTTTTGAAATTAATTTCAGGACTTTTCTCAAATGCATTGTAATTATTTGTTCTTTTTCTACACTGTTTTCTTCGTGAAAATGTATTTAAAATCTGCATTGAGGTTTCGAAGGGTCTGAGGGAAGATGTTTACAGAGTGATGATGCCATTTGCATTTGTTCTATTTCTGAAAATGCAGTTTCTAAACAGACAATATTAAAGTACTTTTGTATTATTTTTTGTGTGGTTTCATGACATTTGTGTATTTCCAGCACTGATTTTGGCACCCATGGAGCCAGGCTAATTAGGAAAGCAGGATCATAAATTTTATTGTTCCTCCATCCAAGTCAATCTGTTCTATAACCCCACCTCTGGTCTTGTTACTCTCTGAATTCAAAGACTTGGACTTTTTTTTCTGCTGAAGCCCTGAAGTACCTGTATTCCAGTTGGGAGATTTCATATTCAGGACAGTTAAAGCTGAAAGAAGCCTGGGCAAGAAGAGAGATTTGTTTAGTAGATGCATTCAAATGAGTCTCCAAAAAAGACTAAAATGAAGACTGAATGAAATTTATTGTGGCAAAATTTCCTGTGTGGACTGCAAAAAGATGTCTACACAGAATTGAATCTGCAACTCAGCCTGCTCATCCCTCCCAGCACCTTCCCATCCTTCCCTCTGTCCCACAGAACAAGGGAATGGCTTTCTGCCAGCTCAGCAGGGACCTGGCTGGGCCTGCCACCTGCTGCAGGCCCATGGAGACCCCAGGACACCCTCCAGGGCTGCTTGGGCTGACCCAGCTGGTGGGACCCCTCATTGCCATGGAGATTGGGTGGGCAGTGCTGCCCTGCAGCAGCCCACATCCTGCCTGATCCTTCCTGCCCACACGCCTGGGGTGGGCTTGGGCACACATCACTTTTTTGAAACAAGTTTATTGGCTGTGGTGCCTGGGTTTTGTGCACAAGGACAAATTGAGCCAGAAATCCAGGGGATTTCCAAGCTGAATCTCCACCCCGTTGCAGGGTCTGGCTCTTGCTGTAACTCTGAAATGAAAGAAACAGTCTGTTGTTATAAAATAAAGCAGTGTTTTAATGTTTTGCCACTGAAAATTTTCAAAAGCAACGTTTAGATTTTTAAAAAAAAGGGGACTTTGTTTTTTCCTGATGAACATGTAGCACAAAACATTTTAGTCAGTTCCAGGTTGAACCCAGCTCACTTTATCTATTTAGATTCAAATTTAAACTAGTTTCTATTCAATGTTTTTAAAGGGACACACACAACGTCATTCTTCAGCATGACATTTGAGTCTCACCCCCTGCCAGGAGGGATACCTTAACCTCCCTGTTACTGAAAAGACCAGAGACAGAAAAATAGCTTGGGTTTTTTTTGTACATCCCTTCACATGGTCACTTGGTACTACTTGGAGTAAAGTGAGTTCATTGTAACTCCTCTCCTTTGTGTTTCACCTTCAGTTTGTGTGGGACTTTCTGTAGCTGTACAGACATGGACATAGGAAAAATGAAAAAGCAATTCCTGCCTGCCCTCAAAAAAATTGCTATGTGGATTATAAGGGCTGCATGGACTAGCTACAGGGAGACTAAGT
The DNA here is from genome assembly GCF_041296385.1 of Aphelocoma coerulescens. Classification (NCBI taxonomy): domain Eukaryota; kingdom Metazoa; phylum Chordata; class Aves; order Passeriformes; family Corvidae; genus Aphelocoma; species Aphelocoma coerulescens. The sequence goes on along the minus strand of NC_091023.1, from coordinate 19,278,950 downwards.
GAAAAAAAATATTACTTTGTAGGTGATTTTGGGGACCATCAGTTTATTAATGTCTCCCTAAAAAGAACTATTAAAAAGTCAAGCCAAACCATCCCTATGTGTCAGTGTAAATGTACTACAGACTGTTTTTGCAGAAAATCTTTTAAACATAGCTGTGAAATTAATGTGAATAAATCTGAAGATATTTTTCACATAAGTTTTTGAAATCAAAAATCAAGGAAAGTTTTTTATTTGTTTGTATGGTGAGAGGGAAACAGACCACAGGTATGCAAAACAAATATATTGTTACAGTGCTCCCTACATATCTCCCTATCTTTCTCAAGCCATTCCAACCAAAAGCTTTTGTAAGCATGTGGGGGCAGCACTGACCTTTTAATTCTGTTTATATGATGACTAGAAAAAAGAAATCCCTGGTCAGCGAGGGCCTGAACTCATAGGAGTTGCCTCAAGTCGTTTTAAGCAACTTTAACTCGAGGCATTTCTGCAGGCAGCAGCTCTGGTGCGGGACCTGCTGGCTTGTCTCTGGGCCAGGGGAGACACAGGGACACTGACACTTGTCCCAGGAGTCTTAGGAGATGGACAGTGATCAGGTCCTGTGCCTGTGAGCAGGACCTCAGAGCTTATACATGGCTCAAAATCTTGTCAGACAGTTTGGCTTGTGGCAGCACTGGAGCCCAGCACCGGAGCTGGTGGTGGGGCTGTGGTTCCTGGGGTGCTCTCAGTAGGCTGAGGTGTTTGGGGGGTGCTCACTGGATCCAGAGCAACCTGTGGGGCTGCCCCAGGCTCAGGGCAATGGTTCTAGGCTGGAAGCACAGAGGTTTGCAGGCTGGATGCTTTGGAAGCACCCTATGCTGCACCAGCCACCCTCCCTCCGGCAGCCGTCCCCGGCTGTGCCGTGCCCGGTGGCCAGGACCCGGAGGAGAATCCTGTGTGCCCCCTGGCAGGGACATGCTCAGCACTGGGATGTTCAGGGGCCTGGCTGAACTCCAGCTCCCCTCACGCTGGGGCAACCACTCATCCAGCCCCACAACCCCCACGGTGTTTGAGTTCACTTTCAGGTGGTTTTGTTCCCCAAAGCAGATTGGGTGTGAGCCTCTCCTCCAAGAGACATCTTCATCTGTGCTGCACACCCAGGCCCATGGAGGGTGAGGATGCAGAGTTAATGTCCAGCAGCAAAGGAAAAGAGGGGAAGACAACGTTGCACCTGTGAGGTGAGGGATTGCAAGACAGCCCCTGGGCAGACAGGAGTGGGGCCACGTTGGTCTCTGTCCCTATGAGTCTAACAGCAGCTTTCAGCACATACATAATTTTTCTTCTTTTTTTCTTTACATTTAATTTTTTTTTTTCTTAACCTCTTGCTCCTACATCAGTGCACAAAGATATGGAGACACCGCCCGTCCCCAGAGATGTGATCCTGTGCGGTGCTGACCCACTGGACAGAGCCAGCCAGTGCCCACTGTTGCCATCAGTGCCGGGGGAATTAAGGGCATTTCACAGCTTTGAGGCACAGGAACAAATTGTAAACTGTAGTGTTGCATCCATGTGTGAACACACACACACACAGAGACACACAGAATGCCGCCAGCAGCTGATGCTTCACACTAATCACTCTTATAAATGCCTCTAATTAGACTTATAAATACTTCTAACTTTCCAACAGGGAACAAAATGCCCAACGGGCTTAATGTAAACTGCGGAGGAAAAAAAACAAAAAAGAGTTAAAAAGATGAGCAAAAGCTGTTTTTAAAGCTGGCAAATCCTACACCAGCAATTCAGACCCCAAAATTGCAGAGCCCCACACCCCAGAGCCCCCCAGGCTGCGGGAGGAGGGGGAGCGCAGCGTGGGCAGAGCGGGGGGAGCGCCGGGGAGGGGCTGCAGCCCCCGGCCTTTGTAGCCGGAGGGGGAACATCGGGACCCTGCGGAGAGGGAACACAGAAACCCTCCCGGCGGCGAGAAATGGGCCCAGACAAAAGCCCGTTACATGGTTGCAAATCACCCCGCTGCTGTTATTTTATTTACCGCTGCCCGCGGGAGGATTGTTTGCTCTTGCAAAATTTTAAGCTTCCCCCCCCCCCGCCTTTTCCTTCCTTTTCCCTCGCTGCTGCCAGCAGCGGTCCCTGGTCCCACAGTGCCGCGCACAGACCGAACCCACTTGCGCTGCCGGCCGGGGGGCTGCGGCTGAGCCTCCCACCATCCCTGTTTGGATGGAAAAATAAACGCTTTTCCCAGGAAACAGCCCATGGGCGGCTTATTTTGATGTCGGGGTGAGGAGCACAATCCATCCAAGCCACCCTGTGTGTTTGTTGCTGACGGGCAAAGGCTCTTACTCTCCCATGGCGTTCTCTGCTGCGACAGTAAAAACTTCCAGTGGGTATCAGAAAACTTTTCTCATTCATCTTTATTTCCAAGCATCTCCACATTATTTTTCTGAGGGTGCAAGACAGAGGAACAAAGGTCTCTGGAGCATCACATTTATTTTTTGGCTGTTTGTTTGGGAGATAAATTTCCCTTTCAGTGACTCTGCAGGCCAAGGGAGTCCCACTCACCTTCCCCATCCTCTTCAGGCAGGTGAAGTTTAGGACTTGGGTATTTTAACAACCACGGAGAACGTGAGTCCTTGGTCAAAACAACCTGTAGACTTTTATACTTTGCAAGGGTACTAATACGGACAGGGATTTGCTGGTGGTTCCCCCACCTTCAGCTTTAGGGTCTGTAAAACAATTTTTGCATGTTAGCTGCTGTATGCATGAAATCACTGCCAGTGTGGGGAGGGAGGAAGGAAGGAAGCTGCAGACATGTTATTTGCGGTGATGTCTTTGCCGTGAGGGGCACAGGGGGAGCCCCAACCAGGTCCTGCTGCCCCAGCCCTCTCTCAGCCGGGAGCTGAGCTCTCCCTCCTCTGACAGGTATTTACAAGGGGGTTGAACAGGTAATTAGCGCCCAATCCAGGCTGCGGGAAACCCTCCTGGTCATCCCGCCCAGCACGGGCAGTGACGGGAGCTCTGATTTTCGACGGCTGATTGAGCCTGAACAAAGGCCCCAAACAGCACCGAGTGCCCGGCTCGGGGATGGTAACTTTAGAGCCAATGGGCTCTTTTCCCATCAGTTTAAAGCAGTGTTATTTTTTTCCAAGCTGATAACATTTTAAACATATTGCAAAACGGAGTTTTCCTGGGAAGCAGGGAAACCCTTGAATTTGCTATAAAAGAAACTTCTGTGAATAAGGAAACCCGTTCTGTGAATTCACCTGTTGCCAGCCAAGGAGAAATGTTTGGTGTTTTATTTCAATCAAGAATTTGCCGCATATCTGGTGCTTTATCTAACCTCACTCTTTGAAAGTTTTGATGTTATGCTTGGCAGAGCTCTCAGGTTCAAGCTGCTTCATTATGCCGTGCTCTACAAGTTTTAACATTTTAGACTGATGGTATTGAGGGAATAACAATACAGCCTGAAATCCTCACAGAATGGGCAAGGTGCATTTCATGTGGCCCAAATGAATCTTGAATTTTTTATCAGTTTACTCAAGCACTTGATGCCATTGAAAAAAATAAACCTCACCACTTTTCTACTAGAAGCAAAGTCTTAGAAATGAACACATCTGTAGCCATCAGGAGATAATTTCTGGCCATGACCAGCAACTACATCACCTGCATGTCCTTCTCTGCAGGTGCAGAAAGCCAACAAACCCTGTGTTACCAGCCCCCAGCTGAGGAAATTTGCCACGGTGCTATTAGTATAAACCTTTTCCATATCCTCGGTGTTGGTTTAAATTCTATCAATTCAGTGCAGTTGTCCTGACATTTGAGCAATCTATCTACTTCAGGTGAAGCACAAGGGTGGAGGATGTCAGGCAGAGCCATTTGCCTCACTGGAACTTTGTGCCTCACTCCCCCATTTTTATCAAGCCTTGTCTCCCAGCCTTTCTTTTTTGACTTTATAGAGAGATGTCCTGTAGCAGAAGAATTTGATGGGGAGTCTCAGCTCCTTGATACCTGTTTCATGCCATTATTTACATGAATCCACATCTCCAGTCCTGACCACTTTTTCAGCCCACTGCATTTAAGGAGGTCACCAGGTGGGGTGAGGTGGGTACTGGAACATGTGCCCGTGCTTTGATCATTTATTTGTTTTTTACAAATATGGGGTGTTGAACTGCAGTGTTGGGGCTGCCCTTTTTCTCAGGTGGTGGCAGCTCTCAAGGAAGGTGCAACATCAGCTGGCTGTGGACAAAACCTCTGGCATTATCCCAGCTGGAGCCACTCCTGCTGGGAGCAATGGGTTTGCCCATACACAAAACAAATTAGGAGTAGTGCAATTCACTGGCCAGTGATGGGCATGGCCCCGTTAGAACCTCTAATTTTGGGTGATTACATCTTGAGCACAAGGAGTAGGATTTTACTCTTATGGTGTTAAATGTTGGGCCTGACTGTTGAGTGCATCAGCTTAGGCTGCAAATAGGAACCATTTCTGTAGTGAAGACCCTAATCTAATGAAACAGATCCCAGCTGTAGCTGTTATTTAGAATATTCATAACACCTGCTTGCTTGCAGTCACTCTGTGTGGGTCTGGTTGGAACTCAACACTTGCTGCATTCTCTCTAGGTAAGGGTTTTTACTTTCATTGCCATTTGTTTGGTTTTTCTCATAATTATGGTGTTGCTTTTCTAGAGAACAGGAAAAAAAAAATCTCTGCTCTAGGTAAAGGATGGGTAATTTCTGTTTATTGAAAGAGGGTTTGTTTGTTTAATGTTGTTATATGTGTACTGTGGGGATAACCTGCAAATGTGCTTAAATCTCATGCTCTTTTTCTTGAAACAATTGAGTTTTATGTAAAAGTTCATGCTGAAATTGAAAATAGTACATTTATTTTCACATGGCTGAAAAGTTAATTCTATACTTCAGAAAATACATATATTTCATCTGGGGCAGCAATGCTCTGTCAAAATTGTAAGTGGAGTAAAACAGAATTTATTGCTTTGATAGTAAATATCTTCTTGACTCCTACACTGCATCTTGCTGAGTACAGAGAAGTGTAATGGTGGTCTGTGTTAGTACTGAAAGGGGGAATAGTTTTAGGAGTCCTAGGAATAGTCTGAAAAATCATGTAAGGAGTGAGTTAATTTTGTTAAAATAAGAATCACATAAGGAGCTTTGGTCTGGTTTTCCTGCAGAAGGTGAAGAAGCCTTTTAATGCTAAGAGGTGTAAAGGTGTATGGTAAGAGAAGGTTGTGTTGCCCATCAAAAATCCTGGGTCTAGGTTATACACAGGAAATGCCGATAGGTTAATTACCTTTGGGTTTTTTGTGTACTGGTTTGTGGAGTTCTGGAATGTTTTTCAGCTTTGTCCTTCTGCCTGAGGTTGGAGATGTGCTCTTCTTGTTCTTTTGTAACTGCAGGAGTGGGGTCTTGAAAGCCCACCCCAAAGACCTGTAAGATTTTTCCGTGGCACCCTGGGGTTCCTGCTTGGAACAGCAGAAGGAAACCAGGGGCACAGGGCTCAGCTGGACACACCATGGGTACACAGCACTGGGATCTTCCTGGGCCACGTCCTTACCCAGTAAGAGCTTTAATTATGACTAATGTGATGCTATAGCAAAATGCAGTTATAACTGTGCTAAGACTTCAGGAAATAAAAAAAGAAACATTTAACTCACAGGAAGGTTTTAAATATCTTGCTGAAAGCTGCTGGACCTGAGCTCCCAGATCTCTCCCTGCAGAACACACTTTAGCTTTGGATGTACCTTTAAAGACTTTAAACAGCTTGAGACTTGTAGTTTGCCACAGGAGCTTAGAGCAAATTCCTGTTTCTAGGTTTTTTTTCTTGTACGCCTGAGCTGGAGTACAAGAGCCCTGCTCAGGAAGGCAAGGAAAGGTGTTACAAGGTCATTTTGAACCACATACATTCAGGCTGTACTTTCAAAATCAATTCTAAATTTAATTGAAAGCTGAGGGTAAGAGAGGAAGGGGAGCACTGATGTGCTGACTTATTTTGAAGTGTGTGAGGAACTGTGCTGTTGAATGCTTGATGAGCTGCAATCTTAATAAAATGGCACTGGGCAAGGCAGGGAAAGGGGCGGGGTGAGCTGAAGGAGGAGTTTTGGGGTGGTGCCTGGTGATGTCCATCTGGGCAGGCTCTCCCTGGAGTCTGGTGTTCTCTCAAGCTGATGGCAGCACTTGACCACGTGCATGATGGTGATGAAGTTGTATGGTTGGCCAAAACCCCCAAAAGAGTTTTGTGGGGGATTTATTGTGCTGGCAAAGTGATGAATGAACAGAACCAACCAGAAGTGGCTGTTTGAAAATGGAACTGGAAAAGGCAACAATTTCACTGAATTTTTGTGCAGCCTGAGTAATAAAACTTCTCTTCTGCCATGCCTTTCTGAGATGCTCAAGAGATACACTGGCTACAAGGAGATGACAAGGCTTCACTTTTGTTATGGATGATGATGCTGAGGAGTAGGGGAGTGCAGTGCTTTGTCTTGCATCACCCACAGGCGAGGGGCAGCCTGGAAAAGTCCCCCTGCTTAGGATTTTTTAAACAATAATAGCTGATACTGATCTGACAGAAGAGCATCCACTAGGAGAATAATGGCTCTTGGTGTTATCAGCAAGAATTCCCTCTGTTGTTGTCTTATACCAGAATAATTCTCTCTTTGCAAGGTTTACCCCTGTTTGCCAAAGGAGCTGCTCAGGCAGTGCTTGTGTTCCTTCTAGCCAGGTGCATCCAGACTGATCTCCCAGAGCCTGGAGCTCCTCTGCTTCTGTCCATGCTGTGCCCAAGGTGGAGGTGTAACCAGCATGATCTTTTCCTCTTCTCTGGAATTGTGTCTTTTCACCCCTGGTCTTACTCTTTGAATGAGGGAAGTAATGTTACTTTATTGGCTTTACTAGCTGATAAAAACTTGCATCAATTTGCTGTAGAAAAAGATGAATGTTATGGTCTTTTCTGCATGAATTTTTGGTTGCTTCTGCTGCCTCTCTGGGCTAATCCATGGCTGACCAGGTGACCACAATACAAAGCCTTGCTCTACTGGAATATGAAACAGAAGTTGCTTAGAAATCTGATGGATAAGAACCTAAAACTTGAAGAGAAATATGTCTTATAGTACACTTTAAGCTCTTTCTATTTACAACTGTCAGCTGTTGCATTTATTAAGTTGCTTAAGGGTCTAGGAAATAATGCACTTGGGAGTGTAGTGATATCAGGGGTTTTTTTACTGTAGCTCTATCAGCAAGTTTCCTGTTCTCTCTGTCATTTAAAAATGAGGAATAACTATAGAAGACATAAGGGATGTTTTCTAAGTCAAAAGGTAAATATTTTTAATCTGTGCATCACAGACATGCAGTTACTCTCCATTTGAGTGCAGTCTTTGCTTTTTATTTCAGAAATGCTCTGAACAACAACAAGCACCCATCCCAAAAGCAGAGTGCAGTTGCCTCCTCTAGTTTAAACTTTCTGAAAGCTGGTTCCCAAGTTCAATATGTTTTTATGAATCTCATTATTTGTGGAATATAATTAGTCCTTTCACCTGCATTACATATTAATTCCTCAGTCTGTTTAAGAGAAGATTTGCATGAGCTGTTAGCCATGTGTTGACCATTTGCACCATGTCTAGAGCCAAATCATGGGGAATTAGCTGAAATGCATCATGTTTTTAAAGCATAGGTTTTTATAGCAGAAATGAAATTGCACTGAGCTCAAACATTTTGTGCTGGATGTTCCTAAACATTGATAAAAAGGGATAGGAGTGTGATCTCTCAGGTTGTAATTCCTGCAACCTTTCGTTGGCATCTTCTTGCAAATCTTTTGCTTGTACATTTTTTTCTTTTGGAGTTTAACTGCAGTTCCTCTGTTAACATTCTTAGTTCAGGGTGGTTTTTTTCTTTTTTTTCTTTTCTGTGTTACTTTTCCATTATATATGTAAAACAAAAACTTAATATTCTAATTCAGCAATATAGAAAATCACATTATATAGGTATTTAAGACTGCCAGTTTTTTGGCAGGTTTTGGTATTATCACTCTCCAAAATGAAAAATGCAGTTGAAACAGGTATTCTAACTTGCTTGTTATTGATCCAGCTGTTCTAATAACTTTGCTCTGGGAAGGTCATGATGTGTGTTTTTATATAGTTTTCTTCTATCAGTGATTTGGCTTTATCTGTTTTCCACACCCTCTGAATTATTTACAGTTATAATATCTCAGGATAATGTCGTGGTTCCTGTCCCTGTTGCATTACAGTCACTGGAAGCCAAAAGTGTGTCTATAGAGTTACCCCACAGCCAGAAATGCACCCAAATGTGAAGATAACCATGCTCATCTTTGTGAAATTCTTCATGCTGTTATCAGTCATGAAAATCAAATTAGTCCAATTCTGTACTTTCTGAACATATTCCTGTGAGCTTCTGATTAATGAAGTATATTATTATCCTGGAAACAGAGGCAAAATTTTCTGTTCTTACTGAAGTATTTAAATGCAGGTATGAATGTTTTGGAAAAATTGAAGATGGCTTTAGACTGTGGGTTGTTTTTTTTTTTTCATAAACCATAAATCATTATAACAAGATTATCCTTTTACTACCTCTCTCCCAATTTCTCCCTAAGGCAGGTTTTATTATCACTTTTGGGCAGAGCTGTCATGTAAAATCCTCTGCTCTTCATCTCGCTAATGTATATGCTTAATCATCCATATTTGAAGTTTGGAGTATGAATTAAGGGAATATTTAACTCTGTTGAATAAGTGAAGTTACCTGGTGGTAACATTTTTTTCTGTTGATCCTTTTCTTTTCTTGTGATCCAATACTGCTTAAATCAGAATAAGTTAATTTGTCTAATACTTTAATTAATATTTTTCAGTGACTAAATATGCAATTCTTCAGGTACTTGGTGACCTAACCAGGAAAAAGTGTTTTCTTTATCTTGAGAAAACACCTATGAGGTTTTACACTCTTATCAGTTTAAGAAAATAGTCTAGTATGTTTATTTGAAAAAATATTGTCAGTAAATAAGTTTTGGTAGTGTTCTTGGAAATAATTAAGCATATGCTTAAAGCTATCATGCTACTTGAGCTAGATAATAGCTGGTCTGTGCAGAGGATCAAGGGAGCTGGGAACCAAACTTTCCAATGGCATGGTTGTGTGGTTGTTTGGTTTTTGTGGTTTTTTTTTTTTTGGTGGGGGGAGGCTAAAGGAGTGTGGGAACCAGGTTTCCTTGTTTTCCAAAACACCTGAAACCCATAGATGAGTTAGCCCCAAATTCATGCTCATTTCTACGGTTCAGATGGATTCAGAGGAACCAATCCAGGTTGTATCTGGCTGATGATTTGGCCCTTGCCAGCTAGCACAGGTGAAATACTGTCTGAAGGAAAACTATTTTTGCCTCCTGTGGGTGTTACAACCTGACAGAACGTGACACTTGTGCTCTGTGGTTGTGAGGAGCAGGGGAGGTGGCTCTGCCTACGGAGAGCTGAGCCAAGCAAAGAACGTGCAGATCTGGGCTCAGTGCCTTGATGTTTTACAATCACCTACAGGCAAATTTGAATGTTTTCAACTTTAGATTCATAAATCAGGTTTTTGGGATTCCTTGCTTCACTGATGCACGATAGAGGAAATCCTGAAGAGACTTCTTTCAACTCTTTCAATATGCTGTTAGTACCCACCATGTCACCTCAGTTTATTCCATGTGGTGAAGCGGCCCAAAACCAAGGAAGTAAAAACTTCAAGCTGTGATAGGAACCAAGAACTATTCCATGCATGCTATCCTCATCCAACAAAGGATCATGGATTGTTTCTCCATTTGAAAAATATCTGCCTAACTAATTATATTTATTCTACAAGTAATGTTTTTGGGTTAGCCAATTAATAAAGCACTGCCAATTAAGGGAACACCAGACACTAGAGTTGCATACCTATGGTTTGTAGGGCATCTTAATTCCTTTATTACTTGTGGAATTTTTTTTGGTGATAAGTGCTGTGATCTTTTCTTTGGTTTTCTTGTCTCTGATACTGCCAAGCTAATTAATATTTGCGGTGTTCTTTAACTATCAAATGTGGTTGCAATCATAAGCACATTCTTAAACCTCTTAGTGCTGAAAGGAAGACCTAAATAACTTTTAAATCTGCAAGACAATGTCAAGAAATGTACTTGCTTAAATTTAATCCATCACTTTGTGCCAGCAACACATATAGCTGAAGGGTCAGAGAATCATTGAGAGGGAGAAAAACAATTAATTTGGTATCAAAAAGGTAATAGGATAAGGCCTTGCCAACCCACTCCTATTGTTCTGCCGCATTAACTTTGGCAGGTCAGATGCCACTGGTCATTGACCTCAGGCTAAACAGGGTCAGCCCAGGCTGATTACAAAAGAGATGTGTTTGCACTTATCCAAGTGTCTCTTAAAAAACCTGAACCCACATCTGTGTTGTTCCTGGGGAGGAACACACAGAGGGTAAACATTTTTCAATGCAAATATCATTTAGAGAATCTTCTGCATGAAGAATGGTGTCTCCCAACATGGGATGGCTCCTATGTATGAATTCTTCCCACCACTGGGACAGGTTGTGGCCAGGCCTGGCCATAGGTGTGTGCACCAAAGAACTGGTGATGCACTGGGAAAACCTGCCATGAAAGAAATTGGTGGCAAATGGTTGTGGGTTTTTTTTTTCTCAGCTCTGCTGCACACATAATTTCAGTAGAAGGTCTGCTCCAAGAGGAGCTGCTGATGTTAACAAAACAGAAGGTACCAGTGAGTTTAGATAACTCTCTGGGGGAGGGGGAGAAAAAGGTCCCAAAGTCTTTTATGCCTAAATCCATGTTTTTATGCAAGTATTAAGCTAATCAGCATAGTGGGTGAGATCTGGGCCTCACCATGTCCTTTAAATTCACCTGTCCGTGCCCTTGGGACCTGCTCTGTGCTCCTTCTGGGGTCAGTGGTGCTCAAGTCATCCCTCTCCTTTTAGGTGCTTATCTGTAAGGGGGAATCACTTTTTGTTGATGCTGGATTGGCTTTGTCAGTGCTGTGTTGACCCACAAGTTGGTTTTTGAGTACTTTGTGCACTTATGGCCCAGGTGAGGGTACTGCCAGGCTATCTCCCCATTCAACAAATTCTGAAGCTTTTGGTTGACTTCAGCCAAAACTGACCACCTAGTAAAGAGCTGCAAGTTTCTACAAGATCTATGACAGCAAAATACGAGCAGGGCAGGGAGACTCTGGAAGTTTCCTAATCAGAGATGGTAAAAGCCATGTAATGTCACTTCACTTTTATGGTGAAATAACTTGTGGGGTGGTGGTGCAGGGAGAAACTGTGGCTGACAGATCCTGATTAGATGCAAGTGCCTTGTTTCTGTACCTTATGGCAGACTGCCTCATCCAAGCCAGCCAGCTTGTAGCTCTGCAGTTCAGACAATTTTAATAATTACAAAGCTGTAAATATTCCAGCTGACAGATGTGAACTGGGGTATTGCTGTGTTGTAAAAACATTTGAGGCTCTAGCTCTGGGCTAGAAGACAGTTGGTTAATTGAAAAAAAAACCCCTCCCTCTTACATATGCTACCTACCTGCTAAAATTTTAATAGGGTGAATCCCCTAAATATGCCCATCTAATCTATGGATGAGACCTTTTGGAAACAGTTGCATTCTTATTACCTTTATTGATGGACTCGATTCTGTGAAATGCTGGGCCTTCCCCACCTCTGCTGGGGAGCAGGGGTTGTAGGTTTGATTTTGAGCACCAGCATTTCTAATGGAGATGCTGAAGACTCCTAATTCTACAGCTTTTTCTAGGAAAGTGAAAAAGGACTATGATAACTGCTAATAAATATATAATCTTTAGTAAAGATTGGGTGTGGTGAAAGGAGCAATCAAACTCATTTAAACAGGAACCATTTGCCTCTTTAAAAATATTTAACTGCAAGAAGGCTGTTTTGCTTGGGATCATGCTGGCAAAAAGCATTAATTGTGAAGGTTTCTCATTTATTCTAGAGGGCTGCTGAGCTTTATTTTGTGTTGACCAAGAGACTTCTGTGCAGCTCCCACATTTAAAGCCTTCCCTCACGCAGTGCTTCCACATCTGAACATTGACTGGTCAAGAAGATAACGTTGTAATTGTCCCAGGGCTGTGCCAGTGGGGGCTGTTCCACTGTGCTGGGGGCACCCTGATGTAGGTATTTCCTCATGAGGAAATGGCAAAGCACACGTGTGTGCATAGGCTCTGCTCAGATGGCTCCGGGGAAAAAAAGGCAAAGTGTGGGAAATTAAAGCGCTGAATGAAGAATATGTTAGATAAGTGGAAAAGTAAAGGAGGATTTTGCCAAGCTGAGACTGTCCTGTGGTGTCTGTCACTTAGAAACCCAATTGCACGGTCAACTGCAATAGCATGAAAGCCCATCAGCCTAGTAATCTCCAGCTTGTAATTGATTCTGTTTCTACAAATGTTAGCTAAAGCAAAAATCTGCATTAAGGTAAGTGCTAAACATCCATCAGCCTGACTGATTAGCCAAAGTAGGAATTGCTGGAGAAATGCATGTTATTTGCCATCAGATTAAGTGAAGTTTTGCTTCCACAGTTGGAGAGCTGATAATTTGCTTGTGATGGGATCAGTTCAGTTTTCAGCTCCACTTGCTGTATAAACCTCCGTGTTTAAGGGAGCATCTTGAGCCAGATAGGCAAAATGAAAAATATTTTCTGATTAAATAGACATAAAAACACCTTGGAAAAAAGCTTGAATTGTAAAGATTGAACAATAAACAGGCCAAACTCTATACAAAAAGGCTAAAATTTATTTATTCATGGATTGTCTAAATCTTCTTTGATATTACTTCTTTTGTCCTATATTTGTTTTTCTTTGCTGTTTTCTTTTCATGAAGCTTGATCACCTGATATTAGTTTCCATGAATTTGTTAATGTAACCATGCTTTTGTGACCTGAGATGCTACCATTCCATGACTAAGAATGCATCCAGGGTATATATGCCTTTACCATATAACAATTACATCGACTTAGCAGGGAGATAATACTGAACTTGAGAAACTCTTACATTTTTAAGCATTCTGTAATGATTGTGTGTCCATACGAAAACTATTCCTGGTCTGGGAAAATCCATCATCTGCTGATGCTGAGCAATTACATGGCAGATGGCATTAGTTTCCTTTCTAGCTTATGTAACCCCACCAGACATCATGAATTATGAGTTTTATAATATTCTACTCATACTTTAATTGAACATTCTGGTACTTAAAATTCTTTTATAAAAATGTTCTCTACTAATCATAGTACTCTAAAGCTTAGCAAAAATTAATGCAAAAGGGTTATAAAGAGATTAAAACTTGGTTTTCTTTGTATTCTAGCAAGTACTTGTGAATATTTTTTTCCCTATTTGCTTGTCTCTGAGGTAAGCATCTTGCTCATACCTCACCAAGAAATCCCACACAGAGCAGGTCTTTAGCTCAGCAGGAGCCCTTCCCTTGGCAAAGTGCTCTGGGATTTTTAATGGCTGCTGGTGGCCAGGACTCAGCTTTTGACACCATCAGTGGCTGTTGCGGGGTGTGCCAGGCTGGCAGGTGGGATGAAAACAGAGCACACTTCACAGTTACCTGAATCAGTGGTTTGATGCTCCTTCCTCAAAATGCCCAATGCTTAATCACCTTGGAAAGCCCTCTCGTTTCCAAGTTCTCAGAAAACATCCTTCCCCTACCTACTGCTGATTGGCCAGGTGATCCCTGACAGCTGCGTTATTTATCAACAGAACAGGGGAATTGGCCTGGCTGTGATCCCATAGGGCCAAGCCATGGTGGTGCTGAGCTTCTAATAAATGACTGAGTATATTTATTGATTAGCCAGATGTTGCCCCAGATACATCTTGACTTGGCAGACTCAGCCCTGGGAAATCAATGGAGCAAAAAGAGCAGCCCCACAAGCAGAAGGAATCTTCTTGAACAGATCTGCCTGTCTTGGTGGGACTCCTGTGGGAGCCTTGGCTCTGTCGAAACCCTTCTTTCAGGCAGTTTGAGCTCTTTGCTGAATGCAAACTGTGGATGTACCACAGAGTTGGAGCTGTGGTTCATGTTCCTTTTGCATCCTTTCTATCTGTTGGGGCATTCCTTTTATTGGAACTGTCCTTTCCCCAGAAACAATAAGGCTGCTGTTTCCAAAGACTTTTCTGAAAATTAGTTGAAAGTACTGCCCAGGCTTGTAAAGAGCAGATGACAACAGAAATGCCCAGACTGGGTTCCTGCTGTTTGTGATCTCTTGCACAACTGGCAGTGTTGTTTCATCTCAGACTTGCAAACCAATTCTCTCCACCAGGGCTTTCCCTTCCCTCATGTGTAATTTGCCTCTCTCATGTGTGTGGCTGGGCAAGCCAAGTGGGAGCAGGGAGCTGCAGTGTCAGGAATTGTGTTTGTGATAGTTTTGTCTGCACCAGAAGTGGAAAGAGCTGTAGCTCAGTGGGGTAACTCTAGTGAGAATTACAGCTGACTTTTGTGGCCCAAAAAAGTTGATGAGACTTTGTGTAAGTACCTAAACATTTGGGTACATGTGAAATAAATAAAGCCATCAAACCACGTGCAGTTTATTTGAGGTTACAATAGCTTAATTTCCTAAGCATCCTTATTAAAAAATGAGGAACAATTCAGCCTTTAATACAATGTGGAGCTGTGATTCATAGTTGGTGGTAGGAGAAAGCAGTGAACTAATTGCTTGGGTCTGGTCAGCAGAGAGTGAAGCGGCTCCCTTGTCTGTGATACCATGTCCCTTCCCTTTCTGATTATTCTCCAGCAAACATCCTACAGCCCCATTCATAAAGTCCAGTAATGACACAAGAAATGTCAGAAGTATCTGCTGAAGGAGTGGGAGGCTGACAGAGCAGCACATTGTGAGCCTGCAGAGCAGCTCTGTGTTTCCTCTGGGGTTGTTTTCAGTTCTTTTGTCAGCTGATTACATGGTCTTTTATAATTTCTAATCTACAGAATAGAGCTATTTGCTTGTGGATTATGTGAAAGTCGCAGGCTTATGCAAAAGAAAAACAAAATAATCTGAAACTGGATTCTCTTGGCAAAAGTTAAGCTTCATTTAGGTGTTTTTTATGTAAAGGGGAGTTTAATCTAAGGGTGTGCAGGAAAAACCCAAAACTTCTGTCAGTCTTTGAGATTTCAACCTTGTGATGTTGATTTACCATCACCCTCATGGATGAGACTTAAATTACATGGCTGTGTTCAGCAAAATGTATTCTGTGCTTAAAGCTGTGCAAAATGTAAATGTGCTTAAAGTTGTGTTGGTTTTATGTGTTTTGATGAATAAGAATAGTGTTAAATATGTGCTAAAGTGCTTGTACAGTCACCAGATCATCGTGCAAGGTTATTACATTTACTGTCTCCTTTATTTGTTAGTGAGAATAGCACATACATATCTGGATATTTTTTATGTCAGTGGAATTGGGCACTGTCTTTGCAGAAAGAAGGAACTGTGAGACTGGGCTATAAAAAATGTGAGCTGTGAGATGTCTTTATACTGGTCCCCAAAGTTGTTCAGGTGGATTTACATTTGCAGTCTCAAGAGGGAAGTCGTGGTAGAATCTGTGTGTGTATAAATACATAAGAGGATGAGGTGAAATAAGCTGAAAATGATGATAAGAAGCAACAGAATTTCTTGTGGATTTCAAACTTGAGAGAAGGGCTTTGAGATGCGAGCTGGTGGAGACAAATGAGGCTCTTGGCAAGGGTAGGAGCTGAACCTAGTGTGAGGGATCTGAAATTCCAGCATGAATGGAGGAGGGAAGGGTTTGCTCAGCTGTATGTAAAACCTCCCTGAGCTCCTTGCAAGGCCTGCAGATGTGACGAGGTGTGTGCAGATGGCTGGTGTGATATGCCTACGATTTATCAATATGAACTTTGGAAGCTGGCTTAAATCCCTCTCCTTAGCACCTGCAGCAGGCCCCCTGCTATCTGCTGTGCAAAGTGGGCAGATGTCTATCCAAGAGGCACACTTTATTTTTCTTGGGTCAACATTTCACATGGAGTTGTAGCAGGGTAGTTTTGTTTGGTTTTCATCGAGCCCCTTATTATTAGCACACTTCTATTGGGGGGTGAATAGTAATGCCAGAATAATGGGATCTGCAGTGGAGGGCTGGGACCACTGAGTTTGGCCTCCCAAGAAACCATTCTTGTGCTCCTGCAAGGGCAGTGTCAGAACAGAACAAACCTGCCAAGTAAAAAAGCAACTGAATGCATGATGTGCCAGTGCAAAGGCAAGTGGTATTAGGGATAGAATTTGGATCTGTAACTAGAAGGAACCAACCCCAAATATTCTGATAGCTTGTTTTTCTATAAAAGCTTTAAAAGTCAGAGAGGAAGTCTTGTTTGCTTTCATAACTCTAAAAGATGTCTCTGCTTGTTGGATTGATGTATTTGGAGGTATTAAAGAAACTTCTCTATGGCAAAACTTGATTTGAGAAAAAGATTCTCACTTCTGGTTTAAGATTTTCTGACTTGGACAGGAGTTAAGTTTGCAAGGTTTGTGCTTCTTGTTGCAAAAGAAGTGCTGTCTACTTAATATCTGTGTTGTCTGTAGATTATCCAGAAAAAATTCTTGTGTCACTAAAATATGAATTTTATAGTTCTCTGAATGGTTCTATTAATGTGGAAATAGGGGATCTGCCCAAGCCATCTAGATGCCTGTCCTACTTGTGCATTAATCCAGCACCCCAACAAGAATATGATTCAACATAAAGAAATATTCACCTTGCACAAACATTGTACAAAACATCTTCCATGACTGCCCTTGAGAAAAAAGTTAAAAGGAGCTGGTTGCTTAGGGATGCACATAACTTCTTTCACCCAGTTAGAATGGGGAGTTTGACTTCTGAAGGCATAAAAAACCCCAAAAATCTGTCATGTATGTTCTGCTTGCACTTCATTTTAAATGCTTCCCTCAGAGTTTACCACTTATCTTTAATACCAGGTTCTTGTCTTCAAGATTACTAAGTGGTTTACAGACTGTTTATGTAGGGATTACTGTATTTATTTCTTAGTTGCTTCTCAGAATTTGACAACTGTGTTCCACAGTAATGTGTAATTGTTTTTGCTGAAAATTAATCTGCATTATGAGGATCCAGTTCATAAATCCAGGCTTGCTCACGTTGTTTACATGAAGTCACATATTTGGGTAGGAGTTTAGACTTGAGCCTGGAGCAGAGAAGTCTTTGCATGTTTTGTCTCAAGGAGTGAATTGTTAAACTGTGGGGTTTTTTTCTTCTTCCCTCCTGCTCCTCACTCTTTCCCCTCTACCTCCACTGTGGGGCTGGACAAGGTGTACCCTTGTAAGACCAGGTGACCCTGGTCTCTGACAGACACTTTGGACCTGATTCCTCCCCTAGTGTTCTGTGGATCCTGAGTCTGACTGGCAGCCAGACATGTGGTTGGGAAATGTACTGTCCAGGAGACTTGGTTTTTGTCACTGTTCAATGTAGACAGTCTTTGTAATTGTCTATCTGCAATGTAAGAAATCCACATTTCGTTCTTGGCTTAAAGATAGATCACAAGTAACTGCACCATTGCAACCAACCCTGGAAATTTGGAAACAAGTTGAAAAGTAGGAGAGACTTCAGATCCTTTTGTGCCTATGACCTTACTAGCTTAGCTTCTGGCTGCCATGTCACACAGTGTGACTTGAGTCCTGATTTTTATACAGAGCTAAACTAAAGCCAGAAGAACAAGAGAGTTAAAGATTTACCTTGTTGTTCCTTAAGATGCTCATATTGCCATGTCTTGTCACTTTTTACTGAATTATTGTGGTGAGGAAGATCACCAGTCAGACTTTTAATGGGAAGTTAATTGATATAAAAGTACTTTTAGAGCTTCAAAACATCAGCATATTTATATACATATACCTAAATATACCCTTAGCATTCTGTTTCTTCCCCTTTGTCACCAGACCAGGTCAATTTTTGTATTTAGAGTTGGTTGCTTTGCCAGACTGTCCCTGTATAGCCTCGTTTTCTGTCCTGCCAGTTAGCTCTGTCTCCTCACTTGTCACAGCTGTGGGAGCCTGTTTTCTTCCTACAGAAAATCTCCCCTCAGCAGAGAGAGGAAAACTTTGACCTGCTTAGCAGAAGCTGCTCTGCCCCTGCTTTCGTTTGGACTTGTCCTCTAAATCCAAGAGACATGAAAGGTTTCCCCCATGTGATGGAGGCTCCATGGCCTGTTCAGAAATGAAACAATGGCTCCCCTATGTTCTGGGATCTGCGCTCCAAATGCGTCTGTCTGCCTGGCTAATGGGGCTCCGGAGTTTCTGCCATAAAGGACTGGTTGTTTTTTTGCATAATGGGCTGGGATAGATATTCTGGGAGGGCACACCCTGACATACAGGGTAAGGCAAGGCAGTGCTCATGGCAGCTGTGAATGTTTTGTTTATGAGATTAAAATCACACACAGTATTTGAAGAAGAAATAGGAATGAGCTGTATTGTGACAGTATTGGTTACAGTGTTTTCTAAAGCACCCAATGGTGATGCACAAGTGTGAGTGTGCATCATTTCCTGAGCCAATTTTGGCAGAACAGGTAGCAAAAGCATTGAAGAACAGATTTCTCTCCAAAGTGGGTTGACCACCTAAACTGAGTCAATGGTTCCAGGTGGTCTTGAAACTCTTAGTTTTGAAACTGAGAATGAGCAGGAATGCTGCAGCTTCACTGCTCTTTACACTTGGAATATATAGAGGGAGCTTGTTTGCAGACATTCTGCTGGCACTGTTCTCCGCTCCATTTTTAGAAGTCATGCAAGTCCTATTTTTGAAAAGGAAACCTACTTTTGAAAACCTAATTTTGTATTGCTAGAGCCTGATAGATTGTGCTGATGGAAAGTTCTGTTGTAAGCATACCCCTCTGATCGCTGCTCAGTATCACATCTTGCTGCTGTCTGACTTCAACCACTTGAACACAAATGTGATCTTCAGAAGAGTGGGGATCACTTGAATGAGAAATGCAAAACTAATCTGATAACAAATGTCTTTTTTTTTTTATTATTACTTTTGGAAGTTTTGTCAGGATACTTGGAGTTCTGCAAATAAGGGGCTTGTGGGGTATTTTGTGAGAAAAGATCAATTTTACAGAGCAAATTAATATTATTTTGCATGTTTTCCAGCTTAAAATGAAAATAATTTGTCTGAATAAAAATAAACCTGTGGTAAGAATGTAAGAGAATAAAACTGGGAGGGACAGTATCTCTTTTGCTGTTTGAGAAAGGACTTTAATAATGTGCATGTTCCATCAAAAAGGGATGCTCACAGCTGGGACTCATGCCTGGATTCAGGCAGATTTGCATCGAGGTCTGGTATTAGAGCACTAAATATCCTCTTTTGTGCTAAGCTTTTGTTGCCTTTTTTTGTCTCATCTGTACCTGAGGATTTCTATTAAACTGCAAAGTCATTGTTTCCTCTGTAGCTTGGATTCCTTCCTGCAAACAGAGATGCGCTGACTGGCGAGTGCTCATGGAGCCACGGCCGTGTCAGCTGGGGCACAATAGTTCACATCATCACGTATGTTCAGAGCCAGAACATTCCTGCTTGGCCAACTCTGGCTTTGAAAACTTTTGTTCTTTTTGCATGTGCAGTGTAGTGTCACAGGTAAATAAGGAAAAATTGCTTTTTAATAACAACTGTATGAATTGGAATGAAATATTGTCCTAATTCTATTTCAGTCACCCTGAAAAGACAAACCCTCCTGTCAGGATAGTGACAACACATTCAGCTAATGAAATACAAGATGCAAGGGTTGCGTCATGAAAATGTTCCTCATCATCTAAATAACCCCCAGGGCAAGCTAGAGGTACATAGTTGCTTTTAGGAGCTCCTCAACTTTCTGCTGGTGTTTTTTAGGCTGTTATATCCTGGAAAAAGGTTTGTTTCCTATCAATCAATGTCTTTATTTTCAGATCACTTTCTGATGGCTACTTGTTTGCTGATTCTGGGTCTACCTAGGAAGGTTCATATTACTTCCACAGAATGGAGATAAATTATTTGTCCCCTCTTTATATCTTGCATGGGGAGCACTATCTGAAGATATTCTGAGTTGTTGTCGTAATTCCCAAGAGAAATGTGTGTTAGCTTTGGGGTGTTCTGCCTGAACACATGTGGGAATGTAAATGGCCTGGGTGAAAATGCTTTCTGCAGCAGAGCAATTTTATAGTACCTTTAACTGCTTTGATTGCTGCTTTTTGGATACAGTGATGGCAGCTATTCTGGAAAATTAATTTTGAAAGGCAAAAATCAATGAAGGCCTCTCCCATGTTAAAAACAGTTTCTCAGCTATTTCTGAGGTATTTGGTAACGCTTCCCTGTTTCTTCTGTAGGCTTTAAATCAAATCTGTGTTAGGTGACATAGCCTTGCTGCAGAGCAGCCCTGGCTTTTTGTTTGCTTGTCACTGCTAGTCAGAGAGGAAGAATAATAATTTATTGATGTGGTACAGAAGAGGTTGATTGTTGCTTTAGGGAACTGGTCCATTCTTACCCCTCAGTATAAATGCTGTGAACATCTCCCTAGTCCTGCCTTGGTCCAGTAAGCAATATTAACAGCCTTGTGCTATATGACAAGTGACCAGTGCTTACTTCTCTTCATAGTCTGATGGACACCAGAGGCAGAAGTATTATGGGCTTCTCCTATCTAAACATATTGTCACCTATGACTGATGTCCTAAGGGTCAATTCAAGCTATCAATTTTAGGTTTCTTCATCTAATCTCCCCCTCTTAAAATATCTTATGAATACAAAGAGGTAAAGGAAGCCAATTGTCCCCAAACAGAACAGACAATGTGGATTTGGGATGATGTGCTGCTGGAGTGTAAAACAGATATTCTTCTCTACCCACGCTCCTTGTTAACCACTTTGCAGAACACTGGCTTGAATTTTGCCAGTTCAGTGTCTTTCTCATTTCCCTGATCCCTTGTACTGGTGTGCTTGTCTCAGGAACAGGACATGGCATACAGGCTCCTTCAGTTTAGCCACCCAAAAATTAGGCATCCAGTTTTGGGGAGTTAGATGTTCTTCTGTGGCAGCTGGTGGTCAGGGCTGACCTTCTCTAGAGATTGCCTTGTTCCAGCCTGTAGCAGCTAAGGTGAGGCGAGTCCCACCCTGGTCCTTTCTCCAAAGGGTTTGTCTACTCCATTACTGCCCCCTGGGCTCTGCTTGTTGCTTTGGAGATAGCAAGTGGCTGAAGCCATGCTCATGGACCTAAGTGCAGAAAAAAGACATGCTGAGCTGGGGAGAGAGAACATCTAGGGAATTGGTCATTTAATTTTGTGAAAGTGATCTTAGGACAAAATTTTTGCCATTAAAAAAAACCAGTTTCTGATCTGTGCTTTTATTATCTGCAAGTGTAAAATTTTGTAGTCCTAAAGAGTGGCTCCATAACGGCTTCAGCTTCACTAAATTATTTCTCTTTTACTGTCCTTTCTCTATACTTCTGCCCCTTTGTTCTGGCTTAAATGTTTGTCTTTGAACCAACTTGCCACAGGCCCAGAGCTCAACTGGCTGAAAACCAGCCCACCCCAAGAAGGTGGAGGGACGGTTGTGTGGCAGCTTTGGGAATTTGGGTTTGAGAATGGAATCCTTGTCTTCCTGAATTCACACGTGAAAAAAGCCCTGGGGGTGAATTGTTGGGATCTGCAAGGCTTTAGTTGCCAGTACAACTGCTTCTGTTGCAAGAAGCAAAAGTTTGCATCCTGCCTGCCTGGACAAAGGAGTCCTTCAGGTGACGTTAACAGGTGTCACCAACAGCCTGCACAGTGGCCATCAGCCACCTTGGTCTGGTGTCCCCTGTTGCTCAGACTCTGACATCAAAGTGAAGCAGAACAAAATGGCCACTGTTTTCTGTGGCAGGGAAGTCAAAATTCTCCACAGGTGATGCTCACTCCCCTTCTGACTAACCAGTAAGTTGTTTAAAGGCATGTTTTGCTTTCACTACCTGATGATGATTCTAGCAGGGTGTTGGAATGTCCCTCCTGGTCGATGTTGAGGGGTAAGGAGGACAAGGGATGGAGATGTGATGCCTTATTTGCACTGGTCACTCACTGGCCTTGGGCATGCCAGCCTGCAGACTTCCTTAAATGTAAGCTATTTGTTGAATTCTGGTGTAGCTTTTTGTAGACTGGTCTAGCCAAGAGGTGTTTTGTCCCAAGGAGGAGGGAAAAATGCATCTGCAAAGTCTGCAGGAACTGTTGTGGAGGCCTCGACTTCAGATCTGCCTATACCTGTCACAGGGTAAACAAAGCGCCCTGGGAGGACTCGGGGTTAGCTGAACACCTTGGTCACACACTAAGCAAACTATCCCCCAGGTGTGCTTGCAGAACAGACTCTCCATCAGCGTCCTGTCATGCACAAAATGTTTATCCAATTTGTCAAGATAATCTTTCTTCAAATAAGCTCAGGTCCTAGGCCTCCAAATAGCCCAATTTCAAGCAGTATAAAGTAACCCTTTTTTTTTTTCTCCTTTGCTTGCACTGCCCCCCCCCTCCATTTAAACACTGTGTCAACTTTTCCTTGGCTTAAGCAAACTGAAAGTAATTATATCATTCTCAAGTGAGTTATTTTTTGCCTGAGTTAGATGATTTGTAAGTTACTTCAAAATGCTCCCAAGCTGGGGTATCCCTTTCCAAACACATGTTCTCAGATGCCTTGTGAAGCTGAGCTCATCAATGACCCAAAAATGTTTATACTGGCACATGTAATTGATAAATAATGGTAACTAATTCAGGCTATTTATAAAGAAATAGAATTTGGATTTCCCTCCCCTCTCCACTTAATGGTAGCCTCACCTATGGTTCTGGGTTTCCCTTAGGAATTTAAAAGAGCCTGTAGATTGTCATTTTCTGCTTGAAGATGTCAATACATTTTAAGTCTATGCTGAAGTATGGATTAATAATATATCTGGTGTTGCTGCCTAAGATGATTCTCACTCTTTCTTTTGACAGACAACAGAGTTTCTTAGTTTTGCTGCATACCAAATATTACTTCTGTAATCGTTCAGAACTGTCAGATGGAAAGTAATTTGTGGGTTTTTTCCCTCCAGCTCCCACAAAGAACTTGGTGTATATCCAAAAATAGAAACATAAATAATCTTTTTCATTTTTCTTTCCCCCAATGTGTTTCATTCATTGATTTCCTTCCCCACCTTTCAGCTCAGGTAAGATACCAGAATCTGCCATTTCTTTTTCACTTAAATTAAGGGTGGAACCAAACTTTATATATTTCCTTACAGTTCTTTGCAGCTAGGATCCTTAATGTAAAGGGGCTGCTGTACTTGCTGTTTAATTTTTCAATTTGGTGGGTAAAATACAGATCTGGAGCCAATGACAATGTTCCTGTGGGCAAGATGTGGTCAGTGGGTTAAGGGGGAAGCTCGTAGGAAGAGTTGAGCAGGAGCCCTGTATGTTCTTGCCTTGCCTCCCAGCCCAGGTCAGGGCATGCACAACAGCTGGTTTTGAGCTTTGCATTAAAAAGGCTGTGTTTAAAACCTGACTTTTAAACGGTGTTAAGTGGCACCAATCATTATGATAATGACGCTTATTGTTTTGGGAAGAAATGCTGTGTTTAAGCAGACTGGTGATATCCTATTTATTGTTTGTGGAGGGGAAATGGTAAAATTTGCCTTTAAGGCAGATTGTGAATTGGAAGAGGAAAAAAACCAACTTCATTCTTCATAACAGCCATATCCCTTTGTTCCCTCTTCACGGATTCCTGCTGCATTTAATTGGTCAAACTTTGATAAGCAGTAGCTCCCCTACATACCTCTGACAGAGCCAAGGGAATATGATGGGTAAGCAGATTTGGAGTTTTGATACAGTGTTCTCTTTCTCCCCCATCAGTCAGTTCTAGATGTTCATAAAAATAGATATTTGGACTACAATATGGTAAAAAATATATTATAGGGTTAAAAATGTCTAGAGCTGCTATAAATATAAATATTGTTATATTTACACAAGTAAGGGTTGTGATAGCCAATAAATAGCACTTTATTAATAAAGATTGCCATTATGCAGCTGAGGACCTTGAAGTGCTTAACAATTCATTAAAGCCTCACAACCCTTCTGCATTATCAATAAATGTTATGATTATATACACCTATTCTACAACAGGTAAATGGAGACCCTGTGCACTTGAGCAAATCTTTTTTCCTTCAAGGTCACATAATGACTTGGTGATAGAATTCAGGAATCTTTACATTACCACCTGAGACTGCTCCTTAGAAAATTCATTTTTGGCAAAGAGAGGGGGAAAGAAAAGGGTATTCATGCTGGTGTCAATACAGCTCTTCTGTCTGAGGAAGCATTGTCTTTGATTCCTGTAGAGTACATATTGGATGTGCTGCTCAGGGTTTTTTTGAATGGTAAATTCATCTTTTCTTGCATTGCCAGTCAACTAATTGCTGTCTGTGCAGCCTCACAACTGTTCTAAGTTTGTTCTGTATAATTTTACTTCTGCTCATGCTCTCTCATGCTTTTGTTTGTATAAGTTGGTGTGCACATTATACAGCACTTGTCAGACTCATTTGCAGGGAAATAACTGGAGAATTGTGCTGCATAATATTTTGAGTGAGAAGAAGTCAGTCTTCATCTGGTTGATTTGATAGTCCCAGGAATCACTTTGCTTGTTGCCAAAGAGTGAAATCCAGCCCATAAAAGGGTGTGAGCAGGCACAGGCTCGATAGCCTGAGTGAAATTGAAAGAGCAGCATGTCAGAACTAAATCTGGATTTTGCAGAGGTAAGTTGCATATTGCCTGAGTCATCAAAGGCAGCAGGAACCTATTGCTTTTGGGTTGAGCAGAGGCAGCATCCTCCTTCCCAGGTACTTCTAAAGCTCTCTATAAAAGGCCTCCTTTCTGGGTGGCAGCATGGCAAGGTTCATGTTACTCTGACAGACTCCTTTGTTGGCCTCGTGCAAAGAATCTGTTCCACTGCCCTGTGAAAATAATGATCGAGTATTCCCAGAAATCATTAGCCAGGAACTATTTCTGGCAAAAGAGAAGTGTTGCCCGAGTCTATGCTCAGGCAAAAAAATTGTCAAATACATATGGCCAACCCCAAATATTTATGATTTATGAGCCAGATCTTTCAAAACAATGGAAATAGATTAAAAATATTACTTTGTTCACATCAGCACAGATTGAAAATAAGTCCCTTGTAAGTAAAACCGGTTCATAAATAATGCCAAGATTCTAGAAACTGGAGTGCTTATGAAAATTTTGTGGGTTTTTTTCAGGTTATCACAAATATTATAATAAAATTCTAAGCTTGGGCAACAATTACATTGTTTTCTGACTGCTTAAAAAAACCCTAACTTCCAGGCCAATAAAGTCATTTACATTAGTGGCATTTTTCAAAAGCAGAACTCTTTCTGTGTGTTCTTTTGCAACACCCCAAACTGTGCTGTTTTCTCATATGTAAAAAATTAGCTTTTCCCCTCACAATATTTCCAGGCTATTTTTATTGGAAATGTATCCTTTCAATTGTCTGTAGCTTTAGAATAATAAGGACACTTTCATTTCCTGAATTTTTCTTGCTAGCCTGGATAGAATGTGCTGCTATTGACCTGTTCCAATTAAGGCTTTGCAGTATGAACATCACCATTTTACAGTTACAGCAAAAACAAAGCTCAATTCTGCCATGTGCAAACAAGCCATATGGTTGCCAATTGTGCTAAAGAATAATCCGTGACCTGTGGGCTCAATCAGGGTTTAAACAGTTATGAATTAGTCTTGCTCTGATGGTATATTGTCAAGTTGGTAGCAGTGCTCATTGGACAGCTCTGGACAAAACAACACAGTACAGACATGGAGCTTTGACTCTGACTCACATTTTTTGTGTAAAATTAAGGTAAAGAAGCTGTGGTTTCTATGAAGCAGTATGACAGGAGGGTATCTAGACTTTCCACCTGTGTATTTGTTTTCTAGAGCAGTTGGGCTTCTGTCATTTAAGTCTGAACTCTACTAAAAGGGGAAGTAGTCATATGTTGTTAGAATAGAAGAAAATGTCTATGCTTTTCAATCTTGCTTTCTCCTTCAGTTATAGGTGGTTTTCTTACTAGTATCTAGTCATGTTTGAGCAAAATCAATATTTCAGGTTTTTTCTCTTTTTGCTGAGTGTGTATCATCACATGAGGAACGCAATCAGACAGCAGTGGTTCTCTGGGAAAAACTCAACCTCATTTTGCAGACTCAAGAAGTTCAAGTAATTCCAACAGCATGCAAATGTTGGTGCTTAACCAGGAATTGTCTTGGAACCTTTATGTTCATTGCTGCTTCTTGATTGAGCATTTATGTTGTTGTATGGTAGATGAAAAGGTTGCAAGATAATTCCTTACCACTCTGGCAAGCTGTGATCTCGGGTGTAGAGGGAATCATCTCTCTTATTTTGTCAGTGCTACTCCTTTGAATCCCTGGCTAAAAAACTATAATAAAGATCTGTCTCAAAAGGAATGTCATCAGGCAAGTGCTGAGACTTCAAGAAGCCTTAAGCAAACCTACGGAGTCTTTTTGCCGTTCAATTGCTCCATCCTGAGCCGGCCCTTCCTTACTGGTGTGTGCTGTAATGAAAATGCCAGCGCTGTTCTAACCCCTGCTGCTCCAATGTGCCTCTCCCTGGCCCTTGCACTGAACGCTGATTATTGCCTCAGTAGTGGTGCCTTATGCTGTGTGGAGTCCTGGAGAAGCACTGGTCGTGGAGTCTGAAGGAAAACATGGCTCAGTCTAATCCAAGAGGCAATTGGATGTTGGATGGGAAACACGACGTTGGGGAAGATGAAAATGTAGCAGCTCAGTTTGGCCACATACTTCAAACCCAGATGTTTGACAGCTTTGATATGGACGCTTCCCCCTTGTAAAGCAGCACTTTCTAATGCCTCTAATTTATTTACCTGGCTGTTGCTACTGGGAGCCTGTTACAAGGACCACAGGGCACAAGGGTGTTGCTCTTTTGCTGGACTCCACAATGCAGGATGCATTAAAAATGGCTGGTGTAGAATGAGAGAGAACTGCATGGAAGTTTAAGTACAAGTGTTCCTAGAAGTCTTTCTCATGAGTTGTCTCAAGGGCTCCAGCTGCTTGAAAGATGTGTCCTAAGAGCAAACTTATTCTCTAAGAAGACAACAGACATCAGATCTTGGCAGGCTAATGTGCAAATTCCTTAGTATCTGCATTAACTCTTTAGATGCTAAGATTAATTTTTTCCTCTCAATTGTTATTAATGCTATCTTTGGAAGAAGCCAACATAGAAATTTAAGTTACTCAGGGAGTTTGGTTGTGAAGCTCAGGTGCACAAGGTGAAATCTTAGAACTGATTGCATAAAGCTAAAGCATAATCCTTCTGGGTGAGAGAGTTTTGGCTGTTATGTTCTCCAGCCAATGCAAACACACAAACTATAAAAGCAACTTTTTGATCATGTGTTGTTTTTGTAAATTGTCCATTGGTGTAATGGTTTTCCATGAACTCTGGTTTTTTGCTCTTTTCATGAATTGTTGGACAGGGCCTGTGCTCCAGAGGTAGTAAGAGGCTGGACTTTAAGTCAAAATATTCATTTCCACCCTTGCTCTGTATTATTAAAGACTTGAGGAGCTATCCAGATTTCTTGGAGATGTTCAAAGCTCAAAATTCACTGTCCTGTGATGAGATTCTTAGAGGTCTGTGGTGTTTCTGAGGTGGTTTGGTTTGGTTTTTTTTTTTGGTTGGTTTTTTTTGGTTTTTTTTTTTTTTTTTTTTTTTTTTGAAGGGGGGAGGGGATGGCTCTTTTTTTGAGCATTTGTTGTGTAGGTCGAGCACCCACAATTATCAGAGATATCGATAGGGGCCCATAATAGTTAGAGGTGGTTATTAGCTCTGAGGAGTGTTCCTCAAATGACCTAAGAAAAGTAATTTGGAACAATAACTGTTTCCGTTTCACTGACAGAAGTTTTAGTCTTGCAGAAGAAGAAACAGATGTCTGGTTTGGCATCAGTAGGTACAGCTCTGCCCATAGAGGAAGCCGTAATGTGGCCTCAACAAGAAAAGAAACCATGCAGTTTTAAGAAGATTAGATAATTGAGATTAGCCCTCTGATCTTGCTGTGTTTTCATTTATTTCAAAACAGTCTAACATAGAACATGTTGAGCAATCAGTTGAAAATCACGTGCAAACACTGCCTAAGTACCGATAAGGATCGTGGAGGTAAACAATGAATTCCTACTAATGGCTAAGTCACCAAGGTAAGATCAAGTCTAAATACACACCCTTAGTTAAATATAATTTCATTAACTCAGGTTACGTGGCTTTAGTAAAGGGTTTTCTCCTCTCCCTGCTCTCCACTTTCTGGTGCTTGTCAAATGAATTGCATACAACCAATCCATCATTTTCAGCTTTGTTTGTCTGTACCAGAGATGTGTTTTGAGCTGAGCAATAATCCGGTATAGTTCTCACAGCAAATCAACCCTAGATGCATGTGGCAATGCTGGTTAGGAAAGCACCATTTCAGTGCATTTTGTGTATGACATTTCTATATCAGAATTCTGTCAAAAACTAGTTTATTTTAATTAAAAAAAAAAAAAAAATGGTATGCCATTACCATACCATATACCATATTACCATACCAATACCCAGATATTACATTATTTCCCATTTAGAAGGCATGCAGGTTTTGCTATCATGTTCTTATTGCAGGGGTTAAAGAGTTTCTAATCCCCAGCTAACACTATACAGTGTGTGCTATGCTCTTCATGCCATTCACTCATCCCTTTTCATCATCTGCCTTTCCAGAATTCTACATAGGTGTGTTGGGATTTTTGCTTATGTGGAGCTGGGCAGTTTTTGGCTTTTTCCCCCCGCATACTTGACAAACAAGTTCAGTTATTTCAAGTATTAACAGTTTATCACTGATTTAACATTTATTTGGAAAATCCTAACTTGAGTTATCTAACTGGTATTTATATCTCAGAATCTGGCTCTCTGTGTAAGACTTGCTCTTCCTTTCTGTGATGTCTCATGTCCTTTTTTCTTCCCATGCAGTCATTTTTTTGGATCAATGGTCTTTCTTTGGTTTTCTGGCCAACCTTCCTTCTAAAATTTTTAAATTCCCTTTTGTAAAATATTCTTCATTTAAGCTTCTAATCAACAATGCAGCAGGTGAAAACAGGCAAACAATGTGAGGACTGTTTTCCATAGGGAGTTCTTGCTTATAAGTGAAATGTTTCTATTTTAATATTCCTCTCATTCTCCCTATTAAGTTCTATAGGACCAGTTTTCTCTTTTTAGCACAACTGAAGACTTTTCACCCTGGTCAGCACTGCCAACTGGTCCAGCCCCAAGGGAGCAGCAGATGACAATAAATACTAGCAATAATTGAAGCATCCATGGCAGTGGATTTAGAATTTATTGGCTCGTTTATCAGCCTACACAGAAAAACAGGTTTCCTTGCTGCCATAGTAGTAGCCTGACAAGGGCCAGAAATAGATCCTTCAGAGGGAATACAATAAAACCCATAGTGGGAACATATGGGCTCCCCTGACTCAAAAGAGGATGGAAAAAAAAAAAGTCCTGTTAACAATGATGCATGATTTATTTTATTTCCTGAAATTATGGAAGTTCTATATACCAGTGGTATCTTGTGATGACGAGTACGGTAGGTGCTTTGTCCGAAGGCTGGACCTCTTTGTGTTAGGCAAACACAGAAAACAAAAAGTGAATTGCTGCCTCAAAGAGCTTACAACCTTGGAGGAGACGTGCAGATGGATTGGAAAAAGTGGAAGAATGTTATGAGATTTTATTGACCAACACGAAAAGGAATGGTCACAAAATGTGAGCTGTCAAATCGTGGCCTGTGATTTTTGCTGAGATGGTTGGGAAAGGACATGAATGTTCTAACAGGCTTGCAGGTTCTTGCAAGGAAGCCCCACTGAATGCAGAGGTGGTGTGGTTGAA
Organism: Aphelocoma coerulescens; assembly: GCF_041296385.1. Lineage (NCBI taxonomy): Eukaryota > Metazoa > Chordata > Aves > Passeriformes > Corvidae > Aphelocoma > Aphelocoma coerulescens. The sequence continues at coordinate 19,249,025 of NC_091023.1, read as the reverse complement.
ATCATGAAGGTGTGTATTTTTTTGTTTGTTTTGTTTATCAATGTAATAAATGTTTTTCAGACTGGTATATTGGAATGATGATGAAGCAGAAGATGGGGTAAGTGATAAGGTGTGAAACACCTTGCCAAGCAAGATAAGCTTATGTTTGAAATAATAGAAAAGATGGTGGTATGGTCAACAATGAGGAAAGGACAAAACTGTGAAGGGAGATAATTTAATCCATCTGGATGTGGTCTGACTATTTTTTAAAATAACTATCCTTCACAGGTATCCTAATAGTAGAAAAGAATTCAATTTGGAACAGCAGGGAGATCTGGAGTAAAGATGTGGATTTCTAGGGCCATTAAGATATGTTGAATTTGTGAATAAGAGCATTTCTGTAAAGGAAGGCAAGGCAGGATAAAACCTACCCATCTCCCGGTGTGTCACCATGAAAGCCAAGAGGGAGTGAGGACAGAGTTTTCCACAGGATGCAGCAAACTATGCATTTAAACAAGTTTTGTTTAGTTATGCAGCCTTTTAACTTCACTGATCATCTCCCTGTTCTTGTATTGCAGAAGAAGTTGTGTGAAGTACCCAGTTTAATCCTTTGCAGTTCATTATGTCTTAGTTTTTATTTGCTTTTTCTCTAATCTAAAGAGCAATCATCTCAAGATGGCAAAGTAAGAAAAGCAATTGTGAGCACTGTGATACATAAGTAGTGCATGGGAAGGGGCTGAAGGCATCCATTATTGCTGGTAGTCTGATTTGTTTCTTTAATCTCTTTCATCTCTTTGCACTCAGTGCCCTTTTCTTGCTGGGGAAGCTGATAGTTTACTTTGTTTCTAGATCTATGCTATAGCAGCTACAAATGCCTGCTGTATGTTTTCTGTTCAGAATTCTGGTATGAGATACCAAGGTTCCTAGATGTGTTGCTATTACTGTTCAGAGAACAATCTAAACCTACAGCAATTCCTGTATTTCTGTGAAGTGTGATTGGAAAACACAGCTTAGTTTTTGCTTGCATTTCTGTGTGCAACATTTAATCACTTGCTGAATCTTAGTTTGTGTTGACACTTTCTCTGATGGTTTGCACTTATTTTTAAACCCTCCTGGCTCGAATAGGGAAATGTCACCTTGCTAACTCTGCACTGTGGCATTGAAGTATGTCTAAAGATCATTAGGGATGAATGTCCTTAGGGATCTGGCACAGCATCTCCAGAGAGTGCAGTATCAGTCTGCTGAACAGTAATGATTAAATAAACATGGTAAGTTAGCAGAGCTCTGGCTCACTGTGACAGAAGGGATGCAAAAAAGTCCCCTGTCCTTTGTCTGGAGCTGTGTTGCTCCACCTGTGAGAAGAGCAGAGCAATATAAATAAACCACTTGCCTCCTTTAAGGCATCTTGGTTTGCTTAGCTGCCTCTCTGCTGAGCTAGCCACTCTGGATTGTGATCTAAGTCTGCTATTCCAGGTCTTACTGCCTTTTTGCTTTCCCAAAAGCAGAGGCAGGCTTAGCACAAAGAATAAAGCTGGGTTTGATAGCAAATCATGGGAAATTTCCAAGGAAAGCAACAGAGGGCATTTAAAAAAAATATTTATTTTCAGATGAAATGAAAATTTATTCTGTTTGTATTGAAATAAGGAGGAAAATACATATTTTTAAAAATTCTGTCCAGGGGTTTAAATCTGATCGTTATTCCCAGTTGTTAACTCCACAGCTCCTAGTTCAAGAGGAGGCAGTGTGGAATAGGAAGACTGAGAGACACAAATGTTTGGGGTGGGAAGGAGCTACGCATTGCCAAGTGTTGGCTCTCTAATGCCATGCAGGAAAATACCATCAGTGTGTACCAAAAGCAGTGTGATGGTCATGTGATGTTATATCCCAAACTGCACTTCATGAAGTCATGGAGCAGGTTTGTTGTACCAACAAGCTCGTTGCAGTCCAAGCCAGGCAGGTGGCAGCTCTGGCTGCTCCAGTGGGAAGGTGAGGCTCTGACCTGCTCATGAGGTTGGGCTGGTTTGGGATTTGCATCTGAGGTGGGAGGCAGTGGTGCAGTGCCTCATGAAGTTTGGCCCCAAGGTTTCTTTAGAAAGTGTGGCTGATCTTACATGATAGATTTCAAGGAAGCCTTATTTTAATGGCATTTCAGTACATTTGGCTGAGATTGGAAAAGGATCCATTTGCAACTAAATACAACCACCAGGACAACTGAAAGACCTGGTATTTCAGAGGTTAATCCCATCTCTGATGTCAGATTGCCTTATCTTCTTTATAAATTTTACCTGCCCAGGAGCACACAGTTCTACATTGCCCAAACCTTGTACACCTGAGGACACTGGGGAAAGGGGACAAGTTAAATAATCAGAAATTTTAGAGCCAGTTTTGGGTCTGTTCAGAGTGAGATGGAAAATGAGCTGGAAAAATCCATGGTATTTAGAGCAGCTCAAAGCTTGGCAATTGAGTAGCCAAGTCACTTACTGTATTTGCAACCACTGGCCAAGTGAGATTATTATTGTATCCATGAGCAGCTCTGCAGATTTGCCTGGATCTTGTGAACCTGAGGCTGTGGGAGCAGGAAAGGAAAGTTAAATGCCAAAGAGCAGCCAGGTGCTGTTGCTAGCAAATGTTTCCCCAATAATTAGATCACCCAGTGGTGGGGACAGTGGAGCCAGATGGTGCAGGAGAGAGTTCACATTGTTACAAACTGAGAGGCAATGCACTTTTACAATAAATTTCACTTTCCATGTCTCTTTAACTACAAGATTTTTTTTCCCCTCTCTTTCTGTGTTATCTTTTGGCAATGCTGGCAGTTTTCTTTTATTCTTTTGGAAGTATTTTCAACATTGCATAGTTGTTTATTTAATACGTCTCTGGTGGCTCAGCAGATAGCAGTAAGTCAGAGCGAATATTCGCCTTCTTTCTGAGGCACTATTCCATTCAGCACTTCTAGCACTCAGGCAGTTTCAAGTGAGCAGCATAGCATTTTAATTTTTCTTTACTTTGGACATTCAGTCACTCTAGAACAAGACTATTGCCCACTTTCTTTCTCCCGTTATTTTTTCTTTCTCATCAAATTGTAAATATCTTTATTACTCCTTTCAGATTTTTATTTGACAGGCTGGAGTGACCCCGTGGAAAGTTCCACTCACCCTCCCCAGAAGGCTGCTGAGTGTCACAAAAGTACCTCTGGGTTTTGTTATGACACTCCCAGTCCTGCCACCAGCAGTACCAATTAGTTGAAAAGAAGACAGCAAAGTCTATTAACAAGAAGAGAAAGGAACCCCAAATACTACTTCCCTGCTGTGAGAAAACTAAGCTGTGTTTATTCCACCACTCATCGAGGTGTTTGTTTAGGGGTGGATTCCCAAAACTTCTTGGCACAGCTTCCGCCAAAGTCATAAATCTAATAAACTTCTAGTGACTGCTGAGCACTGAAATGCTGAAAACCCTGTCCCCAGCAGGCACCTATGGAGGCAGCAGGGAAGGCTGTACACTGCTTATTTAGTGCTTGTGCAAACTAAGTCTTTCTGAAGAGATTCAGAAATAATTTCCTTACTTTTCAGACATAAAATTTACCCCCAGTGAAGCTACAGTGTTAGTTAAATGTCACACTTTTTCACTTTTTTTTTACTGCTTCATACCTTAAATATGATCATAAGAATATCTTCTGGGCCAAACAAGATAGTTTTATTTTGTATCTAAGCATCCCTTCATTAGAACCAGATCAGGAATTCACTGTATCTTGGAGAAGCGATAGTAAGGGAAACATTCTTTAGATGGCAAGGGTTATTTTTCAGTACTTAACTGGAATAGTGCACATTGCATCAGCCAGAGCATTTCTGTAAAGGTCTGCCAAGTCCTAAATTTTCAATAATCCCACTTCCTTCTCTTGAAATTGAAAAGGTAGTGACTCCCCTGGGAATGCATGTCATTTCAGCATTCCCGTTGACTGTGTATTCTGAAATGCTGCAGTCTGTTTGCTTAGTAATCCCCTTGTCTGTGTAAGTTGTTAGGGGTAACCAAAGGCAGCTGATTACTTAATTGTATAAGGCAGGAAATGGGGTTCTTTCATTAGTTCCCATAATGTTCTTGAGAGCAACCAGTATTCTGCCTGACTGAGTTTTCGATCCTTTAATTCAAAAGATATGCTTTCCCTTGGCATACTCAGTGACCCTTTATCCTGATAGGCTATTTACTGAATAAATTGAATATTTTCGTTTAAAAAAAAATTAGGCCAAAACTTTCTAAATAAAATAAAACATGTTCTCTCATTCTAAGACAAAATATATTCCAACCAGACAAGAAATACAACATGTAAGATCTTCACGTCACTTTGCATTTTTGTAAGGTCATTGTGGTGTATTGGGGTGTTTGTTTTGTTTTTGTTTGTTTTGTTTTCATGTGTGCTGCTTGGACTTATGGGGCCCAAATAGCAAAATAAGTATTACTATGAACTTGTCACAGCTTTAAAAATCTTCTTTTATTCAATGTCTCATGCTTAGGAAGACCCTTCTCATACTAATGATTTGCTTTCTTTTGCTGAAATTATAGTAGAGACCTTGGGACCAAATTCTGCTGGTTTTGTGTCCACTGGCAAACAGTTGTCAGTGGGTAGACAGTCCCCAAGTCTGCGTTTTGCCATGTGTTTAGGGGTATGTACAAAATCCTGGACATCACTGTTGGGGGCTGTGGCTCAGGTGTGTTCCCCTTTCCTACCCCAAACCCACTCAGTGAGTGGGAGTGTGGAGCTGCTCTTGCTGCACTTGTGACTGTGAGCAGCAAGGGAAGAGAGGTACAACTGCAACCTGCTCTTTAGGAATATCTACTTATCTCATTAAGAAAGAAACAGCAGGACTGCTTAGTTTGTTGGTGTGGGTTTTTTCCTTCACTCTAACTTGAGTTGCCCACAGTCACACACATATTAGTGATTTTTGTAACCTTTGAATAAAAATGTCGTAAATGGGGAAAGGAAGATGTTATTGCTTTGGATGAGAAGAAAGGCACAGTTATCTCCATTATTAGATTTCCAAAGAATTTCAATGATACTTTTCCTGTGCCTTGTTGCAAATTAATTCTTTTCAGTACATGTGTATGACCTGTGTTTGATGTTGGTGGAGAACAGAAGCAGCAATTGCTCTCTGCTGCCATTTCCCATGTGTAAATGGTGTTCCTATACATCTTGTTGGTTCAAGTAGAAAAGCAATGGGGAAATCTGGGAGCTATCCACATGGCTGTGGGTAATTTCAATACTAGGTGCCCCATGGTTCATACTGCTCAGCAGTGAGTTGCTTGAAAAAAAAACAAACTCCAAAGCCTTTCTTCCCCAGATCCCTGCTCCACCACTTTGCCATTCCCTGTAATGAATGCTGGATCTTGTCCAAACCAGATTCCAGTATTCTGTGTGCCTGCACTGGTGCTTGACGTGATGTAAGACATTTTGGGCATAGGTTCAGGAAGGACCAGTGTTTCCTCCTTCTGTCACACATCATCCACAATACCTGTTTCTGCCACTGAAGGGATATGTTGTACTCATAAATTTGTAGACTTTTAAAGCATGAAAAACAAATACAATCTAATAAAATGTCTATTGACTGCATAGGCATAAATATCCCTTATATTTGCTAACCTTTTGGACAATTGGCCTGCTACATCAAAACCATGCAGGTGGGTGAGCTCTGCAAAGTTGTTTCAGGTAGACAGGAATATAGTTTGCACAGAGGAGCTCTAATCACTGAGCAAAGGTAATCTTCTAGTTTGGACTGACCTGAGAACAATTGTACCTGTGTGCTGTGTGTCTTAGTGGACGTGGAAAATGTGAAATGAACTGTGAAAAATGTTTGCGAAGCATGCAGAGTTTCAGTGGACTGTGGTGATAATGCCCTGCTATTGAGTCTGTGTATTATTTTCCCTGGATTTGTAAGAGGACACTTTTGTAGGTCTTTGGCCCATATTGACAGAAGGCAGAAGACTGATCTATAATGAGGTGCTTGCTTGGGATCTGATTTAAGGCTCATGGTAGTTGATGAAAATCATCAGGTGATTTAAATACCCTTTATATAATTACAACAACAATTTTTTTCATAAATTGTAGGGCTGCCTAAAGTAGTAGACACTGTAGAACCATGTGAACACATTTAATTTGAGTCTAATAATTCAAACAAATATGTGACTTCAAATTAATTGGAGGTTTCTGCTTCTAACTATAACATTTCTTATCGTGTAAAGCATTAAGGCAGCATAACATATACAAGACAAATATTAAACAAAGGTATTATAGATGGGAAATTCCTAATCTAGCTCAATATGTTGGTACAGTGAAAGTTTCTTAATCCAATATCTGATGAAGGAACAAGGAGAGAATTAATTTACTGCACACTAATTACTGAGGAGTATGCACTGTATATACAGTGAAAGGCGCCGAAATGAATACTTGATAAACAATATCTGGCAAATTAAAAATCTGAAATGTTAAATGAAATGCAAATTAAAAATCTGGACCGTTAAATTAATTGAATGCAAAAAAACCCTGACATTAACTATCGTCAAGGGTCGAAGTTATATCAGCAAAAGCAAAGCTATTCAGAGTTAAATCCTGCTGCTCTCTGTGATTTACTTGTTGTGAACGGGTGGGCACTAGAGGAGCCCCAAAGACATGGATGAATTTGCATACGTGAGGAGCAGTGCTTTCTGCCTGCTGTGCAAAGTGCTGTCCTAGGAAATGATGGGGATGCTTTGCACCTTAAAGAAGGCCTGCTGAAAGGAATGGGCCTCTTGGGTGCAGGCAAAATGCAAGTCCTGTGTTGCAGTGTCTGCACCTACTCAGTTAAGCTCATGGCGAACAAGTTTTAGATCAGAAGAGATTTGATTTTTGTAACTTGCTTTACATTTTTAGCCTGGTTTTCTCTCTCTCTGTGTGTCTCTCTCCACCCCACCCCTTTTGGTGGAATGGAGACTGAAAAAATGCACTGGGAGAATGTAAGATGTTTTTAAGAATTAACTTACAGGAAGTTTACTAATAATATAAACTCACATATTAATTTGCTTTTCTCCAAAATATGCCCATTAAGGATCTAATGCTGCAATTGCCAATTTAATTGAAACAAACTGAAATCTGCTTTAAGGATCCACCCTGCTTAAATCAGCAGGATCAACGAGAGACTGAAAAGACAGGGAAAATATAGTATTTATCTCAAAATTCTGGGACATTAATGCTACATTAATATGGGGCTTTTAAAAAACCAATTTAATTTTTCATTTCTTTTCCTCCATTTTCATGTATATTCTAGATTATTTGTGCAGAGTGTAACCTTATAAAGCACTGAGTGTGAAAACAGCTCTTAGCAGGAACCATTCTTGCAGGTCCAGCAGGCTGGGGGAGGGGCACCTGCAAGGAGAATCTGGAAAATCTTGAAAAAAGTATTTTGTAGGTCAGTCTTAATAAAGTTAAACCCTTCTGAACACACAGACACACATGAATGCCAGCCCTTACAAAGCATAAGGGAGGTAACAACACTCCCCACTTTAAATATGTGCATAGAGGTATAAAAGTGCTGCATAGGGGGATCTGATGATTTAGGCTTCCTTTTGGGGGGCAAACTCATCTTTAAGAGCTCTGGGACAAATTGGTTAGGGCACAGATAAAGCGTGAGGCTCCCTGCAGGTGCTTGCTTGTGTGATGGGGTACTGAAGCGAGATGTGTTATTGCTGGGTGTCAGAGCTGAGCGTGTCCCTGGAGAAGCAGGCAGTGTGTGTGTTCTGCATCTTTACACCAGTTTCTTCAAGTGCTGGGTGTTCTTCCAACTGAAGAGCCTGCCAGTGATGAGGGGGATTGATTTCACTGTTTGAAGAGAAGGCCCTCAGAATAGCAGTTTTCATTGATTAAAAGAGGGCACTTTTCAGAGGGAAAGTGATTGCAGTAAATTCCAGGTTAAACTGATATTAGCATTTGAATTATAGGCAAGTATCAGAATTGCTAAGCATTAGGCATTTATATTAAGATTGATCTGGGAGAGAGTACTGCTAGTAAAAAAAGATCTGTGTATTACCCTTGCAATGTAATGTCATGACCCAATTGCAGTGTACTACCGCTTCAAGGCTGGAAAGAATGCACTGCAATTAGTTTAACATTTCACAAATCTGAACTATCTAGCACTATCTTTTTATTAATCTTTGCTTGTTCCAATGTGTTTTAATAGATTTAGATATATAGTAGCACATCTATTGCAATTAAAAATCCAAGTTCTTATGTACTAGTAGTGTTACCCTGGAGGTCTAGTCAGTCTCCACAGTAATGAAGATGTAATTATACTGATGTAAATCGCTGTACCATAACTAGGAGGGATTGGCCTTTCCCCTCCCGTAATTCATTGAAAGATTTTATCTTTGACAGGTACTGTCAAACAGGGTGATGGGCTAGAAGACAGAAAGCTTTTTCTGGTAACTACTTTGCTTGGGAAGAAAATGTGGTTCTTTTATTGGGTTGGTTGTTTTGGTGATTTTTAAAAAAAAATTATTTTTCTTTTTTAAGATGACTTGAATACTGAGATGATTCTCAAGTCCTTCACCTCCCATTCAAGGTAGCAGCAATTCCTATAGGCTTCCTAATGGAGCATGGTCAAGATCAGACTTTCTGCTCTGACTGTGCTGTTCTCAGCCTGAGCATAGGAAAACACGTCTGAAGGTAATTTGTGTGTGTATAAATAAAGTGTATATTTAAAAAAACCTTAAACCAAAATCAACATCAGAAGAGGGTGATCTCTTAGGAAACACTTTCTTTCTGGTGGTAGTTTAACTTACCAAGTTTTTTTCTGTTGTTGTACTGGACTGAAACAGCACTTAGTTTTCCCCTAGTCCACTATCTAGCAAACATCTCTCATTTTCCTTCCCTCAATAATCTCCTTCAATATGCACAGGTGTTCCGTCACATTTTGTGTATACTCTTAAAGCCCACAACCAAAACTCTGAATTAAGCCCAACCAGAAGATCCACTGCTTGTTTTATTGTGTGGCTGGGACATGATGTCTGAGAAGAGAGATGTCATCACTGCAAGAAGAGAATGTTCTGCATGAAGCCCTATCTGAGTTTCTAATGCTGTCTCAGTGGTCTGACAGCAAGGCAGGGTGTTTCCACAGAAATTAGTTGTACCAAAAATCTGGAGGGCCACCAGAGAGGATGTTCAACATGTAATTACAATCCTCCTTCAAGCTAACTGATGGCAAGGATATGTTCCTTGTCAGATTGGTAGAAAGTTTTTGTAGGGCTACACCAAGGCTCTACTATACTCTGACTTCTTGGGCAGTGCAGGTTTCTAAGGAGATGTGAGAATTTCTCCTAGGAGAGATGTTATGGGCCACTTCAGACAAGTTCTCGCAAGAGAGAATTCCCCCTCATCAGTGTTAACAGCCAGCTTTAGGACTAAGGCAGAAGTGAAGGAAGATTACTGTTATATTACTGGGAAAAACTGCTACTTTTTTCCCCCATCACTCTTCATGTGCATATATTCTGAGGTTTTTCATATCTGTTTCTCATCTCTGGCAGTCAGCAGTTGACAATGGGGTTTATGGCAGAAGCCACAAAGTGTCCAGGCCTGTGGGTGACTGGGTGCTGCTGACCCTGAGGGTCTCCTTCCAGGGGCAGACACAGCTATGGTGGCTGTGGCATCACTGTCTGAGCTGTTAAGTGCTCTTGGGCTTCAGTGCTGAGAGTCTGGTGCCTTTCCCAATTGCTGAAATTCACTAAGGAGGAGATAGAAAAAGAAAATAAATGTCTCAGTTTTATTTTCCATTGAACTGTCGTTTCTTTAGAATTGGCTGTTCCACATGTTACTCACCTTGCTGGCAAAAGCATCGGTGATCAATGAGGACAAAGTGATTCTAACTGTCAGCTTGCCACGTACATCCAGAGCAAACGAACACATCAGAAGATGATTTTGTGCAGGGCCTGCTTTTGATTTGTGCATTTTTCTGGCAGACTTGGGCTATGCCCTATTACTTTCTTACAATAAAAGGGAACGTTTCTTCTACTGGAGCTTGCAGCATGCAGCTGCAATAATCATAGGGGAGCCCCAGGTGGTCTGATTTATGGTGTTTAATGTGAACCCCTGAGGTTCTGTCAGGAGAGATTATATAAGGTATAAAACATTTTGCAGAATTGTTTTGCCACACTTCAGTTCTAACTTGCAGTGGGCCTCCTTCATTTATCTCCCTGCTCCAAGACAGCTTATTTAAATGCATGTTTATTAAAGAGCTCCCTAAACCTTGTTAAAGTTGCTTCTGAAAATATTCTGACTAATGGCAATGTTGATGAGGGTGAATCATCCCTGAGAACATTGTGCTCATCAGGACAGTTGCTCAGCTGATGGGATTTGGCAGAGTGCCATGCGAGTTCATGGCACTATTTTGAGGATTGATACTGGGCAAGGATTGATATGCTGGGCAGGTGTTGACTGACAGAAGCTCGGATGGAGCTCTCTGGATTTGTACTGGCCCAAAGCCTGCAGTTCATGAAAGAGGCCTGAACTTAAATCAAATACTTTATTGTACAATCTTCATACAGGGAACATTATCTATTAAATGCAAGTGTGTTTCTGTGAGGATATATCTGCAAGCTAGGCAAGAGGCAAGGAGCCATTCATTTAACTTTACTACTGGTATCAGGGTACTGACTTTAGGTTTCATTGTTGTCCTTCTCAAAACAAGTTGGAACAAGCTGTTTTAGCACTACCCCCCCATGCTGGAAGGCGGCAGTGGGAGGGGTAGAGGAGGTGCACCGGCTGCACCCATCCATGCAACTGCATTGGCACCAGAGGCAGGGAGTGACTGCCTTAGCAGGCTAAAGGGATGTGGCTAGGGCTTTGGCTGAGTTTGCTCAAACAATAGTTTGTCCAGGCAAGGAGATGGATTTCCACCCCTGGTACAGCCCGTGACTCAGAGTTGGTGCTGGAGCCCTTCTCCTCAGTGTGCTTTCTGTGAGCAGGGTTGCAAAACAACCCTGACAGACTCAGATCACATCTTTCTTCACCAGCCAGGCAAACTTAGACTCAAGGTTTAAACTCAGGTTCCTTTGTAACTAGAAATTATTTAGTTGCATAGTATGACAAGCACAAGATAGTCCTGAAGGTGGAATTCATGTCCTGAAGTGTTTAGTGAAACAAAATAAGACAGTAGCTGAGGAAAGAAGATACTTGCTATAAGTTGATGCTTGCTTGATGAGGAAGTGAAGGAATGAAATCAGAGTGAGCTCTGGATGGGTACAATGACTAAACTTGTACTGGATCAACTACAGGGGTTTGGTTTACTTTATTAACCCTGTGCTTTCCTGTCCTACCTAAACTGAAACATCCTGTGTTGTTTTTTTTTTTTTTTTTTTTTTGGCAGAGGACAGATGATATTTGTTGATATAGCACTTAGTTTCAGCTAATGACAAGTAGACACAATCTGTAATCTTGTCTATTACCTGTCCTGTATCACACCCTTTCATTTACTGCATTGAAGTACCAGTAAAAAGCATTCCAAGAGACACAATGGAGCAGCACAGCAGCCCCAACACAGTCGAAGGCTGCGTATTGTATTACAAAATGACTATTTTTTTGGTGGGAAAGGGGGATGATGATGTGCCAGTTTACAGGAAGGTTGGGCAAAAGGTCAGGGAAAGTGCGGAATTATTATCGGCTCTGCTGGGGCCACACCTGTGTGAAATGTTTAATGCTGACACAAGAATGAACTTGAAGCATGTTTGGAACGTACAAGCAGCAAAGAAAATCAGAGAACTTAAACTGGAATTGTGAACTGTGTAAAATTTGCTATAGGATGGAGAGACCAAAAGCAGCCCACTGAGACCCGAAAGTGTAGTTGAGGCCACTCTCATCTCTCTAAGGACATGGAGTATGTGGAGGTTACAGAGCTTGGCATGAAAATGGTCCATTAGGAGTAGTCTTGGCCAAAAAGGGTTCTGTTTTAGTTTGAAGTGAAAATACCCTGCTTGTAAGTAGGACAGACTGTTACTGTGGTGGGACTGCTCAATTTGCAGCCTGTAAACTATGATCAGCTTTCACTCTTGCTCACCTACTCTAATGAGAAGCAGGAGCTGCTTTCCGCATTGCTGCAAACCTGCTTAGCTTTGCTACCATCAGTCTGTGACTGTCTGTACCAGTTCAGACTTAATGCCAGTTGCAACTTGCTCACCACTGCTGGTTGAAATAGAACTCAAACCTGGCTCCTGTATTTATGCTTTAACCACAACACCCTTCTTCGTCTCCTTCTCTGAAAATCCTACACTGTAGATATTGAACCCTAAAGGAGAAGAGACTCTCAGCAGACATAATTTTGTATGAGTAATTCACTTTTAAAGCTTGGATATATTCCATCTTCCTGGTGACTAATGGTACCCGAACAGAACATAATTGTATAATCCTTTTCCAATTGCTTAATAACTCATTTTCCTTGTTTGTAAGATGCTGTTTTTCAGTGTATCAGAGATGCGAGGACCTGCATGTGGTAATGAGTGACAGGCAATCATTTACTTCTCAGCAATAATGCCATTAAGGAAACCTCTCTACACTTAGAGCCCTGACAGCTGGCCAGACCCTGACATTCTGACTCATCTAAACCCAGTGAGAGGCCTGCTGGTGGGAAATTCTTCTACAGTTTCATGTCGTGCTGCCTTTGGTGGCAGTGCTGCCCTGGTGAGTCCCAACCCCACTTCTGCCTGCTCACAGACACCTAAAAACTAGCACATCACAAATCCTTGGGGCTGCACTGTAGATGGAAATGCTGCAGCCTGACAAATATTTCTGTTGGTGTAGCTAGTGGAAAGGAGCCAAAGCTGGGAGATGAAACGTCTCAGGTTGGTTTTTCTGTGTGAGTGGGAGGAATATCTTCCTGAGCTGGGAAAGGCTTGGTCAACCACAGGATGTAATGTTGTTTCCAACTGCTGGACCAGCTAAGTTGAAGAAAGTTATTCAGGTAGGAAAGGGAAGGTAAAGGAGGACAAGGAGCAAAGAGGTGCTGGTCTGGTAGGAAACGTGTAAAGGGTGGTAAACCCCAGAAATTTCCCAAGGACTTTGATCTAGATACAGCAAATGCCTTTGAAGAGAGGGAATGGGTGCAGGAAAATAGACTGCATGGATGCCATAGATGTCTTATGCTCTTTTATAGAGTGCTGATGTCTATGGGTAATTTCACTGTGTTGAACTCTTCAACAGATGAACAAAAGTATTCTCTCTTTTTTTTTTTTTTTCTAAGAATGAATGCTTGAGCCTTAGAAGTTGGTGCTGATGTTTAGGGGTAGAAAAAGAAACCTTTTGCAGGTGGGTAATAAAGTGCTACTCTTTCAAAAAGGTGCAACAAGCAATGTTGCCCAAGATATCTTGCTAAGAACAGCTACAACCTACTGAAATAAAAATAAATTTAAAACACATGGGTCCAGATGGAATGGGACTAAAATACAAATGCCATTGATTGTCCAGGGCTGTGTTATTCCAGCTAGGACCAAAAGGTTAGTTAATTTTATACTTTAGTTACAGGCATAAATGCCCAAACCTCTGCTGCATTTAGTGGTGCAGTATCAAGTCTTGGTATGGCTGGTGTGAAATGATGGGGAGTTGGCTTAGTAGTGTCTTTTCTTAGATTTTTAGAAATTAATGAAGAAAATTTTCTTCAGAGTATTCTGGGATCTGTTGAACCTGAAAGCAGAGCTCAGACTGGGTGATGTTTTGTGGGCATTGTGACTGAGGAGAGAAAGCTCCATGTGTATCTGAATATTAAAAACCAAAACCAACAACAAAACAAAAAATGTTCAGCTCTTACTTGCAAAAATATGTCACCATCTTCAGAGCTGCCCAAAGTCTACATTTGGAAGTAGAAAAATGTGTTAAAGAGAATAGGGATTGGAATTTTTGGGAGAAGCAGGCTTAAAACTGTTTTGCACCTGTCAATGGGTGCTTAGAGGTTGCCTTAGCTGATGTAGGTGATGGCACTGCAAAGTGAGAAGATAACAGAACTGTTTGGAAAAATCAATATTTAACCCTGCATCATACCAGAATACTGCTTTTCATCCTCCAGATAACTGCCAAGATGAGGAAAGAACAAGTTCAGCTGTTTGAATCTGTTTTCTCTTTCACAGAGTAACTGTGGTGTGGGTTTTTGTGTGTGTGGTGGTAATTTTTTGGTGGTGTGGGTGTTTTCTCCCCCCGGGCATTAAAATATCTCGATCAGCTCTTAGAAACCTCAGTTCCTTCATGCATAGGAGCTTCTGCAGATAGTCCTAGTGCAGGATCAGTGCACTGTTTATTTTGTTTCCCCTTGGAATGAATCTTTTAGCTATCTTTTTTTTTTATTTTGATATTGTCAAAACATGCTATAGCAGGCTGTGTTCTCTTACAACCTGTTCCATGTTGAAATGTAAACCCATTGCAACACAGTCTGTCTGGCATATGTTGTCATAGCTTTTAAAAAGTTGCCCTGCTTCTCTGTTGGCTTTGAGAATTTTATTAAATAAGAGTATTTATTTTTCCAAATTCCCCATGGGCAAAAGCAGGTAGAAAACAGATACCTATGCCTAATTATAACATTATAGTTCACATTAATCTCTCTTAATTTTCTTTCATTCCACCTCCAGCATGCATTCTCTCATTCATAATTGCCACTGGATAATTTGAAGTCATTTGCTTACTCAGGGCTTTATGCCATACACTCATGGATTGTGGCAGATGAATCCTTAACAAAAAAATAAAATGAGAAACTCATTCTTGCTGTTTAGGTAGGTCTCTCCCTCCCTGTCCCAAAGTTAGTGAGCAAATTGTTGCTATTAATTTTTAAATTAGTGTACTTGTTGCTCAGGGAAAAGTGAGGTGTTCAGATGAATTTAGCAATAGACTCAAGGCTGACTTTGCCTCATCACGAGAGGTGTTCTAGGCTATGTGTTGGTTATACCTGGTGTGTGATTACTCTTTGACTGTTGTTGTGGGAATTCCCTTGTTCACAAGGAACATAGCTTTTAAGGGAGAAAGAACTGCTCAGTCTTGGTCTGTGAGGGATTTTGGACTCAAGACACTGTTAACTCCCATATGGATGCAGTAGCTGATCTTAGCGATGAGTACAAGGATGTTGCTTTTTCATTTCCTTTTCTCTAATCAGTGTTTCTTTGCTCTACTTTGTGCTGTACTACTTAATTATCTTCAGGATTTGGGGTTTATTTGCTCTATTTGGAAATATTATTGCCTCTTGATCCACAGGAGAAAAAAATAGTTCTAAACCAGAAACTCTGGAATCATTCAGCATGAATGGAAGCAAACAGTCTCAAACTCCCTGGTACGGTAAACATGCTCCAACTTCTATTACATTATTGTGTGGCTTGATTATGAGAGATTATTAGTGGCAGCTATCCTGAGAAGAGATATAATTCCTTTTCTAGCTAACTGTCCTATTTCTAGCTCCCTTGAATCTGTCTCTTTCTACAGAGTTAAGTCGCAGCAATTCTTTAGTTCATTAGATATGGACAAACTAAAGGAGAAATATACTTTCAGTTCTTAAACCAGCCATGTCTTGGGAAAGGCCTGCCCCAGTTGCCAAACAGACTGAAGTCCTTGTGTAGTTTTTTCCTTTGTCTTTCTTTGGCCCCACAGCCCACTGAATTAGGCAGAGAATTGCTCTTATTGTCAAAGTAATGTCTAAAAAAAAAAAAAAAAAATAAGGCAAGTGCCAGCAAGGCCTCTCATGCCACAAGAGGAAGTATTTCCACTGCCTTCTCTCCTGCAGTTTGGTCACCAGTCAGTTTCCCTTTCTTTGCATTAGGTAACAATGTGTTCAGGGTTTTGCTTATCCTTAATCATTTAAGTCCCTGTTAGAAAATATGGTTTGGTGACCCACTCTCCTTTTGGTTTCAGTGAGAATTAAACCCCTTACTACCAGAGAGGGAACTGTCCTACACAGCACCAGAGTCTGACTGAATGTTATATTGTGTATTTTTTACAAGGCAAACATCATCCCACTGGGTTAACCTGTCGTGGACACATTGATCTCTTAGTTTGTATTACTTCCTTTGGTCAAGAAATGTGCAAAACCTTGGTCTCCTATGCTGGCTAATGTTTTCTGCTATTCATGCTTCTTTCAATCCATTTTATGCAGCCCTATTTTTTTGGTCAAAGTCTTTCATACTCCCAGTCATATATCTTATAAAACAGCTACTTAGTTGCAACTTCAGTGTTAAGAATTTACAGAGTGATAGAGCTGGGGAGGGGGTGGCTGAAAATCAAACATTATCGAGCAAAAGCACATGCCACGTCTTGCGTATCTTATTCTGCAATTCTTTGAAGTTTAATCTTTTCAAAAGAAAAGCTTTTCAGCTACTTTGTGGCAACAACTCGAGCTTGTAACTTTTGACTGCACAGTGCTCCTAGTTCATAAACTGATCTCATCCTTTTCTGACAATTAATACTAAAGTGAATTTAAATTGGCTCTCCTCCTGCCACCACATCAGCTGTCTGGAACAGTTTGCCTACCTTGGTCTCCCACACTAATTCTCTCTGTACCTTTTCAAAATGCTGCTAAAAATCCTGACCTCCTTTAAGGCTCTACCAGCCAGCAAGCTGTGAACCAGTTTCTTTTCACGTGTGGATTTGGCTGCACATCCGCTTTGTAGAGCCGTAGAGGGCTACAGAAGAGGCAGGGTGGCTGAGCGCTGGGCAGAGATCAGGATATCAGCTTAGCAGCTCCATAAGCCTTTGAAACCACCTCTCACCTCATGCTTCAGCTGCACGAAGATGCAGCTCAGAGCAGGCAGCAGTGCAGCCTCACACATAGCCTGGGAGAAACTCGGCATGGCCTTGTGCTTCTGCTCTCCATCTCTGCAAAGCTGCGACCCCATCCCTTCATCCCTCTCTGGTGCAGTTGTGTTGACTGTGTGAACATCCACAAACCAGCATACAGAGATGCTCTTGCAGCCATGGAGAGGACCAGAAAAAGAAGAATCCTTTGCATCTTTTCATGCAAGGAAGAAGCATTCACAGGCTGGCTCTCAAAGCTTCTGTTTATCTGAAAAGCACTATCTTGACTGCTAGGTTAAAAGTTGAAATATTTTTATAGCATAAGATTTTTCTTATTAGTGTGGGCTGGTAAACAGTGAATATAATGTCACATTGTCTTGTTTGTTCTGCGGTCGAAGGAATAATTATATGAATGTCTTACTCTTATTTTTTTTCTCCCTTTAGCTCCTGTTGTGTAGTAGTTCTTCTAGCACTGTATTATAAGAGAATTATGTTTATACCAAGACCTCTGGGACAGGCTGTGTACAGAAACTCAGAGTCATGACTAAGAACTTATTGAGTGTGACAGCATTTCCCATAGCAGGTTATACATTATAGAGCATTCTGCACCCTGTTTTCAAAAGCTCAGCATTCACAGCTGAGGCCAAATTTTCAAAAACATTTTGATGGAGAACTTGAAATAAGGGACAGTGATGAAATGTGGTCATTACCTATCACTTTGGAAGGCCTCTGAACTTGTTTTTGTTGTCTTAACAGTGCCTTTGCTTAAAGATCTATATTCATAAAGACATCTTGACCTTTGTGAACTGACTGTAAATGTTTCCTGAGGACATTACTAAGCTCATACATGACACTGGCATAATTGTTTCCATGGAAACAATTTTCCTTTTAAAAGAAAATAATAAAAAACCCAATGGAGGACATATGAGAACATAGAAAAAGCCATAGCAGGTTGGAGCAAAGGTCTGCTGAGATGTGTGTCCTGTATCCAACAGTGGTCAACAGAAGGTGTTTGGGGAGGTGCATCAGAACAATACAAGTACATGGCAATGCTGCTCCAGAAATTCTTTCAGCTTTAGCAGTTTTGGACTCAAAGATTTCCTGGGCCAAAGGTGCCAGCCTTACAAGCAATGTGATTTTTTTTTTTGTTACTATGAAAAGCCTTGTACAGCACAATGACGTGTCTTTACAATCAGGCTCTTGAAGCAATATCATTCCAGGGAGAACATAGGGGCACTTTGACAGTCTTTAGTTGTTAATTCAGTTATTCCTCAAGGAAAATGCCTGCTAGGTTTGCTTCCTTAAATGTTTCAAACTAACTGTCTAGAATTCATCATGGAAATCTCTTTTTTGGGAAAGAACTGGGGTCATAAGCTTTCCCTCAGAATGGCAACTGGAAGACAGCAATCTCCTTTATAGCATTACACTCTTTTACCCTAAGAGCCAATAACATGTCAAATTCTTTTAATATCACATGTTTAATGTAAGCTTGTTCACTTCACCTGCCCTTTGTCCTTGCCCCTGTCCATCTCTAGCAGGACAGCCCTTTTAAAACAGGTGGTTAAAACAATGTGCTTCCTGGCTGCTTTAAGGAGGATTGCACACCTTCAAGTGAGTTTGAAGCCAAGCTTTAAAGAAGTGTGGTTTCTAGATGTGCAAGTACATAAAATTTTTTCTGTATGCATTTCTTAGTGCTGAAATGAAACTTGAAGAAGTGCCATCTCTGTGCTTGCTAAATTGCATCAGTGAAAAGCCTGCATTGTAGTTGGTGACAAAGCAAGATATGTCCATGTGCTCACATACAAAGTGCTTAATTCCAGGTGATATCTGTAATCCTAATATTCCACAAGTCTGATGAGTTGACCTTGGTTTGACCATGCTATGTGGCAGATCTTCAAATTTCCAGAGCATGTACTGTGTGTTTGCCTATGTGGGCTACTGAAATATTATGCTGGAAAAAGTCCCAGATTTATTCAACTTTTTGTTTAAAGTCCACCTTGGGTATTAATTGGAATCTGAATTCAGGTGTTAACCTCTTTGATTGAAAATACATGCTGAGCAATTACAGGAAGGAGGCCAATTTCAGGCACAGCAGTAATTACTGAATTAGTAGAAAAGTTCAAGAGAAGCTTCAAATTTCATATCATTGCTAAGGTTTCTGAAGAACAGCTAATCCTGAAGCGACTGGGCTCCTCACACCTGCAAATGTGTGAGGTAACTCCACTTAAATTTCAAAGAAATCTCTGCATGAATAATTCCAGAACCAGATGTCAACATTTCTTAAAATGTAACTTTATTTTCAGATGAAGAAAATTGTCCAGCAGCCTGAAATTTGTGATGATGAAATTGGGGAAAACCATTTTTTGTTAGGCAGTATTCTTTGTTCTTGAACTTGGTGGTCTCCTGCTTGATTCATTCTAGAGGAATCCTATAGTGTAACCTCCTGCCTGCAGTGGTGTGCCTCATGTCTTCTGCTTTTCAAATTTTCCTTTCCCAAAGAAAGTCTTCACAATATTTACTTGACCACATCAGTTTTAAATTTTTTTTTTTAATTGTATCCAATATATAATTCAATATATAATACTAAACCCTACAGGATGTTTATTTTGTTCATACTGCATATCTTGCACACATTAATCAATAATAAAAAGAAAATTGTAGGGCAATTAAAGGCTCTGCTCAGAATGAATGATCCAAATATTACGTTGAATTGTTTTGAATGGATTTAGTAAAGTTTCAGGTGCATCTATCCAACTTCTTTGTGCAGCCAGCATTTGCAATGGTAGTGATAGGAGATGATGGCTTTGTGAAGTTTATTTATCAATTAATATACGCAAAGTTTTTAAACTGTTGTTACATTTTTTTTTATCCTATATAGTATATTAGGCATTGAAATGAAATAATGAAATGGAACTGAGGAGAAAAAAGAAAGGGGAGGTGACAAACCAGTTCTTGCTCCCAGCATCCTCAGGTGTCTTCCTGAGAAGTCCAGGAACAGAAAAAGGGTTCTAATACTTGATGTGCAGAATGGTGAAATTTGTTGGGATTAAATGTTACCATTATCTAGAAGTGGCAATACCCTTGATTATTTTGGTGTCTGTGTTGTGAGACCTGGCTGACACAGACACAATGATCATGGGCAGGGCCTGCTGTGGGCATGGTACTGAACACTGTGTGTGCTCTTCAGGGATGGCTGGACCATAGCTCCAAGTGACTGACATCAGGGAGATGATAGTAGTGTCTGTACAAGGCAGTCTGCCTAAGTTAGGCTCTGAAGCTTTTTCCTTTCAGGGACTCTCCAGGGAGCCAGCCTAATTTGCACTGGTGAGGTCTCCAGACTCTTTTGCGGGTGGTCTCTTAGCAAGCCCCTGTTGGCTCTGAGGCTTCTGTAAAGATTTTGTCCAACTGCACTGATTCTCACCGTGTTCCCAGACTTGCTGATCATTCATGTTTTTCTGGTTTTGCTTTTGAAAAAAAAAAAAAAAAGGGCCATGGGGGATGGAAAAGGGGAAAATCCATAGGATAATTAAGGACAATAATTCTATGCCTGTTCATTTTATCCCATCTTAAACCTTTCTGACATGTACTGATGTCTGTAATGTAAGTGCCCTAAAGGTGTGTGGGCTGTCATATTCTTTGGTGGTGTTTGCTTTAGGAACGTAGCTGTCTGAAAGTTTTGAGGAGCTCCACGTTCTGGCATGATGCAGCTTGCAGGCTTCAGGGAGAAAAACAAGCCCAGCAATGCAGGCACCAGTCTCCTTTTAAGCTGCTGGAGGTAAAAGCATGGAAGTTCAGGCACTTAGATGTCCATACTGAATGTAAAGAGATAAGTGATTGTGTTTGTAATATCTCGGTGTGCTGGCTGATTCATTCAACCAATTAATAAACTCCTGCCCTGAGCATAAAGCCAAACCTGTTTGGAAAGGTTAATGTCAGACTCTCAGACAGCTCAGTTAAGGTTACCTTTGTGCACTCTGCAGGAGCTCCCTGAGAATCTTGTCATAAAATCTGCTTAGTGAAGCAGGTAAAATAATGCAACAGTAATGCTCTGTATCTTGTAAAAATCTGTCAGAGGATCTCCAACTACTTGGGACAAATTAGTAAAGTCAGCTCAGCTCTCTCCTTTTCCAGGTAGAGAAGGGCTATGTTCTTTAGCAAGAAGGTTTGGTTTTTTTTTTTCCCTGTTTAAAAAAGTCTACTTTTCTCCTAAAAAAAAAAAAAAATAAAAATCCTTGAATGCATTTATCCTCTTAATGGTCTCAAAGCAAAATATTCTCAGGCCGCAGCAGAGAAAATGGCAATGAAAGAATTTAAAGCAGGAACTTGTTTTGAGGTGTGCAGGAATTAAAGGCAAAAGTGCTATTGTCTGCACGGGATCTAGACTGTCCTTCTCATTTAGCTGAGGCTAAAGGAGTTTCTCAGGATCAAGTTCCACCCTGGTTGGTGGCAATTGGAATTTTTCCATTTACTTTAGTGGAGGCAATTTTGTCACCACTAGAGGTTTCACTGAGAACAGGACTTAGTTCTTAAGGGTGGGGAAGATCAACAGAGGGGCTGCTTTTGTCTGCCTGTTTCTCATGAAACTTTCTGTATTTACTCCTTCCTGCCTCCTTGCTAAAGATGATTTTCATTTTGATTTTTCTCATCAATGGAACTGTAGTTTCAGAATCTCCCACAGCTCTAAGCAGAGGTTTGTGCCTTGTGAATAATAAATACTCTTGTTGTGAAAGTAATTAATTCTTTTTGTGATATGGCATGATCAAATTAAGGTTAAAAGAACACTGAGTAGTCAAGGAAACTCACTCCCACATCGTTGCAGTTATGGTATTTGTTTTTGGAAGGCTTAAAATGGAATGAATCCTCTTCTTCCATATCTCATAATAACTTTAATTTGTTTAACAGTTGGATAAAAAGCAAATTAATCACACAAGTACCTTCAAAAGAAGAATCTGGACATAGTAAATATTCAGCTGTGAAACAGTCATCTGTCATCACAGTTTAAGCAGCTAGTCCCCCTAAGCAGAGATGTGGCTCAATATTTTCAGTGCAAAGTAAAAAGGACTTGTCTGTGTCACTGTTTCAGCTGAATTGCTGTTAACAGGTTGTGTCTCTGGTAACTGTTTGACTACTGTGTTCATCTACATATTATATATGAAAAAGTGTCTTCCTTAGTAATTGGCTAGAGCAAGATCCAATTTCTGGAACTAGTCAGAGAAAAACAAAATCTCCCTAAATTCAGGAGCTGTAAAGGTATTTAACCAAAGGAAGTATCTTATCAAGAAGCAAGAATGACTTTGCCATGTGCCTTGCACAACTTGAAATCCATTTAAAGCCAAGGAAAATACTGTAGTGGGTATAATGGGTAGGGACTTCTGAATTTGTGATATATTTCTAAAAGGTGTATTATCTGCCTGAGTTTCATTTCTTGTTTGACAAGGGAAATTTTTTAAACTGTTTTTTTTAATGAAATGGTTAACTATGGGTTGTAAAGCTTGAGAATTGCTTCAGCTCTTCAGCAGCCGGTACCAGTCTGATCCACACCAGTGCAGAGGCAGCTGTCTGCCCTCGCCCAGGGAGTCCAGGGAGCAGAAAGCTTTCCACACAAGCAATGCTTTGCATTGAGTCCCAGGCCTGGCTTGCTGCTTCTGTGTCTCCATGTGCCTGAGGACATACGAGAAAAGGTGAGCAATAAAAGTGTCTCCAGATTGAAAGTAAGAGGCCTATTTTGACCGTAACAATAAATACATGAAAAAAGATCACAGAATTCTTTTTCTGCCTATAAATCTGGCCCTGAGGCTCGAGGCTTATAGATTTCACTCATTCTCTTTATGGTCTGAAACAAATCCAATGTCAATCAAGGCCAAGAAGGGGGGAACAGTGTTCTGAGGAAGTGGCTGAACAAGAGCCCCTCTTCCTGGGGCTCTCCTGCTTCAGCAGCAAATTGAGGTACTCCAAATTAGTGAAAATGCCATGAGGAGGAAGGTGAGGGGCTGGGAAGATGCCTCAGGAGCCCTCAGCTCCCTGCTGTGGCCCCTCCCTCTCACAAGAAACCTCCAGATTTTGGGTCAGTCCTGAGTAGTTTTGCAGTTATAAGGGGGTTTGCTGTGAGAAAGCTTCCTTGGGACCAGGGCAGAAATCCTCCCTGAGGGTGGGAAAGGCTTGTCCTCAGCCAGCTGCATCTGCTTGCAGGAAGGAGGCAACAAGGCTTTGGGTCAGGTTTGGAGACCTCAGTCCTCACCTCACTCTCAGAATGATGACATGAAATCCCTACATCTCTCAGTCTGCTGTGGATTTTTCTGCCTAGGGTATAAGTGGTCCTTATTTCCACATTTCTGCCTCTGATACAGCTAAGCTGCTGTGGCACTGATGTGTCTGGTCATTTGGGAGAAGTTTGTTCTCATCATGCTTGTCCTTACAGGATTTATGTGAGGTATGAGTCTCATTAAATTAACAGCCTTCATCTTTTCAGCATAGGATATGTTTAAAAACATCTGGTCCTAAGCTCTGGGTATCATTATTCGTAAATGAAATTGACAGGGTTGTGAACCTCCTTTCAGCCCTGAAGCAAGTAACAAAAATATCAAACCCCATGGTCCCCTTCATTCAAAAGTGCTGCTCCTTAGGGTGCCTCAAAAATTACCTTCTCCTGGGTCTGCAGCCATTTCCCAAAGCTGACCATGGGGAGTGTGTCAGGACAATCTGTTTCTGACTAAAGCTTGATGGCACCCTCTGAACCTGAGGCCTTGAAAAGCAGCTGGACATGAGCACAGATCTGCCCCTTCTCGGACCTGCCAGCAACCTCAAAAAGGTATAACCATGGGTGAAACACTGCCAGCACAAAACTATGCCCTGGTCCTCCCAGAAAGGACAATCTCTGTTGGTCCTAACTCAGAACCATTTGCTGTTGGTTTTGTGGCTCATACCACACAGGAGGGTTGGTTGCATGTGATTTTATTGTGCAGGGGGGGGAGGTATCTGAGGTATGAGGATATGCTGCCCACTGAGGTTCAAAAATGAACTATCTAATACTGATTTGAGAGCTAAGTTAGAAAATTACTTGAGAACAAGACATTTAAATATACATTAACAAGGGCATTAGGAGGCTGGCTACATGAGAAGATGTTTGCCAAGAACCTTTTTCCTGATATATCAGTTAAGAATAAGAAAATGAAAAGTTAGTCATGATGGCCCAGGAATGAAAGAAAATAAACTTATTGCTGGTTTGAATTTCTTCCCACTGCAGTTTCTTGAATTCTATATTTTGTTTTCATGTGATTGGATTTAATGGTTTAGGGTAAAAAAATTATCCTCACGAGCTTTACCAAGGTTTTTTAATGCTTTGGGATTTCAGGTTTCATGGAAACCCTTGTACTATTTGAATCTAAAAGAATTTAAATTACAGAAGCTGGCAGTTAATTTTACACGATGTGGTTTATGCTGTGTGCAACAGTGTGTGTGTGTTTGAGTGTGATCTTGTACTTCTCCTGGAAATTATAGTAAATGTTTCACTACATTAAGATTTTTGAATTGAGCCTGGATATTTTAGCCAAGTTGTTGGGCTGTAGCTGCAGGACATGCATTCAGCTGTGTGACACTGAGCTGGAATTGGAAGGAAACATTATAGTGCTCACAACAGAATCTTCTGTCTTTGACATTACTGAGACTGCACTTGGTTTCCTTCTTATAACGACTTCGGCCACCTCCCAAAAAGCTTTGCCCAGAGTTCAGATGCAGAGTTCTGGACAATTTTCTGTGGGAGGACTAGTGGAAGGTACTTGGGAGGTAGACTGAAACTGCTTAAACATTCCTTTCACATTCTGTGATGGTGTTGTCTTTGCAGTGAGCTTGGCTTTTGCACAGAAGAGGAAGTGTGTGTAGATGTATCTGAGGTCATCTGCGATTCACCTACAGATGGGGTGAACTTTGTGGAGAACGTGTCTCTATTAGCTTTTGCTTTAGCTCCTAAGTAGTGCACTTTTTATGTGGCTGTGTAATCTGTGGTTATTGTTCTATGTGCTCCCCCAGAGTGTCCAAATTCAGCTCCTATGAAAGGTCTGCCTGTGACATGAGTAGTGAAGAATGGCAGGAAGAGAGGGATTCTGGAAACTGCTTAATTTAAGTGAATCACCGCTTTTGGATTTTCTTTACTGTCTTAGTGACTTTGAAAGAATGTGTAAATCTCCCTCTGAATTTGCTCTTCATTTTTTTATCCCTCTTCATCTCTAGTCTCTGACAGTAAAATGTCAACAAAAAATATTTGAGTGCAGGTGTGGTCAAATGGGCTTGAAATTTGTAAACAAGATCACCCAGGTCTGGACCCTAGCACTGTCCAAGCTCTCTTATCTGTCTGTGTTTTACTTTTGGGATTTACTTTTGTGATTGAAATCCCTGGAGCAAATGGAGCCTCTGACTCAGATAACCACTACTGTATCAAGTTCATGTAATGTAGCCTATTAAAATAACATTAAATAGTTAGATAGGATGGTCCTTTTACAGTCTTCTTAACAAGAAAGAAACTGATGCCTAAGGCACTGAGAACTGCCTGTAAGTTGGAGAGAGCCCTAAATCATTGCTTTCGATGTGTATCTAAATTCTGTGCAGCTCAGTGTCTTGCAAGGATGGGCCCCTAACAGAGCTGTTAAATGGACTCGGCTACAAGGGTTGTTGCAAGTGTGCACCTGTCTGGTGACAGCAAGTTAAAAGATAAGTGCTTGAATAAATCAGTCAGCAGGTTTTATGAAAGACTTGGGAGGAGAGAGAGGACAGCAGAAAGTAGCTGTTTGTAATGCTAATCAGGAATGAAAGATGTTCTAAAAAACATGTGAGAACAGGCGAATGTTAGCAGGTGTTGTAAATGTCCAGACTTAGAGCAGAGTTTGAGCCATGCTGGGTAAACTACTTTCTCGTGGTTTAAACTGCCCTGAAAATGTTTGTTCAGCCACAGAACAGAGCCTCACAGAAGGAAATAAGAATTTAGGGATGGATGACATATCATAGGCTCTAAAGACTCTCTTGACTTCTTTAATATAGATTCTTCTTCCCAGGTCTACCCTGGGCTCCCGACACTACTTATGCTGCATAACATACTTAAGTGTTACCTCTTCAGGCAGTTAATTTTTGGGGCAAAATCCTGGTCTTTGATCACCTTTCCCAGCACCTACACTAATCTACGTTCCTTCAGTGACTTTTTCTATTGTATTTCAGACCATCAGGAGCAGTTTCCAAGGAGACTACCTCCTTGTGCATTGATTCTTCAGCAGGTGCATATTAGCTCATTTCCAGCAAAGTCTGTGGGGTGAGTTGTTCCAGTTTATTTGTGGGATTAAGTTTACTAATCAGTTAGATGTACCAAAAAGGAAAAAAAACGTACCTGTTTTAATCTCCTCTGACTACTCTTGAGGGCATCATTGATGATCAGTCTGTGGTTTCAAAATAAAAAAGCTCCTTTTAGCTACAGAATACAAAGCCCCTTTGCAGAGCATCTTCCACCATGGGCTTGAGACTTTTAAGAAAACAGCACATTCTGAGAAACAATATGTTCACATGCGATTTCCATAAGTCTTAATTTTCAGAGCATTAGGAGACCAGCCTGCAGCTCTTCTGGTTGCTCTGTGTAAAATCAGGAACATCGGGATTCTGATGAAATTTTTCAGCTTTTTTTTCCTCCTTTGGCTCTTTTTTTCCTCCTCTGTGATCGTCTTACAGGTGGCAATTGTGAGGTAAAGCAGACTTAATTTTTCCACTGAAAGCTGAAAGTTAACACTTGCTACAGGTGATTGCTTGTCTCCCTCAGCAAGTCCCACACTGGAACCAATTGACTTCCTGTTTGGAGTATGTGTTCTTGGGGGAAGTGTATGCAATTTTTATTTTAATTATCAGTATACTGGGCTGGACTTGCCTGTATATAACATTAGAAATAGAAGAAATGCTGTAGGCAGTGTATGTCACATTAATTTATGGCTTGGATAGGATCTGGATAACCATATGAATTACTTTACCAGTGGACTTGACCTTTACATGTGGTGGCAAATTGTGCAAAAGAGAGAACAGCAACAATGCATTTAAAGAGGGGTGGAATTTGAATCTGAATGGTCTTGATTTTGTAATAAATCAGCTGCAGAATAAACATGTCTCTTCCCTCATCCCCCCACATATGGAACGATGATGAGAACCAGGACATCAAAAAGGTGGCAGGAGTAAACAGATCTATTTATGACACTTTTTTTGGACTGTGTTTAAAATAATAACTTTAATCTCTTTCAATACACATAAATCAAGTATATATTTTAGTGGTAAAAATACAGATATGTCCTACCCCTACTTTTCATGAATATATTGTGGGTTACTTCTTAAATATCTGTGGCACTTAATGAAAGTTACAACACTGTGTATGCCTGCTAGGGTTTGTATTTCTAAGGATACTGTACATGCATTTCTATTCTGGGTGATCTCCTAGACCATACCCTCTCTTCTTAGTTTTGTCCAGCAATACAGTAGTGGCACAAATTATAGTAATAATTCAATATATTAATGCAAGGATTTAGCACCTCTTCCCTTTCTGTGCTCCTCAGTCTTCTCTTACAGATTCTTGGATCAAGAGGACTAACATAATGTGTAGCTTCATTGACTTGGGCTGCTTGAAAAATGGCTTTGCAGCTAACTCAGGCACATCACTGCCATTATTTTCATAAGCAGATTATTGCAGCATCAAATTTGCTAAGAAAGCTATAAAAGGAAAGCTGATTTAAAAGAAAAGAAAAGAGGAAAAAGTAAAAACCTTGATCTAGAATTAAGTAATTGTTTCTTGTAGGTTAACAGATTAAATATATACTTATGAGGTTTGATTTTGGGCTCAATTGGTACAAAGACATCTGTGGTATTCTGAGTTGCTTGTGCAAATTTCTAGTTCAGAAAAAATTCATGGGAGAAGATCTAATAACATTTCAGAACAAGTTGCTGGATGGAATAAGTGAGCTACAAGAAAATGTGAATCATCTTCTAATTACTATTTTAAACGTAGACTAGCATCTCAGAAGGATAACTGCTTCTCATTAAAAGTCTGACCATACAGTACTAGAGATTAAACTTCCTGATTTTTGTTCAAACCAGCACCAAAATCATAAAGACTGGACTGGATCCTCAAAATTTTAAAAGCAATTTTGGCTTTAACTCATGTGAAATTAAAATCTTTCAGGTATCTAAGCCACTCAGTGCTCTGATTCATTGGACTTGGTATGGAACTGTACATGTAGCTGTATTCTTGTGCATTAGCTTGGCTTTCCCCCACCCCCATGCTATTAACTAACTGTTGAGCATCACTGCAAATACATATTATGGTGTGACAATTTCCTACTGTATTTGGGTAAATATTGTAGAAAACATAATGCTGTAACTCTGTTTAGTCAGGCTCTGTACAGATGTAAGGTTAGTCATGGATCAGACTTCGTTTTCATCTCTCCTTCTGCTTCATTGCCCACATATGGGGTTTTGAGCATGAATTATTAATAATTGAATCATTTAAAATGCTGGAGATGCACCAATTGTTGTCAGATTTTAAATTTGTTCCTTTTAATTACATAGTTACCATTTAATGCACAACATGTATCTGTGGAGTTCTAATTGTTAAAGAATATTTTTCACCTCCCCTGATTGGTATGAGATAGATTAAGGGTATGGAAAAAGCTCTTCATCAAATGCACAGGATTTTCTTGTCAGTGCTAAATTAACACAATATGAATGTAAGAAATGACCATGAATAAATATTTTAGAGGATGTATGCTTTTTAATCTCTGCATTCCTGTACTGTTAATAATACTGGAAAACTAAAGTTTCCAATTGTTTTAGCTGATAACTGTAGATTGTATAGGTAAGCTAATAAGACAGAACAAACACATAAACACACCCAGACATACACAAAGTAAGGATTAATTACTTCATATGGATGAAAATCTGAAGTCACCCTGGAGATGCTATTGCATCTGTTATCACTTTGCTTTCAGTGGTTGGTGATAATGGTAATGCTCCATCAAGGGCCCTGGAAAAATTTGCATGCTAAATACTTGAGGCTTGGCTTAATAAAATGGGTTTTTGAATATGCTAATCATGCTTATTTTGATCTTGCTGTACCCAGCAGCTGATTGGGACCTCTTGTCACCTAGACCTTAGATCAAGGAGGTTCAGTTTGGAGACCATTCCCCTGAGATTTTCCACTAGAAATTCATACAAAACTTATCCAGGATTTAAGGTCACCTGCAGAAAAAGTTAGCTGCAAAGTGAAGTTCAAATTCCAGCACTTCAATTACCCCCACAAATTGGAAATACAGACATTTCTTTGCCTGTTTTTCCTCAATGTTTGAACACTTATTTTTCTGATATATCTGTGGGTATTTCCATGGAACAGCCTAAAGAGAAGTGAAAATGAGTGGGTTTTGTAAGACTCTAAAAAATTCTAAAAAAAAGTAGGTATGTGAAGAGCTGTGCTGTAAATTGCTAGGGAGTTTTCTGTTTTCCTAGATTCACCCACAATGGGAAGAGCCATCCCTGTCCTTTCTGTGCTCTTTAACCAGCTTCTCTTTGAGGCTGCAAATAAATAAGTGGAGGGAAACCAGGGCCTGGGAAATCCAATACCTTTAATTTTTAGGGGACATCTTTCTGTTCAGAGGTAGTCATTTGAAAAAAAGTATGGACTTGGTTTGGGTTCACCCAACAGTAAATATGTAATCCAGGATGTGCTTTCCTACCTAGTTAGTGTCTGTGATAGCTCTTAGAAGTCTGTTTGAGGAAGGAGATACAGCCTGAGTAGAGCAAGTGTTCACCAGTCAGAGGAAAAAAAAAAAAAATAGACACAAAACTCAATATCATGCTCTTCTAAAACTCTCATAGCTACAAAACCATTGTTAACCACTGGCAGAGCTTTAAAATTATCTGCTTGTATCATTGATGGGAAGTATTTATTCACTGAGTTCAAATAAAACTGTTGCACAGGGAAAAGTCCTGTTACAGTTCTGTTATTGTCATGTAACATTGAGCCTGGAAGACCATGCATGATGGCACTGAGGTTAAAGGATGGGACTCAGTGTTCCTCTTCTAGAATGTTATAACACTGCAGTTACTTTCAAAAGAGTTGGAAGCAAAGTATTTTTTCTTCTGTGGTAAACAGTGTGATAACAGAGGACATTACTGATTTAGTTGTCTTAGGCTTATGACTAGAAACTTATCTGAACAACCCAGTTTTGAAAAGTAATTCTTGCTAAGGTGAGAAATCTGTGTGTTTAGACAAGAGAGTTGAGAGTAACAGCCCTTGGTATGAATAGTCCTGCTCTAGTGTACTGAGAGAGACTCCACAGAATCACATCAGGTTTTGCTCTCAGAACCAAGCTGATACCTCATAGGAATTTTTATCTCTTCCTCCTCCTTTTTTTTCTATCTTTTTCTAATGATTTGTTGAAACTGGAGGAGTAATTTTAACTTTACATAGTATGAATTCTAAATCTGTTCTACTGGGACTTCTTGTGGGTATAACATAATTAAACTATTTCAATACTGCAAATGATCTCACTTTTCTTTCACCTTGCCCCAGTATAATATTAACTTCTCATCATTTACATAGCTAAAATAAGATTTTGAATACCAAAGAAGTCAGAGAGTGTATTATGAAATCTTAATTTTCTCTTACATTTTCTCCTGGAGTTGCTTCACAAAAGTTGTACAAAATCTTCTATAATTTTAAATTTATAATGCCATTTAAATATCAAAATAATAACATCTAAATTCACACTAGTGTAAGATAAGAACCTAGTTCTATATTTCAGCTCTGAGCTTAGCACCACTGAAGGTTCTCCAGGGTTACAAGATGCAGTTGGGATCAGGCCCTCTGGAATTAGCACAACTGGTCACACACAAAAGGGCTGTTTGTGTAGGTAAGGATTTTCAGGCCTGGTTGTAGAATCTGTTGAGTCTTCCTTGTAACCTATTTGAAATTTTAGTAAGAAAACAAATTTGCACAACTTTTGATGCTTAACCAATTTCCACATTCAGTCTGAAATCTGGTAAACTTTGCAACCTGTTGCAGCTTTGAGATTTTCTTGCTGTTTTCATTCACCATATGGTCTCCTATTCACAAACTCTGCCCTAATGAGAATTACTCTTGCAGGTAATTTTCTAATGATTATCTTGGGATAAACAAATTTTTCATACTTGTTTTGCTAATGTATTCAAGTAGGTTCACAGGGGAAAAGATTAATCATCTAAAAAGCAAGCCGGTGTTTTTCATTATGCTAAAGGATCCAAAGATGATCAGAGCAAAGCCACTGGTTGCTATGACAGCAGATACCTTTTTCTCTCTTTGTGAGGTAAATGGCAGCTCCCAAGCTGATTGGCTAAAATGAGCTTATCCTGGTGACCAACCATAGGGAGTTAATTTCATCAGAAAGAGAAAATGGTGGGGAATCCTGCCGTGATGATACCAAGGAATTTTCATTAGAAGCCAACAGAGTCAGGGGTTCTCTTTCATTATAATTAATATGTTCCATCTAATAAAATAATTTAGGAGAGGCAGACAATAGAATTAGCCTATCTATTATTTTGTATATCCACATAAGCTTTAATCTGTTTTCTGCTAAGACCTACACTCAAAGTAAAGCAACCCTTATTTTCCCCATAATACCTCTATTACTGAAGACTGTCATCATGTACCTGTTTATATAATTGGAGATAAGCTAACTGCAGGCAACACAAAAGGGCTGGCACTCTTACAGGCATTTGCTGGAAACAGTCATGCTCTATGGAAATAATAGATGCAATAAACTTTAAATAAGAACATTTCACTTTAGTTTATGGTGATAAATCACATTGTATTTCTCACTTTCTCCATGGAGGAGACATTTATTTGGGGCAGATTCAAGGACAGAGGTTCCAAGTCAGTTCACAGGTGAAAAGAAGAGATTGTAATTAGGGTTTACAGTTCAGTAACAAGGAAAGGACCTGCATTACCTTGCATGAATTATCACCTGCTGTGATCTTTCAGCTGTGTCCATCTCATCCAGTCTTTCAGGTAGGACTTCCCTTGAAGATGTTGGTTCAGTCCCTCCTGTGCAGCTGGCAGCCCATTACACCTTACAGGCCAAAACAGCTGAGAGTTGTGTTAGGAGCTGTAAATTACATACTAATGATTGTACATAAGTCACTGTAGAACAGGATATAAGTTGAGCTGTTTTACTACTGTAGAAGGTCTGTTGTTCCTTTTCACACTGATCTAAGTGACATTGGTCAAGCAAGGTTAAGTTTTACTGTGGGACTTTGCAAGGACCAAAGAAAGCAAATCATATCTCACAGAAGACTTCCATTCTCTGAACCCAGGCTTCTGTATAGGGTTACTTTGCAGCTTATTTGTAAGGTCCTAGAAGGATTTAGAGCTGTTGTTTTAAGAATATCATGTAAACTGATGAAGTAATTGAGCTCGTTGGGTATGTAGTAGACTACAATCTCCTTTTTTGTTGTTACTAGATGTTTATAAAATATCTACCACCACAGGAGATGGCAACACTGCCATCATATCAAATTAATGTAACAGGAAAACTTTGCCCTGAGAAATAATTTGTAGTATAAAATGATGTTAAAATGTCATTGTTTTAGTCACTTAAATCATTAATTGTAGTTGGTTTTATGTAGTGCCTACACTGAAGGATTCATAAATCAGTCATATCCTCTGGAACTATTGTATATCTGTTGGATAAGAGAACAAATCTAGAATAAAATACTCTAATAAATTTACTGTCCTTGGTGCTTTAAACTGCAAAGATCAGGCAGTAAAGTAGTAGCTCTTATCTTTATTTACCCTTCTCATACATGAAGGGAAAAATACTGGGCTGTATCTAACACAAGTAGAAAACCAAGACAGTGGAAAGTTTAATTACTTGCCTAAACCCACAGTGATTCAGTTGCACAGATGAGATTACAACTCAGGAGCTCCTGGCCTTTTGCCCAGCCTCTCTGTATCCTGGAGCTCTTACTTTACATGTTGTTTTACCAGGACACTTGCAAGACCAAATTTGCTGCCCTGTGTACGTGTACACATGCAAAATCACTTGTGAATAAAACTTACATGTGTTTTTCTACTTAACCCTGCTAATTACATATGCAAATCCACCGATGACAGGCTGTATCCCTTCCTCATGTACAGTTGTGGCAACTTTACATGTAAATTGGCCATGGAACTGTAACCCACCTTTTTGCATCTGCAACTTCCTGGGAATCCCATTGTTTGATTTGCACCTCAGGTTGGTGTAGTGAAGCTAGTTTACCCAATTTGTAAGCAGTGATGTGGTGTCTGAAGTAAGACCAGTTGAACACTGTCCTGCCCTGTATATGTTTATCTGTTAACAGGAGAACAAGGTCCAGGCTCAGCATTCAATGTCTTCATCTGAGATATTGGATCTTAATTGCAAGTTCATGTAAGGCATGTAAGCAACTGCTTGGGTGTGCTGATGTGGCCACAACTGACAGCCAAAAAAGGGGACTCTTAAAGGCAATGTGCAGTCTCTCCTAGATTATTAAATCTTCATCCTTTGGGATGTGTTTGTCCATCTGCAATCCTAATATTGGTCTGCCCTGTATTAAGGTGGATCTAGATGGGAATGTAAAGATATCAAAAATGTCTCACAAGGAGTTAATGCAACTACACATTTCCAAGGGCTATTTTTAAAGGTAATGTGAGGGTATTTGCTCAATGGTATCCTGGGACAAAGGTGTGTTGTTATATGGCTGTGCCGTAGGCTTCTAGGACTTGACTTTTGTGGGAAGTCTCCTAATGTAAAAGCTAAGTGAGTAAGCTCCTTTGAAAGTGGTTTTGTGACTCCAACCCTGAGATTCTCCACAGACCTGAATGCAGTTAACCTTACAAAAAGGGGCTGTTATATCAAATTCAACTGCTTCTTTAGTACTGGCATGTTTTCTTGCTTCCTTCTGTAAAAGGTGGTGTTCTCAGGTGTGTTAAACCCCGCTGAAAGTGGCAAGTTTAACCACTGCCCTTAACTTCCATTAACAGTAAAGAGAGTTAATCACTTGTTTCCACTCTAAACAAAGGCAAATGCGCAGGAATTCCAGCCCTTTCCCAAAGAGGCCCCAGTGGGGTGTTGTTGCTTGGGGAAGGGTTGGTGTGCAGAGTGGGAGAAAGGCTGAAACAGCTCCCAGGCACATGGTGTAGGTCTTGGTGGGGAATCCAGATTAAATTTCCACCTGCTAGGCTGCTGCAGGAAACAAGGTGGCAAACTGTGGCAAGGGGGCAGGAGTGAGAATGAGTGGGGAGATGGAGGGAGGGGGTTTCTGTGATTAAACTTTCTGTGGCTGTGCCCACACAATTATGCACTACTTCCCCTTCCAGCAGGAAGCTAACTTGGAGCCCCCTTCTTGAAAAACTTTGGAGTTTAGGTATCTGTTCAAGTCTAAACTTGTTTCCCATAAAAATGAAGTCAAAGAAAACAAAAAAAGATCTTTGTCTCTATGGCAATTCATACATAAATTTTTGTAAATGGTTTCAAAATTTTTCACTTCTTTGGGTCCGAGGTTTTGGTTCAATCCATGAGGATAAATACCTAACCACAAAGTGTGTATCAGAAACTTGGACTAAAATTTCTACAAAGGTAATAAATTTATATAATTTGTTTAAAGTCTACCTTGAGTGGAGGTAGAAATTATGTATTTAAAAACACTTTCAATGTCATATATACCTTTGAGTTTTATTTTTAGAAGCTTCAGAAAAAACCCCAACAATGGTAGAGGAATTATTTCAGAATGAGGTGGGGTTTTTTTTTTCCATAGAAGTTCAGATCATAATTTCTGAGGCAAGCAGTAACTTAGAAAATTCTGTAATCAATAACAAAAGACTTGTTTCTACTCTCCTGTATGCAACTTTCAGGTAGGAAAGGTATTTAAACATACACCTACAAATGAGCTGGCTTTGAATGTTTTCTCATAAAATGCTTTTATGGGATGCAAATGCTGCAATGGAGCTGATGTTGTTTTGCTGTTTGTAATAGTCCTATTAAACTTCTGCATGGTTAAAATGATAGGACTTGGCTTAAGAATTCCAGCACCAGTCTCAACACTGCTTTTCAACGCTTTTGAATTAGGTGAGAACATGAAGATAAAATGTACTATTGTGGAAACAGAATCCATTTACAGTCTGTGCTGTCAAAACCTGAGTGATGACTCCCCTCCTAAAGATGGTGCTGATGATGTATGTCTGACACAAAACAATTTCTATTTTTGACTTTTTAATTCTATTGTTGCATATCTGTTCAATGCCCTTTGATTTGTATTCAATCTCACTGTACTTTGCAGCTGTAATTCTGTCACTTACAAGGTACACTTGGAGCTTTCTTGCAACTGTTCTGACATACTCATAACAGGTACAGTCTTTCTTTGACAGTACAGTATCTGTTTTTATCAGCATGTGGGCTGCTGCCAGTGATTTACAATCAAATGTTAATAAAATTTGTCTGTTCCCTGTACTGTTTGTTTAAGCAGCTAGTCTGAGTCTTTTCATGAGTTGCTCCAAATAAGATCAAAGGTTTCAGAAAAATGTTTGTCAACCTGAGAAGTTACAGCAATGGTGTTCTTGTAAATGCAGAATCCTAAAAATTCATAGCTAGTAAAGTGCTCTGTACACATGATTAATGACTTAATGGTAGATGACAAGATAGAATACTTTTTGGTAAAGTTTCACTTTAAAAACAAAGAGTAATCTGTTTCAAGCCTAGAGAGAAAGGGGGGTGGGGGGGAAGAGCCAGTGTCAGGCTAGATTTCCCCTATAGATACCACCAGAGCTTCTGTCCCTGCCATTGAACACAACAGCTGGTAAGCAGCAAGCAACTGGAGAAAAAGACCTGCCTTTAATCCAGTACAATGTTTTCTTGTGCCCATTTTACTGTAAGTCTCAGTGGCAAGGGGACAAAGGCTGTTGACTGATCTATGCAATTACCTCCTCTAATATTGCTTTCAACTGTCTGCCCAGAGTGACAAGAGTAGATGAGGTTTAGTTAAAGTCTGGGAAAATTGTCCTTTTAATAAATAAATAAATAAATGCCCCTCTCTTTTATCAAGCTGCTCTTTTAGATCTTTGAATCTGTTTTGGAAGAGTACCGGTGATGTGATTGAAAGTTAGAGTGACTCTAAAGTCAAATAACAGCGATGCAATCAGTGTTTCTTACCGAATACCCCTAGTCTTGTGTGCAGGTTGCACTAGGAAAGAAAAGGTGTCTTTTCTTTCCTTATTTTTCCTTTTTAGTTTCCTTTCTGGTGTGTGTGTGTGTATGTGGGAGGTGGTATCTCTCTTTTACATAGTGTTACTCAGAAACACATGTATTTTAAAATAATTGTCTGGTGTGCTCTTCATTTGGAGGTTTTATCTGTCCTTGATGGCAAAAAATGTGATCATTTAAAATTAAATAGAGATAATCCAAGTTGCTGTTTATTTCTAATGTGGAACATATTGTAAAGATAAAATTGTGTTTAATGGACTGTAGATGGAAGCCTTTTCCTTTTATCTGAGGAAAGAGCATGAGGTGGCACTGCACATACCTTTATTCTCTGAATCAGGGCAACAGAGCCTGATACAGAGGTCCTTTCTGTGACACAGATGACTGTAAGAACTGGTGCATCTTGGTCCTTATTTTTGTAGAGGTTTTTGTGCAAAAAGGAGCCAAGTGAACACCCAAAAGAGGTGTGTTCTGTGTACAAGGGCTTGATGTGTGCTGTGGTTATGCAGCCCTGGTGATGAATGCACCCTGGATTGGCAGATAGGCAGCCTTTCAGTAATTCCTGAAGTTCATTACGATGATGAACCTGGTATGGCACATAGAGCTGAGTGTTGCATGGCAGACATCCTTGTTTGTTGTGTGTGTGCCTTGGCAGGATCCTTGCACAGATTTATGGCAGTTTGGTGGGGTGGAGCTGGAATCTAAGGCTTTAACCAAAATTGCAAGTGAGGAACATGGTTGTGCTAGTCAGCTTTTTGTTCTCGTCGTACTTGTAGCCAGGAATGGGCTGGAGAGGGAAAATGCTTCACTCTTTCCCTTTTATGAATCCAGGAAAAGAAATCCACATCTGAAGAGCCTCAGAATTGAGCTGTATGGGGCTCGTTTTACTTGGAATATGAAGATGCAGCATTTGGAATGCAGCAATTTCACTCTGTCCCTGCAGAGCATTGATCACCTGCTTGCAAATTTCCAACCTAATGGTACTGCAAATTCCTCTCCTTTTATTGAGTTATTTTTATCAGCAGACCAGTGACCATCAATTATCTCCTAAAATGGCTAAGAGGAAATGCTAGCAGGAATATTTAGATTTCATTGTATGGCCTTTCTGGTTATAGCAACAGAGTAGGAATTAGGAGTGAGACCACCAAATCCTTACAGATATAGCATCAAATATCCCCACTGTTCAGTTAATACCATCATCTATTGAATAATGCTTGTAAATTATGTGATGAACCTATTTTTTCACTAATATTTAATCACCTGTTCAGTATGTTCTAACCACATCTGACTCACATTCACTTTGATATATTGCATATCACTTTCAATCTTCTTTTGTTATGCTTAAGTATCCCCCCCAAATAAGGAATATTTAATTTAAATTTACTATCCTGTTTCTGCAAAAGCTCTGAGATCATTAAGTGGAAATTCCTAAATTAAAGCCTTCATTTTGTTACGGTTGTTTAATATGTCACTAAAAATTGGCAGTGACTATCTGTCTGAGCATGGGCTGGAAAGATGGCCTTGATGTAAAAGTTCTGCTATGCTGTCACCT
Source organism: Aphelocoma coerulescens (assembly GCF_041296385.1). Taxonomy (NCBI): domain Eukaryota; kingdom Metazoa; phylum Chordata; class Aves; order Passeriformes; family Corvidae; genus Aphelocoma; species Aphelocoma coerulescens. The sequence goes on along the minus strand of NC_091023.1, from coordinate 19,211,473 downwards.
CTGACCCTGGGTAGGAAATATTTGTACCACTTAGTGAGCGTTGCCCAGTTGAGGACTAAGTTTCCATAAGGTAGCACTTTGCACAAGAGTACTGCTCTTGTTTCTGCAGGGAACAGAAATCCATGTTTGATCTATCCCTACTTCAAAATCTCTGAATTCCAGTATGTTGAAATATCCTTGCTTTTGTGACTTTTAATTCTGTGCCTTGTTGACAATTGCAGTGTCTGGGAGCCTTGAGGACATGGCTTGCCTGGAGTAATGCATACTTTGGTAATTATGCCAGTTGAAATGACTGTAGAACACTGATATTATAACTCTGGACTGTATGACAGCTGTGTAGAACAGTAGCAAGAGAAAGAACCTTCTTGTGATGACTTCATATTCCTTTATCTCTCCAGTCTATTTTTTTTTGTAAAACTAACAGAAGTAAAAGCCAGCACTATGCATTTCTACCTATTTTTTTAGATGTAACTGTATCTGAATGCAGATTTTGAAACTTAATTAAAAAAACCCTCAAGTTATTCCTGCCTAAAAATAGGAAAGGAAGCAGAATTTATGAAATTATTTTCCTTTTGTGTTTCCTTAGCAGTGATTCAAGGGAATTAATCTGTGTAGAAATAAAATAAGAAAAAGGAAATTCAGAAACACCTGGTAGGCTTCCTGCTGTTTTTTCTTTTTGGCCTAGCCAGTTTGATTTTCCAGATTTGCCCCAGACCCTTATTTGAGCTTAATTTGCATGGACAAAATGTGCCAATGGCTTCCTTTATGCCCTCAGTGTGAAGAGGCCCAAGTAAATACAGCACTGTTTATTTTAGTGTTGCACTGCATCATCAAGTGTGTTGTTGCTGTTTCAAGCAGTATTTGGATATAAATCCCATTTCAAAGTCTGTCCCCATCTTGAAGTCTACCTGATTCCACCTTTCACTCAATTTGAGTTTTGCCCTCTGCTGTTCCTGTTAGAAGATGGCACTAAAACTACTCCAACATGGATCTGTGAGAGCCCAGCTGCCCACTTTGTTTGCCTGGTGTTACACAGGCCTATTCAGATGCCAGTCCTGGTGTGTTTGTGTCCACATTTCTTCATCCCAGAGCTGTATCTTGCTGGGCTAGAAAGGAGTTACCAGACTTGTATGTGGTTCTCTCACTGGATTGTGGAAGAACTATTTTATATTGAATTTCTATGATTTATGGAGAAGAGGAAAGTACAGTTACCAAAACACATCCTCCTCTTCCTTCTCTGATCTATCACATTCCAGTTGGGCTTGTTCTGGAAATTTCTAAAAATAAGATGCCCGAATTACAAGTTTTGAATAGTGTATTCCAAGAGGGGAAATCCTAGGGTGTGGTAAATTTTTACAAGACACAGACTTTTAATAGAAAAGAGGCATTCCTTTGAAGTGTTGGATGAGGAGAGGAGACAGAAATCTCAGAAAGCCAACTCAACCGATGCATCCAGTTGGGTTTAAAAGGTTCATTATTAGTGGAATGCTAATGAATTTTTATACTAGAAAGTTATGAAAGGGTGCCTGGAGTTATCCTTTATATTCTCCTATTCTGTATTCTGTGCAAAATAAATAAATAATAAAAAAAGCAAACTTACATTAGTGTGGCCTAAGACTAACACACAGGTGGGCCCTGCTAATGTATCAGTACTTTCCCATATCTGATCTTTTCTGAGAGAAGGAATCTCTTTGCTGTCACTGCTTAAGCACCTCATGTTGCATAGGTGTGGTGTAATTAAGCCTCTTAATCTCTTTTGGGCTCTGTTGGTTTTTTTTTTCTTTTTTTACATATTTGGTGGTTATTGTAAATTTCTACTAAAATTGGACAAAGCATACATAGAAAACATATTCTCAGATTTAGAGAGGTGGTGGTAAACAGCTGCACTAAAAGGGAGGATATAGGTTAAAGAAAAAGCTAAGCTCCATGCATGGTGCAGTCTTTTCTTTTTGGTGGTTTTTTTTGACTCCCTCAAGGGATAGAGATCCAGTTGTATATAGTGGTTTAAAACCCAATATACCCAGTCCCGAATTTCCTTCCCAATTTCCTTCTTATTGGCTTAAAAGGCTTTGATTTTTGTTAATAAAACTCAGGACATCCTTGATTGAAGGTGATGTTGATCTTGTTCTTTATACCCATGTCGCTTCTAAGACCAGGGATCAGGAAAGAGGACTCATCTATGATGATTTGTATTCTACTGATTTGGAAAACTTTAAGTGCCAATAGATTAGAAAAGAACACTTTCAAAATTTAGCAGCACTCAATAAACTAAATTCTGGCTGGGGCTGTTTTACTATTTGATCAGTCAAAAAGGAGAATTTAAAAAATGCCACTAGTAAGTTGAAAAACAAGCAAAATTCCCAGGTCTCCAGTGGGAGATCATCTGAAGATGCACAGACTGGTGCTTCTGCAGAAGGTTGGGATGAAATGTCTTATATGTGGCTATTGTAATTTCTACAGGCCTGGCTTCGATACCATTTTCTGTCCTTCCAGTCATCTAATAATATTATATGTTCATTTTCCCCTTATGTGAATGGGTTTAATACTTGTAAAGGAGAAGAACATGGAAGCCTACTGCTTTTGGTCCTTTTTTCCTTTAAAATGTTATATTCCCCAAATAAAAGTCAATGCTTACCAAGAGAGGCTCTGTGCCCTGTAGAAATGATCTTTCAAAGGCACAAGTAGGTGATCTACTCTTTTCTGGGCCTGTAATGAAAAAAAGCCTTAATTGAAGTTCACTACTTATTCACGGACCTCAAACCAGAGAAATTACAGGAAGTTTCCATTCTACATTAATCATTTGTAAGTAAATGTTGACTGTATTGGTTTAACTTTAAGAGTAAATAGGGAGTTCTTGGTGAGGTTTTTTTGGTTGGTGTTTTTTTTTTTTTTTTTAAGGACCTGTCAGGCCTGTTTGACCTTGATCCATCAGCTCCATTCATTATTCTTCTGCAAGGTGTTGGTTCATTTCCTACATCACGGGGATAAGTAGAAAAGGACCAGATAGCAGAGGGTTACTGCTCGCTTCCTCTTAGCTGGTCAGATGTCAGGCTAGGCTTTCTGTTCTCTGGCTTGATTGATAAGCTTGAAGGAGTCCACAGCAGGTATGCAGGTCAGGGGGATAACAGCTGGAAAATATGCACCCAGCAGAGAGACCACACAGAGAGAGACCAAATTCTTTCTCACTTATCGCTGAACAATTTCAGGATAACTTGGTGGTTAACACGACGTGATTTGACATTTGACACAGTGTGTAATCTCTGGATGTTGCCATATAATTATGCTCTGCATTCTGCTCAGCTGATAAAACACTCTGTTACAAAGTGGGATGATGCTAATTGTTTCTTACTTTGATTTTAGCTGCAAAATAATATCCAAGACTGAGCAATGACTGTCAATATGCTGCTGGATATGCAGAGATTTTACATGTAGTTGTGAAACAGATACATCCAAAGGGTTTGACAATTTCTGCTCTTTATTGGTCACAGAAAGAAGAGTTCTAAGCCCAGGTAAAGTTGGGATAAACTTTGTCCTTGCTCAGAGGTAGGGAAGTGTCAACAAATCTGTACTTGGACTGGAGCCATTCCAATCTGGCATCACTGGTAATGTAATGCTCCTGATAAGAGGGAAAAGAGCCCTTGGCATGTTAGTGAGGGCTGTGTGATGCAGTCTGTCCAAAGGAACCACAGTGTTCAATTATCTTTGACTTCCTCAATGCCTTCCTTCCGTGGGTACCCTACCTGTGGGAAGTCTTGGGTGGACACTGGATACACACAGACCTTGCCAGTTGCCTCTGTGTTTCCACTGTACTCATCCTCACCCTGATACATCCTGTCTCTCTCTCTGGTAGATAAATGTTGAGGTGGTTCTTGCAAATGTTTTGGGTGCTGTGAGCTGTGTTGATGTTGCTACAAGGGTAAGGCCGTGGCTGGAGCAAAATAAGTCTGTTTAGTGCTGAAGTACAGAGTGCCCTGGAAAGGAGAGTGCCCATGCTCTGTCCTGCAGTAGCTCAAGGTCACAGTGCTTTGTTGTCTGTCCCTTTACAAAGCAAGGAGATCATGTCTTCTCTTTCCTGTATCAACATTAGGTTTCTGCACTTTCTGCAGTAGTTAGAAACAAGGAGTAGCGTTAGAGAAGAATTGATCTTGGGGCTCAGTGCTGCCTGAAGAGGTACATGTTACTGCCATCCCTTTTCTAAGTGCTGCCTTTAAACCTCAGTTCATAAGCTGGAGCTAAAACGGGTTCCAGGTCACATCCTTACCTTTGATGAATGGATGGCCCAGAAGTAAATAATATCAGCTGAGGTCTGAGTTTTGTCAGTTTCCAGAACAAGATTTAAAGTGATATTAACAATGAGATGAGACCCCTTTGTACAGTGAATTAATCTGAAATGAATTTTAAGGCAGGGAATAGGCAGGAGCAAACACCTGATTCTGACATTCTCTTCTACATGTTTGTTTGTTTGGTTTTTTTTATATGCAATTTTATTCTTCTCAAATGATTAATCTGTGCTGGGCCCTGGATGGTCACACTTGTATAGGAGTTGTGATACTCTCTCAGGAACACTGTTATGCATGTTTATACTTTTTAACAGCAGTAATCACATATGGTTTGGGGTCTGTGTGCCCTTTTGTTAAAACTAATCACTGAAGCATAAAGACACCCTACTGATCATATTTAGTTATGGATGTTTCAGGGTGCTCTCCCTGATCAGTAATAGGCAATTGGCTGGCACAGGCATAATCCAGCTGTAGGAGAATGTCAGAGTTTAATGTTCTCATTTCACAGATATAATTGAAACAAAGGAAAATCAGTTGGCTTCATTTATTCAGCGTGCATCTATGACAAAGCGATAGTTTACTATTTCACCAGTCTTTCTTTGCATTTTGGTAATGGAGATTTGGTGGCAAATTAAATTTAGATTTCCAAAACAATAGCAGTTAGGAGACCTGACCTCTTGTTTTGAAACCAGTAGATTGATTTCTATCAATGGGACCTACTCCACTGGGTATTAAACAAGCAAACAACTTCACTGGGAGTTGCATAGGAGGGCTGGTTTCACAGTCAGGTGTTTGTTATGTGCCTGTGGGTAGCAGGTAATACTCCTCCTCTTCAAAACATCAACCCGGTCTTTTAATTGTGTAATTCCACCTCTTCCCTTCCTCCCTCTCCCCTCTCCTTCCTTCTCCAGCCCCTTTGCAGGTGTCTGGTCTGACCCATCAGGTGGGTCTCTGTTTGCCTGTCAGCCCGGGAGCTGATGGCCTTACGGAGGCACGGCTGATTGCACAGAGCGGAACGGAGCTGGTCTGAGGTGCAGGTGTGAGCAATCGGAAGAGATCTCTGCTAATCCTGGGATAGGGGAGCACCCTGGGCTGCAGCAGGCATGGGCAGAAAGGGCTAAATGAAGTGCAAAAGGGAAAACCAGAAAAAGTTAAATGCCGTGGTTTCCTTCTCCCAGATGGTTTGAGTTATTTAGTGCTCGTAAAATGAGTTGTTCTTTTTTGGCAGCCCTTAAGGAGGGAGTTTTGGAGCATGGCTGAGGGTTTGTTTGTGTATGTGTGTATATATATATAAAAATAGCTTTATTGGGAAGTAATTTTCTAAGGACTTTATAAGTATATGGAAATTCCTACCCATTTTAAGAATTTTGGGTTTGACCAAAAATGAAGCTCATTTATGCGTTGTTTTCCTTGACACCTGTGGAGATCAGGTAGCTAAAAGCATGATTGAGTTTTGGGTTTTGTCATACATGGTGCACAAGAGCTCTGCTGGGTGTGATGCATTTGACAGTCCTGGGAACAAAGAGGAATGGATCCACTGAGAGATTGTCTGCTTTGGGCATCTGAAGTGTTGTGCAGGCCAAATGCAGGGGAAATGTTACAGACAGCTGGGGTACAGCAGGCAGGGGACATGAGACCCATATAACAAAATGTAATAGGGTGGAAATGGAGGTGTTGCTGAAGAAATAAAAATGGGGTTACTGGAGCAGGGAGAAGAGAGGGCAGTAGAAAAATGTGGAGGTGATGTATCCCTTGCAGACTGGATGCCTTTGATCTGTTCAATAAATATAAATAAATATACATCTAGATTCTACTATCACAACAGCATCTGTTATATTAATAACATTTATTTGCTGTTCTTTAATATTAACAATCAGTAAATTTAACAGTCACTGAAGGTTAAGCTTTCTTATAATAGGGAAAATTTCATGTAGAAATAATATACTGCAGTGTAAGGTCCAAATTGTATCATTCAGGGAAAGGACTGCAGGATACAGCCCTTTATTTGCAAACAGGGAAGGGCAATTGCACTAAGTAAAGCATGCCTTCAAAAACCAACAAGAAATTGGAGAGGTACAGAGAAGATTAAAGTATTCCTCAGCAAAGGAGACTAATCCAATTTCTCAGCACCAATTTTTCTGCACTTAAAAAGAGATTGTATTCTGCATTCCTAATCTATCATGTGTAAGATAATTTAATGCAGCCATCACCTGTTGCCTGATATTTATCTCTTTCTAAGCATATATTTTGCAGAGGGTAGTGTAATACAGGGATACGGGTTGTGTTCTTCCCCTCCTTCTCCACACACAAAGTCCAGCTGACTCCATAGTTTGTGTTCTTTGAGACCCAAGAGACCTCACTTCAACTTTTGTTACGCTCCTTGCTGGCCTGGTATAATGTCACTTTGTCACACTTAGTCTGCTTGTAGCATAACCTCTCCTTTGCATTGTGGAAACACTCCAAAAACACAGATGCATAGCCAGGTCCCTACCTCTACAAGTGTAAACTGAGAGGACAAAAACAGACACAGAATAAAATAAAGGTCTGTAACATGTGAGTAAAGTGACCAGAACAATGACTGGATTGTAGCTTATTGTTTGGTTTTCAAGTTAAAATCCCCAAGAAAATCCCTCCTGTCAATTACACTGGAAGGCGGGGGGGATGCCTCTCTCTCACTTTTTTCCTACTTGCAGCTCCCTCCCTCCAGTCTAGAAGCACAGTCTGCATAGGAGGTGGGGTTGAAGTCAACAAAAACTTGTGTATTGACCCCAGGATGCCTGGGTTGGGCCTGTCACTGCCCATTTGCAGAGGGTCTGCTGAAGTAGGTCTTAGGGAAGGGTGAAATGTTTGAGGACAGAGCCAACCAAAGAGCAGCATTAACGTTCAGGTATCTTTAAAAGAGATATTTTTTCCCCCCTTCCTCTTCCCCTTTATCTAATTCCTCAATGTGAAATGGATGCAGATGTGTGGAATGAATTCATCTGGGATTTAGAAACACAGTTTTGTGTGTGTACCCACCCACATAATTGCTTTCCTTTCACATACTGCACTCCTGTGCACACCTGTGGGATGTTGGCAAGACCTCCTGGATATTAGATCTACTGAACCTATGACCCATATAGTTTTCACAGTATGGTAAAGTTACAGAATTACACCTGGGTAGCCTTGCTGGGCTATGTACTGCGTCCTGCTTTCACCTTCTGTATTCTTTTGCCACACAAGGCAGTGTGGTGGGAATCAGGACTAGTGTGTCCCTTCTGATTTGCAGTTTTGTATTTTTATTTATTCATACTGCATGATTCAGGAGTAATCAGAGCATTCCAGTTGCTGGGATTCACTTACTTCTACAGAGAGTTCTAGGATTTTATTTATTCTCTCTGTGAGTAAGTGCACCCATGAATAAAGTAGGGACAATAACTATCTACTTGCTGATTTTCCTGTGAAGATCAAGTACTGTTGAGAGGCCCTAGGATAGGGCAAGCAGGTCTCTTGCAGGACATTGCAGAGAATTCCCTCGTGTTGGGGCAGGTGGAGGCCAGGCAGGAGAGACAGCACAAGGCATCTCAGGCTGTGTGCTGTAGCATGTGTCTTATACCTGCACATTTGTAGCTGTAACACTGTTTCTCACCTTGACTCCTGTTTCTGGTTCTCAGAGGAAGAGCTCTAGTCCAGAGAAAAGGGTACTGTAGGATCTTTAGAGGTTACCAAGTGCACAGGACCTGTGTTATTTGTTTTTAAGAATATCAGCTCTACAGAAGGGCACTGCACCACTTTGGGGAAGAGGTTGTCCTGTTCCTGACTCACAGGAAGAGCGTCACTGATTTACCAGCACCAGTTCCTTAAGCGTTTAAGATTCTCCTTGGAAAGTCCTTCATCGAAATTCCGATAACTTCTAACCTTAGCTTTCATGGGAGCTAGTGGAACCACAGTTCAAAGCATGTTTTGGCTGTATATTATCAAAATGCTGTAAAGTTATGTTGCATAAGGAATAAATATCCCATTTAGGGCATCTTTCCATCCACCACACTCTCCCCCCGCTTCATTTTAGTTTCCTCAAACATTCATTTCAAGGAAGGAAACGTTCTTTAATGTGTGTATGTTTTAGAGATCTGGGATATTAGAAAACCAATCAAAATAGATAGCTAATTTCCCATGTTGTGCAATTCACAGTCTGTAAAGCACTTTCACACCAATTTTCAAGGCTAGAAAATGCTGGTAACCCCACAGCATGGGGTTCCTGGGACATGGGCTACACCACCAACTATTAAAAAAGATAGACTTCCTTAGGGAGCATATGGAAGGAAATAAAACAATTTGCTTGCAAACAGGAGGTAATTGGTATGTTAATTAAAGTCAACTTTACCTCTCTTAATGTTAACCTCCTGATTTTCTCCAGTGTTTCAGCTAGGGGAAAAGAATTTATTCTTTAGTATTCTCAAGAATGAGATTGGATAATAGACACAAATGAAGTCCAAACCTAGTACAAAAAAACATGAAGAGGATATGTCTCCCGGCTGCTTTCCTAATACAGCATAAGGAGGACGAGATAGTTATCTGAGCAGTCACTGCACAGCTCAGACTTCAAATTATAGTAATTATGACAATTTGTGCCAATAGCCATGAGGTGGGTTTTTTTGATGTGGTTAAGAATAACATCTGTAAAAATCCAATAAAAAAAATTACATTTTGCTAATTTTCTGATAAGATAATGTTTAACTGTACTGTGTGCCTTCTACTGCCGTTTTCAATTAGAATATTTCCTTCTGGGCTTTTACCAGCTTGTCTCATGGATCCGATTCCATCCTAAGCAGTTCATTTGTTTTAACTTTCTTAATTAATTGTTTTGTGTAGGTTTTGCCTTTCAAACTGATATCAATCTTCCAGACTTATTAACGTGCTGATTGCTAATGTGCGATACAAAGCACAACTCAGTTAAATTGTTCTTTCTGTCGTATTAAACAGAGTTCCCATATTAGCCTGCTAAACAAAATAATTGTAGATAATTTAGAGGGTAAGAAATGACAAGAGTCCTGTACCTGGGAGAGTGAAAAAAAGTTCTGTTTGCAGTTTCTTTGTGCTGGCTTAGGGTACAATTTGGAGCTCACCTGCACAGGTAGAGTAAGACAAAATAATTAGCTTGGAATTGTAGGAGAGCTGGTGGAAGAAATTGCTTTTCCCACATAGTGAAGTTTCTTACCATTGAAGAATATGGGTGACAAGAAGTAGGGTGTTAGACACAGCTGACAGCTTCCCTCCTGAATTTTCAGGGGATTTTCCCTTTTGTGTGAAATAGTTCAATTTTACATTCCCACATTAAATAATGCAGATGGTGGAATTTTGAGGGAGCATGGCCTTATGTCCTTTCTACCATCCTCACATACATCTACTCCATGTAGCTTTACTGAAAGGACACATTTGGAGTCATGGTTGCACATTCTGATGTCATTTAACTGGTGTATAACACAGAAGACTTTTGTCTGGGCATAAGGGCTGTCCTTGAAGCTGTCAGGTAGATGGCCTGGTACAAGCTCAGTGTGGGGCAATGCAGAAGAATTGTTACTCAGGAGAGGCACTGATCCCTAGACTGTTTAAATTCACTTGGATTTATGACCAGAGCCCCCCCTAACTGGGAATTTATTGTTCATTCTATGGTGTCACTACTCTGCCTGGCCAAGCTGAGGTCTCATGCTGTATTTTGCACAAATGATATCTGGACAAGCTCCATGATTGTGTAGCACTGCTGGAGATTTTACGGCTGATGTTGGTGAGAGCAGGCAGGTGCTTGAGTCCTCTGAACAAATTCCCTTTCATAAGCATTATAATAAATGATAGTATAAAGAGTGAAAGAGATGTGTAACCTCACATACATTCTCTTAAGGCTTTAAAAGACAGGTAAGGGCTAGGAGGACTGTTTCAGCAATCATTGTCAAGATGCACTTCAGATAGGAGATTCGGAAATGTGCATTTCCATATTTAAACAAAGATAAATTTGCCCAATACAGGGAAAAATAATATAGTTTATCTTGTTAGATTTAGCATACTCAACAAAATTGATATTTACCTGGCATTTGGAGGCATGTTTTGACTTAAATTCTTGGGTAGAGGTCTCAATGATAAAACTCGGGAGCTGTGAAATGGCAAACTGTGTAATCAATGAAAGAGTGATTTGACACTCTGCAATATGTTCTTCTGTATTCGTTGATGTTCCCTAACGCTTTTAACACGTGCTCTTGACTTTTCCTTCAGGCTCTGCAGAATTTTGCCTGCATTGGACATTCTGCCTTTTTTCAGCTAGGGAAACATAACTTGCTCTGCTGTTTGTAGCCTCCCTTTCCCACCTCTTCTGTTTTTTCTCTAGGTACATGTACTGTATGTATGCAGGGTATGTGCTTAATCCCACATCACTGTTCTTGAAGTGGGCTATCACAAGGCCAATATTGCTTTAAAGCAATTGCCTTTTAACTCATAATCTCCAGTGGGTGTGTTGCAAGGTATTATGACATATCCATGGAAATTTGTACTTTTTTGGAGTTTTTGTCTGCTAGAGCTGGTGTAACCCTCTGCCAAGGGACTTCAGGGCAGCACTTAGATTGAGCACTGCTGTAGAGGTGGTTTCTCTCTTACTTCATGAAAACCTGGCCAGCTCCAGAGCATACAACCTCCAAGCTGCACCAGACCTCAGTTGCTGAAGGGAGCTCACAAGATGGTACATTATGTCAATTTGACCACAGACTGATTCAGAGCAGCTGCACAACCTTCACTGGCTGTGACTCAGGTAGCAGACTTTTCTGTGTTAGGATACTTGCCTCCCATTCCTTGCAGTGAGGGTTTCCTCTGTGTTTGAAGCCATGCAAAAGCTGCACATTGGCCTCACTAAAAAACAGATAATTTTCAGTTTTCTTCTTGCAAAAGAAGCCCCTGTACAGTTTCTGTAGCATTGTAGCCCTCTCCTGTTGGAGAGGGGTCAGATTTGCAAAGTAGGAATAAGCATCTTGGAGCCAAATTGACCTTATGCACAGACAAAGTTTGTCCATTGTCAGCCTAGATCTTCTCAGAGCTTCCTTTTATACAGGAGCTCACACGTGCTGACACAGATTTCTCATCTCTGGGCCTAAGCTGCTCACAGAATAAGAATAATAGAAAAATGCTAAGCATTTTCCTTGATTTAAATTTTGCAGAAAACCAAAGTGGAATGAACTTTGGCTCCTGTTCAGCTGCAATCTAGACATGAATTAACAGTCACTTCAGACTTAAATTAGACGAGTCAACCATTGAATGTCATTCAGCAGCACACCAAAATAAATCCAGATGACATTTATGACATATTTCATTGTTTCTATAATCTAAGTAATACAAAAGGTGTAAGTCACAGCACAATACGTTATTGCATTTCTTTTTGAAACACTGTCCATGAATAAATTTAGACTGGAAATTGGAAGATTTGTTACTATCAAAGTGAGAAGTGTATGATGTTGTTGCTGTGATGGCACTGCATTGCAGCTACCCATACTACACTGGAGCTCGTGATCCAGTTCCACTCCAGGCTGATGATCCTCGGTACACAAGGCTGAGCTCTTTAAAAACATATGTCAGCACCAAATGTTTTTAGCTTCCACAGGTACCGCTTTTCTCCTGCACTTATCGGAGTGCATAAAAATTAGAAATTTTGAGATATTTAAAAACTAATTTTAAAAATTTGATTTGTGGTCTAAGAAAATATGAGTACTTGTGATAGAATCCTTGACTTGAATATCTCTTCTATGTGTCAAGTATATTTAAAACCCCAGACACACCTTTCTCAATAAGAAAAAAAAAGGGAGCGAGAGAGAAAGAATAGAGGAATTGGGATATTCCCCAGTGCAGTCCTACAGCTGAAAGATGAAATATGCATTTACTAATTAGACTGCACATTTCCTCTTCCCTCTCAACTGAAAGAATATATAATGTATTAATTCATATTGTGCCCACAGCAGATCAGTGAAGTACCTGTGATATGCTGTCATTGGGAAAACTGCTTTCTACTGCTGCTGCCCCCCTCAGTTTGGGGCTGTTAGGGAATTGAGCCTGTTAAGTGGACAGGACACATAGTGGTGAACAGGACTGGGCCATAAGCTCAGTATTCATACTGGCAGGAGGCTTCTGCTCCTCATGGAAAGATCTTTCACACAGCTGATAGCCCAAGATAACACCAACACTAGATATACGAACTACGACTGACCAGCAGGGCTGGGAAAGGAAGGGAAAGTTCAGGGAGTCATCCACATCAAAACACGTGAAAACCAAGCTAAAAACACAGGAAAAAGAAGTATATTTAAATATGATCAACTACAAGAAACATACATGCAACAGATAAAAATAAGATCTCAATGACTGATGGTTTTACAGAGTAATTTTAAGGATGAACTGTTCCTAAACAATTTTTCCAGTGTATTAAGCACTAACAGCATCAGGCATGCATGTCTTGTTCCACTCCTTTTTTTTCTTGAACAAACAAGTTGAATGTGACCAGTACAAGAAAAGAGCCCACTCCCCACTTATGCGTGCTCATTCCTTTGTCCTCTTTCCAATATCCCCCAGTAATGATGGAGCACAGGATCGTGTTCTGCTCTAATGTCTTTCTTGTAAGATTCGGAGGGTAGTGCCGTCGTGACCTTCGGGAGCAGTTTTTTCCATTTGGAAGGAGGCGGGGGAGAGAGCATTGAATTTGAGATTGATTTTCCTCCTTTTAGCATGTGGAAATTCAAAGGAAGCTCCTTGATTCACCAACAATGACTGCATCTCCAGCCTTAGAGAATGCAAAGGCATCAGTAGGAGCAGACTGATGAAGTTAATACCCTCAGACTGCATTGTGAATGTGACCAGAGTCCACTATGTTGTATGCCACAGAGAAATCCTGATGTTATTCCTTGCAGTGACTGGTCACAGTTTTAAACAGAGAAATTTTATCTGAGGATTAAAGCAATGGGAAGCTCCAGCAGTTTTAGACATAACAGTGTGTCCATAGTTTCTTGTTAGGACAATTACGACCTCTGCGTATGTGGTGTGTGTTTTGGAGACTTCTAAGGAATGCATCCAGCTAAAGGCCAAAATGCAAATTTATATTATCTATGGAGATTTTAAAGATGATGATTTTTCCCTGTTACCCTTCCCTGCAAAGGGGCTGGTCTATTGACCTGAAGTTCTGGGACCTGTTGGAGGTCAACAATTATCCAGTGTAAGTTTGATTGTCAGTAAAGGGCAGATTGAGTATATGAATAGAAAGTCTTTTGGAGAGCTTGAGTTCTTCAACAGGAAATCCTGGGAAATTGCACTGGATGAGGGCCTTTGGGTCCTTTGAATCCTTGAATATTCCTTACATGCATCTTTGACACTGAGCTGGCCAATTCCTTCTGCCTGGGCTTCAAATTAAGCCTTGCTGATCAGGAGAAAGGGATGTCTAGCTAAAATTTCAGCAAGACTTGACACTTCCTGGTTTTCTTCACGTTTTGGAGAAACAACTGAGCACACCCCTCATTTCTTAGAGGTGTCATTTCTGCTTCAAACTGGAGCTGTGCGAGCACCATCAAAGGAGGAAAAAGTTATGTTCCTGCACGTGCTTCCTCTTGACAAACTTCCACCATGCCATTTTTGTGATGAGAAAGGTTTCTTCGTGGTACACCTGCTACAAACTGAACTGTTGGCTCTGTAGGAGCATGTAAACTTTGTGCTGTATGTTTATTGTGAAACAGGCATCCCAAGCTGAAGAGGTGTTGTACTGTATTGTGAAAAGTTTTGGTCACTGAGAACACTAAATGCTGAAGTTTGTACTTAGGAATAAATATACTATATATACACTATATATATAACTATACTATATATACACTATATAAAATAAATGTACTATAGGAATAAATATTCAATGGCCAGATTGCCACCCATGTTTTCTGTTGTAAGGCTGTTGTACTGTGAATATAAAAGATTGAAAGCTTCCAGTTTTTCTCCCCGTTACTTTTGTGCTACTGGCTGGGTGGAGCGCATTGTTGGTCCTGTAGGAACAACCTCAGACATTACTGAGGGAGCAAGTAGATAGTACTTAGAGCCAGCAGACATTTGAAAGTGTTAATTTACTTCCAAAGCTGACAGAGGAAAATATATGGGGGCCTGTTAAAATTAGTGTTTTATTTTTGGTGTACTTGAGAATAAACGAAGTTGTCCCTGTTCTGATCACTGGTTTGAGTAGAGTCTTAAGAATTTGTGGATGTTTGTGTATTAGAATAGCTTGTACCCAGAAAACACTTACAGCTGGGTGAGCATGAGTTAATGGTGTGGTGGAATTCAGGTTGCTGGTAGAAGGAATAATAAGATCCATCTTCATTACAGTTGCCACTGATGAAACTCAAAATGCAATTTAGCACCTCGTGTTGCTGCATCCATTCTACTACAAAATTACTTTCTCTTGCTCTCAGTAAATTACAACTATTTGAGTTTAGCCCCAGAAAGAGTCCTTTATTGTGCTTCTTAATGCTTATGAAATCTCTTTCAACTGTGTTGTTTACTTGTTGGACAGGGGATCTGAACCTATGCCAAGTTATTTTAACCTAAAGAACAGATTTGTTACTTGCATTCCTCCCTTATACCTATCTAGCTGCAGAGGGAAAGAAATGCACGTTGCTGTGTGTCTGCATACAGATAGATGAAGAATTATTCTCAAGAATATATTAACTCATGCCTATTTAAAGGTCATCTTTGATACCTGAAGTTTAAACTGGAAATGGAGCATGTTGCAATATTTCCAAGGATGTTCTTGCAGTCATCTTCTATTGGCTGGTTAATATTGTCTGCAAGAGATGAAAATAAGACATTTGCAGAAGACTCTCCAGAAGTTTTGTGCTGTCATTGTAAAAGCAGATCTTGAGCTTCTTGATGAATTCAAGTTATTTGTAACTTAAATTGAAATAACTACTTTGCTTAGCAATTAATAATAGGACAATCTTTACTAGGACTCAGGTGATATTACTTAGACATAATCAGCACAAAGCTTCTGGGTTATCTGGTTTTATTTCCATTGAATTTTAGGCCATGTAAATGTTAATTCTCTCAATCAAGAACATGGTGCGTATGTATTATGCATGAACGTGCTGGGGTCCAGAATTATGCTTCATATGGATAATCTTCTTCTGAAATGATGATAATTTAATAAGTAGTTCACATATAAAATAACTAGCCTTACTTCAAAGCATTGTACAAGATCAGTGAAACTGGAAAGAATTCAAACAATGCAGTGAAGCAGCGTTTTTCCTGTTTGTGAGTCTGCATTTGAGAATTTGGAGACTTGTGTGCCTAGAAATTAAGGGCAGAGTGAATACCTTATGAGGTCTTGGATTATTTAGAATTCACTAACTGTCTGTGTGATCATCTTTAATCTGTGCTGAAAAACTTATATTGCTCCCTGCGTGTTGAAAGAGAACGTGGGTTTAGAACATTTGAGAGCTTTGCAAAAGTATTAGTGTGCTTTTCAAATTCCTCCACCTGCAGAATCATGTGCCTTGCTTGCTGTAGTCTAAGTGAGGAAGTCTCAGGATTCGTTTGTTTAAGCTGTCTGTAAGCAGCTTAGAATAGCTATTGTAGAGGTGAAAATATCGCTGCTTTAAATCGCAGCTTCCCACAACCTGCCAGGACTAGGAGCCAAGTCTGTGGTACCACTGAAAGAGTGAATCTCCCATTTCTGGTAGCATATTGTTCCAATTTCTTGCCCTTTAGTGATATTCCTTCTAAATGAAGAAATTGTTTCTGAAATGGGGACTAAGATTTGCCAGGAAAGCTGCTGAAGGCAGGTTTAATTCTTGTAGGAAATGTGATGTTTGGGAGGAACCCCTCTCTCTCACGACCGCCACCATTTCTGAAGCAATTTTTTTTGCTTTTTTAGCAGCACTCTGTTGGAGAAGATGTTCAGGATGTTGACAGGCTAATGGTAGTCTTAAGGGACATAAATCAGTGAACACAAGACCCAACAGCAAATATGTATCATCACAGTTCCAAAAAGTGTCGTGTAAATATGCAGCTTAACTGAGGTGTATTGTCTTATTTGCACCAGGTATTTACAGTATCAATGTACTAATTCTGTGCTGGTATATAGTTAGTTCCTGCTGTTAAAGTTGTTACTTATTCTTCTTGTCGTGCTTATTGCACTTAATGCCACATGTCAAGCTGTGCACATCTTAAAATCAAATGGCAAGTCCCTGCATACAAATCACCCAGGAAGGTGTCTGCCTTTTGGGCAACAGAAGCACAAATTCTCTCCCAGCTCAGACTGTTATCCAAAAAACACACATGATCCTTGCTCTCCCTTTAGCACATTGAGGCACTTCTTCTACGTCAATTTTTTGTTTTGAAAGTTCAGAATTTTTGAAAATTAGATTTGGCTTTTGAGCTTCAGATGTCAAGTTCTAGAATGTAGGCATCATGAATCTTTTGACTTATGGGAATATTGAGATCATAA
This sequence comes from Aphelocoma coerulescens, assembly GCF_041296385.1. NCBI lineage: Eukaryota > Metazoa > Chordata > Aves > Passeriformes > Corvidae > Aphelocoma > Aphelocoma coerulescens. The sequence goes on along the minus strand of NC_091023.1, from coordinate 19,194,715 downwards.
CTATGGCGATCTTATTTTCTTTATTTATAAATCTATTTCTGTACTAGGTGAAGACACTGTGATTATTTTTCAAACACTAGATAAGGTTAAGCTATCCATTTTATTTTCAAATGTGAACTTTAATAAAATAAAGTGATATGATTGTTATAAAAAATTATTTAATTTGGATTATTTGGTCTTTTAGTCATTTGTACCCAAGCAGTGATGTCCTAGTATGGTCAGCATTAGCCAGATTCTGCTCTGACAGAAGTCAGTGATTGATTGCATTCTTTGGGTGAAATATTAGGTGAAATACTAGGTGTTTTTAAAAATGTTATCCTTTAATCTTCTTTTTTTCCTTAGCTTTTAATATGTGCTTTTGTTTCTCATAAAGGCTTGTTTCTGAGGGCAAATGTCAGGTAGCATGAGGATTACCTTGTTTTGCTTTGCTGGAATGTACTCAGAAAGCTCAAGTTATCAGATTAGTGATTGCTGTTGCAATTAATATTGTGTAGTGCATCTATCATCAGCCTGTAAAAAGCCTGGTGCTGTGGACAGAGATCCTTTTCCACATCTGGGAGGGAAAGAGCTTTTCACCTGCGACTGCTCCTCCCTCTGGCAGGAGTTGTGGGCTGATTCTGTACATCATCCTTCAGGTATTTCCTCTAGACTGAGCTGGGTTGGTGGGGACAGGTCCAGCAGATCTCTGCTTGTCTGAAGATTGCCCTGAGTGGGGAGTGCTCCTTGAGTCCTCTGAGTGCTGCAGCACTGCTTGGGCTGCAGGGATGGTAGCTCTACCAGGAGTGATGGCAGAGGACCTGGAGGCAAACGAGTCACTGAAAGTCTCCACAGTTACTGCTTTTTGCAGAGCCCTCAGCTGTCTATAACCAGAGATGTTTTCTTTCCATTAAGTCTAGTGAAAACTTAACACTAACATTTCTGAAGTTTGCTGAAAATGGCCACTGGAGAGCTGGAAATATGTTCATCTATCCCCAAAACGGAATTCACACTCTTAGCACTAACTATAATCAAGGTGGCCTCTTTCACCTTCAAGAAAAACAAAACGTTTCTCTTTGGAAGTATTTCCTCCTTCTCTTTCATCTCCAGCCTTTTCCATGTGGCACAAAAAGCAGTCATCAGGCCCCCACAGCTGCTGGTACCGCATAGCTGCTGTGGTTGTGTCACGCAAAGGCCGAAGAGGTATGGAACTAAATCAACAAATTCTGATTTGTTGGTTCAACTGAGTACAAACTGGCTAAGGAAAAACCAAGATGGGAATGGAGAGCAAATATATGTGAGAGGCAAGCCACAGCTTGCAGTAAAGAAAATGTTTGCAGAAAACGCCAGCATTACAGGTTTATCTAAGGTGTGGTCTAGCTTAAGCTGCAGTAATTACCCAAGGTACCATAGCTGTGGCTGGAAAATGAAGTGCTTTATAAACTTAACCCATTCATGTCTCCTGAGACCAACCACAGTGTTATACCTAGGCCAAGCCAAGGCTTTTCCAGTGCAATTGAAAATTCCTAAGGTCTCATTCTCATTCACTTACCTGCCAAGACAGCTTTGAGGCTCTGCATTCTCACAACATTTCAGTGTTAAAAACTAGCAAAGGAGACAATAAGCTTTTTTATTTCACTTTTTACAGATGTTTGTGATTCTATCAACTGTAATCAAAGAAGTAAAATGAGAGGAAACCCTTGAAAATACAGAAGACTTAGGGGAAAAACATTTGCTAGATAGTTGTACAGGTGATTTGGAATACCTATGTAGAAATAATGCTGTGTGAGTAAGCAAGAAAAAATTAAACTGGTTATATGTTGGATGGAAGCATCTGTGTTTGAACTATCAGTGGGTAGAAACACTGCTATCTTCAAGAGACCTACTGAGAGTTTGGCTGGTTTATTCTGTTCTGAGGAAACAGAACACTATTTAGGAGGACTGCAAAATATTTAAACAAATTTGAAGCGGTGCCTCAAAAGATGTCAAAGATCTGAAGGGCTTTGTTTATGAGGAACGAACTCAAAACCCCTGAGCAGGTGAAGTTTGGCCAAAAAGGACTTTCATGCATTTGAACATTTAAACTGTGAGCATAATAGATTGTCTATTATGGATGAATTCCCAGGAACTAGCTGAAAAGGAAGACACTAAAATTTATGTTCCAAAGTCTTTCATTCACACATGTGCAGAGAAATGGCTTTCAAAGAAGAGATCAGAGTTCACCTAATTTAATGTCCTCTATAAATGCTTGCAAAGGATCTGATTTGGGACCAATAACTTCTCTTTTAGTCAAAACATTGTGTGTGATGTTTTGACCTGTAAAGTCAGAGATGAGTCTACTGCTTCCCTTGCTGACATGTTCCAGCATTTAATCTTCTTGAATAGCTCTTGTGGGTGGCTACTCTGACCATGGTTAATCTTCTTCCCTGGCTAGAACTGATGCCTTTAGAATAGTTCAGATTTGTTTGGTTTTACATCCAGGGAATTAATCAAGATCTATTAGTTGGGGTTGGGGAGGAGAGAATAATTTTTCTTGGCTTACCAAACACTGTAATTTTCAGTGAATTTTCTGGTTTGCCAGAATGAAGCCCAACTACCCACTAGTCCTTGCATCTTCTGTTCTTGAAGAATCTTTGTTGTGAAGGAGGCTGTTCTGGCATGTTTTCATGTGTGCTACATTTATTTTAAAAATGTTTTCCAAAGAGGCTTGGCAACAAGAGCTGAGACTGTCATTACTGTGAAGAATGGGAAAATAAAAGAACAGCTGGTGTGTTTGGTGTCCTGGGAGCTGTCACTCTTAGGATTCCCTCTCCAAAAGTAAAATCAGACTATGTATTTGTTCATCTTTCATCATGTATAATAAATTACAAGAAGCTGAGAAAAAAGCCAAGCCATATCCTGCAAAAAATCAGTTTAAATTTGACAAATGCCCACTGGCTAAATACATTCCTGGCAATATGGGAAAGGAAAGAAAGTGGTAGGGCAATCTTCATTAAGTTTATAACCCAAAATTACTTAGGTCCTTGTTCTTAGTTTGCATAGGCTGTTCTTACTGCCCTCCCTGAGAGGTGCAAAATAGCCAGTCAGGAGCACTACATCAGCCTCAGGGCAAGCTAATGGCAGGCAGCAGTGTCAAAAATGAATATTTAAGCTACAGGCAGTGGCAGCCGGTCTGATATTCCAGCTGTGCTAACTGGTCCTGAGGAGGAAAAGAGTGTAAGGATCCTGGACTAAGCTACACTAACATGTGTTGCTTTGTGTAACGTGGATTTACCTTCCCTCCCTGCCAGTGGGAGGGCACTGTTTCTTTGCTGGCTTTCCTGATTCCCTCCCTCAGGCTGTGTCACTTGTTCCCCATGCCTTTTCTCTGAATGGTCTTCTTTTATCTATTTATTTACTTTAGAAATTTGCTCTGTATGTTCTCATTCCATTTTTGAGTCTTGATAAAATATCTTTCTAGGTTTGTTCTTCATGGCCCTGTGTTTTCCTGTGTAGACAGCTATAAGGGGAGAGGTTTGCATAGGAGAGGACTGTGGAACCACAGTCTGCACTAACCCCAGTCAGTACAAATATCTCCCTGACATCGTTGGATGTACATGTGATCAGACTTGTGTCTCTTATTTTTCCAATATCCCCTCTACAGAACTGTGAATTCTGCTTCCTTTGAGTACACTTTCTAGGTGATAAAATCCCTGTCATCTCTAGTGGTGCTTTGCAGAGAAAACATTTACTGTGGCGTTTGTAAAAGTAATAGAATAAAAAGAAATACTCGGAAGTATTTCCTTGTGCTAATTTATTTGTTGTGGCTTACTACAAAGAGTTATGTGAAGGCAGTTTGAAAATCCTGTGTTTAAGAAAAATACATCACAAATGAGTATTTTGAGCAAATGACCAGTTTTTACTTTGCCAATCAAAATATCGGTGTGGCTATTATTGGCAGAGTTTTCCATGTAGAAAAAAAATCCACCTGCAGTCATTTGTCTTGTCTCTCTGACTCCATATCTGTCTTGAACTTGCTTTTCTAACATTTTTATTTGTTGTTCAAATATTTGCAGTCCTTAGAAGAGCAGAGGAACTTCAAGCATTTTGAAAACATAGAAGGGCTCCTTAAACTCAAAGAAAATTACTGAGATATTGCTTTAAAGTACCCTACTTAAATAAATTAGAGAGTTCTACAACTCTTAAATGCCCAATAGAGATGCAAGAGGCACCTAAAATAATAGACTAGGTCACACTTAAATGAATCTCTTGAAGAACATAACAGTAATAAGATAAACTGACTGCACTAAACCGCAAAAGCACAGATAATAATAATACAATACAGCTCTCCTAAATGAATCTCTCTTAAAAGAAGTGACCAGGTGACAAGACTGGAACAAGAAAAGGAAAAAAAAATAAAATCATTTAAGTTGTTGAAAGAATCAATTTTTCTGAGTATCAGAGCAAAATGTTGCCAGCTTTACAGATAGCTCTTCAGAGGCAGAAAGGCTCTTTAAAGCACTTCCTTTCATATAGAAGCATTTTGTTGACTAGATATACATAGTAATATGAATTTGCTGGCTGCAGGTAGGAACTAATAAAGTGCTGGTTTAGAGTGCTGTTTTTTTTTCTTTCCCTATAACCTCTAAATCCAGGATTTAACCCCAGAGAGTGTCAGAATATTGTTGCAATCGGATTTTTGTCAACAGGCCCTGCACAAATTGAGTTTGGTGGGTTCGTCAAGGTTATGTAACAGCAAACATTTGGAAAAATTGGGCACAATTGTCAGCCTTTGCTCTGAAAGGGCACAGGATTAAATGAGCATAAAAATTTAATTGTCCTCTCACCCTGAATAAGGCTGAGGCTTTCCATATTAGGGTCGGGCTGGCTAGTTGAGCAGCAATTTTTCTGGCCCCCAGACAAATAGATGCATTCAGTCTTCTTGGTCCTTCAGCCTTCATTAACACAGAAATTAATCACATAAATTAAACATATATATTTTGCTGGGAAAAGTCTTAACAAGCTGCATCCTCTACTGGACAAGAGAAAAGAATCAGGCATGTGTACATATTTAGCCTGACAATGCCAAGATTTTCGGAATATGTTTAGGTTTCTGTCCTTAATTTTCAAGGAGCAGATTGGCAGCTGGTGTAAATTGTCTACACTAATCACAGTGGAGTTAGGCCAATATATACCATGAGGGAGTGGGTTTTCAGTTTGCTTGAGGCACTCAAATTCCCATTCTCAATATGTTTTCTTTTTTAAACTTCATTAGTACTTTGCTGTGATTCAGTTGCATTCAGTGAAGGTACATGGGTGTGTAATTGGAATAACCAAGCAAAGGATTGGTCCTTTAGATCTTAGGAGGACCAGTGTACTCCTGAATACACTTGTCTTCAGGAGTGAACCATAATGCATGTAAGATGCCAAATTTGTAATATTTATTATATTTATATGCTCTTATTCTATATAATCCCATAGAGATTTACAAATATCTTAATGGCAGCAAACTGTGTCTGATTTTCTCCTACTGGAACAGTTGATCTGTAAAATAAATTATTTTAAATAGCAGAATAATGACTGATAACCTGGGTGCTCACCAGAGTTGTGGGGGGAGTCCTTCTCCTCAGCCTCCCACTGTAAATGGCAGTGTGTTATATGATAATGTTGACCATAAGCCATTAAAATAAGCAGGATTTGCTTAAAAGCAAATGCTTTGTATTTAAGGCTTATTTTTCTCATGTTTAAAATATGAAATTACAGAGTAAAAGGAAGTGGTAAAACCTCCATCCTTCAAAGCCATGGGAATGTATCCGCTTGTTCACACATGCTCCATAGTTATTGAAAGTGTGATTCTCATTTTACCAACTAATCCAACACTTGGATGTGTTTGGAGGACAGCTTAGTCCTACCCCAGTGTTTTGATTTCCAGGTAATTATAAAGAAGAATGTACTGCATCATTCCTACCTTTTATTTGTGTGTCAGTGTTGAATAAAGTATTAGAAGTGCAATTGCAGATAGGCCAAGTTGTGTGTGAGACACAGAGCTCCTTGAGATAACTTAAGTGCCTCTTGTGAAAGATGTGTGTGGAATTTGGTGGGTCTGTCTTGTGCACCTGGGTCTGTGGGATGCGCTGATGCACAAGCTGACTTCAGTCAGGGAAACTTAATTTTTTCATGTCATGGCTACCAGATCCTACCACTTCTTCCTTGGCTTGCTCGTATCTCCCATCCCACTTGCTGGCTCTGTGCTGTGCAGTCTGGTGCCAGCTGCTAATGAACTGGGGAGCAGAGGGATTCAGGGAGCTCTGGTGCTCCAGGGCCCCCACTGCTTTACAGAGCAGGAGGTGCTGCACAGCCCTCTGAAATGCCTCTGGCGCTGCTGAATTTCACATACTGTCTGCATTTCCTAAATCTGGCACTCAACTGCAGAAGAGCTGGCAGCTTTCTACCTTAAACTGCCTGGGAATTAGACATCTTTTCCTATGGAAAAATAGTCAAGGTTTTAAAATAGCTTAAATGATGAATCAGAATGAAACATTAGGGGGAAAAAAGCCTCTAACATGTGTACTTGTATATATGAGTGGGTGGCCAGGAGTTTCTTGGAGACTCCAGGTTTCAGGAGAGCAAACAATAGAGCTTGTTTATGGGATCTTAGCTGGCTGTCTGGAAACCCCTGTCCCATTTTGAATTTTGCACAGCTGGAGAGGGGAGACAGGCAAGGAAGCAGAAAGATAAGGGGCACTGGAAACCCAGGGAACTTGATTCTGGCACACTGCTGTTCCCCTTGCTTCTTTCTGTTTCTCCTCTCCTCTGCAAAACTTCTGATGTTTTAATATGGAGAGAGATTAACAGTATCTAGGGAAATAATTTTTTTTTCTATTAAATATGTTTCCTACAGAATTTTTCATTTGTGCAAGCATAGAACTTTCTGATTAGAAAATTATCACAGAAAAAAAATTTCTTAGCTGTGTTTTGACTATCTACCAGTGAATTCAGTGTAGTTCACACTGACACATGTAGCCACTCTGGTTACTTTTAATAAGATTAAGTCTTTTTCTCTGAGGCATTTTGTTTGAAATGTGAGGGCTTTGAGCAGTAAAAATGTATGTTCTCAGGTGCCTATAGTTATTATACTACATATGCCTTCCTTTCCACTAGAAAGCCTGGTTTTCTACAATTAGTGTCCCAAAACACATCCCCCAGGTTCTCAAAAGCCTCCCCATTTCTTGTTTCATGAGCTTCATTATTATACGGTCAGTCTGTGACATTCTAGGTCTCGTCTTTAATGACATGCTGCATCTGCAGTGCACAGTGATTCAAATGAAAGGATCTGAAATAAAGTCCCACAGATTTGAGGCACTCCCCCAAAAAAAGAGTAAAGTTTCTGATTTAAAAATAGAATTTAAAAATTCTATAGGATAAAAATGTACACTCTCAGAAGTACTAGTGCTGGTTTACAACTTAAAGTGCACAGAGACATTTCACTGCTCCTGTGTTAGACATGGGGAATAAATTCAGACCTCTATGAGACCTTGAGGAAGTAATTTCAGAATTCACATAATGCTGTTTGATATTACTATTATTATCAGGCCTATTTATTGCATCTAAAATATTAGGTATTTTCACAGTGGCTTATATTGCCTTACCTCAGAATATTAATTCTAACATTAGTATTTTCTTGTTGTTAGTATGAATTATGTTACTGGAGTATTAAATATGAGCAGGGAATATAAACTGTAAAAATTTATATTAGAAAATGTTTGATAAAAGATTTAATTAGCAGAATGAGACGTTTTAAAGAAAATAGTTCATGTGTTACTACTGTACTTATACCTCCATCTATCTTTTCTGTTTAAGCTTCATTAGAATTTAGCTGTTAGAATCTTAAACAGTAACTACTTTGATTAAAGCTATTAAGTTTGTTATTATGCTTTAATTTTGCTTCTTGGTACATTGTGCTTGCCAAGCATCCAGTGGACACATGAGTTGATTTAGGAGGTTTTTCTCTCCCTTGAAAATGGCAGGAAGAAGAGAGTGTTATCCATACAGCAATATATCGTGTCTCAGAAGTGAAAGTTGGGGAAGGGAAGAAGGTTGCCATCTCTCAGACCTAAAGGATTTCAAAGGCTGCAAGCTTAACAGAAATCCTTTTAATTTCGTGCCACCCATCTTGTTTTCATGGTGACCCATGAAAATTGACACAAGACAGTGGTATGCCAGCATTTCTTAAAGGAAAATCAGTTTATTACTAGAGCTTTGAGATCTCTGAGAAAAGCCACGGGAGCAAGTTTTATTTCTGTTTCTCAGCCAGCTGAAAGTTTCCCAGGTTTGTAACCTAGTTTAAAGTGGAGAAAGATCTGGGCAGTGCAGAGTGTACTGAGAGATGGCTGGACCCAAGGCATTCACTGCCCTGTTTTGGGATAGTTCATGCTCTGGCCATGCTCAGTACCAGTAGAAATACATTGCATTTTTATTGGCTGTGCTTTTTCCCTGCCTGCTGTCTTCCCTTCCTTAGATTTACTTAGAGTGAAACAAGCAATATATGATAGGCAGACAGTACAGTGAAGCTGGGCTGTACTTTGGTGTCTAAATACACAAGTGACAGCATGCAAAGTGTCCAGCACTGGAGCTGTTTGAAAGCAAAGAGCCTCACCCTCCTCCCCTCCATGCAAGCTCTGGGTCACTGTCTTGTACTGTGCCTGCCCCATGTCAGACTTTCTTTATTTCACTTGAGTCTTTTTTTTTAAATTTTTTTTTGAAAAGAAAGCCACTAACTTTCCGGCTAGTGGGAAGCAGGGATAGATGGAAGAAAATAGTAACAGTTTTCTACTACTTTCTCATAGCACCCCATCCTTTTCTGGGCTCTCACCTTGTCTGTCCAGGTTGTTTCTTGTATCTGTTACTGAAAAGACATTAGGGCAGACCCTCAAATGAAACATGTTCTTGAGACTTAATGCTGCCTAGCGTGTAGCTCATTCTGGATGGAAAACAACACGGAATCACTTTTGTCAGTTTATTCCTGTGCAAATCCATCTGAAACTTTTGCTAGAGTGGTATTGCTAACCAAGTACAGAAATCTCCAGTGGAAACAATTCACAGGTCTCTGGAGGTAGCAGGCACTCTGAACTGAGGGACTGGTTTTGCTATGTGTGGAATGCAAGAATTTTCTAGCAGCTTACAGCAGTGCAAGGTGATGAGCAGTGCTCAGTGCTGAATGCCTCCACTTTTCCATCCCATCCGCAGTAATAGAGGGTGCTCAGGAGCACTCTGCACTGCAAAGGATCAAGTCTGTCATCTCTTCTGGTGTTTTCAGAGAGAAAAAAATCACCATTGAGAGCCTCTGAAAGCCCCTAGTTTTTAATGATCTATCTGTACCTTTCCATTGTGTTCTGCTAGAAAAGACATTTAATTTATTTTAAAAGATCTGGGGGGTTCAGTGAGCCCAGTTTGCACATTTTTTGTGACATATCCAGCATTCCCAGCAAGGGCAACTTCTTAGCATGTCAGGCTACAGAACAATGCAGCTTTTTCACTTTGCCCCTCTTTCTCCCAAGGAATACAAGTCTTCCAGAGAAGAGAACATCTCTCATTATATAAAAAAATATGTGTGCCAGGTTGTGTGTATCATATAGGTGGGAAATATGAACTTTTGTAAAAATGAGCCATGCTAGACCTGGGTGCTGTAAGTCTGATGACAAAATTGATTGTCCTCCTAGATGAAAATGCATGAAGGAAACAAGTGTTTTAAGGTGAAAATGGCAATGTTCAATTTAAACTGTAGAGAAATTGCAGCTTTAACACTTCAGGGGCAGGAGATGGCTTGTTGTGAGGTGTGTGAACCATGCTTTTACGCAGTGGAGCCTTACTCCCTGGCACAAGCTTGTTAGTGCTGCTGCAATAGAAGAAATAACAAAATCCTCTTTGTCTCAAGTTGGTATCTACAAATTCTCACAGGGAGAAACAAAACAAAACAACACAAAACCCCCAACAGTCCAACATGTCAAACCCTCCGCTATTTTCGCATGTGAAAATCCCCTGAGAGAAATATTGTGTATCGCTACTGTAGATAGAGTACATGTACTCAAGAACAAAGAGGGCTTAAGAAGAAGACATGGTGAATATATAATAACTCTGAATAAATACGGTAAGTCCTCTCTTGTTTCTTTGCAAGTGCTTTTCAAGAACTGAATAATAGTAAAGCTCTCCAAGTCACTTAGGGTCTGAGCCTGCAAATATCTACTCATATGAGTACTTCTTACTCATGTAAGTAGTCCCATTGAAGTCTGTAAACCTGCTCATGTGAGTAACGCTAAACAAGTTCAGGGTCTAAAACACTGTGGGGGAGACAAAAGCATATACAAGTACAGCCCTAAGACTCTTCAGACATGGAGCAGCAAAAGATTTATCTGAGGCTTCCAATGTAAAGCCTTGTAAATTAGTAGGAAGATCTAAAAAATCAGGCCGCCGCTGCATTGGGAAGCAATGGAGCTCTCTTAATATGGGGATATAGGGGTAATGTGATGGAAAGACTTAGATGCAGCATGTAGTCTAGCAGTTGTATTCTGTACTCCTCACAATCAGAGCAGTAGCTGGAAGTCTAGCGGGCAAATAATTATAGTAATCAAGTCACGATGAAACAAAGGAGAGGCTATTATTCCAGCAACTGGCCAAGGGAACAAAAGTTTGGCTGGCTGGATTCCTGAAGGGAGAGGGGGATTTACTAAGTAATGTGAGATATAAACTGTTTTACAGACTTGTTTGCTTTTACTTTTTAAATAAGTGTTGACCAAAAATAAAGTAATAGTTGACTATCAATCTAGCTGATTAAATCTTGGGCAGCAACAAATGGAAATCTGCTAAAAGTCAGGACTTGATTGTCCTCTATATTGCCAATATAAAAGCAATCAGTGATGAAATCCTTTTGCCCTGTACTTAGTGTGATGAAGCAATGAATACAATTCTTCCCATTCTAAAGCTAGAACTGTAGAAGTAGCAAAGTTTTCTCTCATGGGCTTTTTTGGGAGGCACAACTCTGGCTCTGTCTTTGTGGTCTGCAGCTGAGAGCAAGGTGAAGTGTGAAGAAAGCACATTGCAGGCACATGGACTGCAGTTTGTGTGTGTCTCGCAGTCCCTTGCAGTAAGTGAGGCTTTATCCATCACAAAAAAGCTTGGCCAGTCTTACTTAATTCGTGTTGAATATTTGATGCAGCCTCAAGATATTTTGAGATAAGTAATTCAGAAGTTTGCCTGGCATCCACCTTGTCTGCTTTGCATGTAGGGTGAGTTTGGACATGTGACAAGAGAGTGGTCCAAGGGTCAGTTCTCTTCCAATTGGTAAACCTGTGCCTTAATCTCCGTTTTGTAGTAAGGGAAAGTGAAGCTAGAGAAACGAAGGTCTAATGTAATGAAAATTAATGGGGAATAAATGGAAGATGGTATTTGGGGGGATCTGCACCCAGCAATTTCCTCAGGCTAAAAAATGAAGTTTCTCTGAAAGAAGGAAGCCTATGACACCTCTTGATGGAGATCCAGGTCTTGCTTTGTTCTTTACTTATGGTATTGCTTAGCTTTGAGTGGACTTGCTTCCTGCTGACTGGGCTGCTCTTGAACAAAGGTCTTTTAATATTTGAATTTGGGTGGAAATGTTGGAAAGTATTAGTGGCCCTTTGCCTTTACTAATGGGTTATTCGTAACTGGTATACATTTAAAAATTTTTAAGCAAGGCTGAGGGAGTCTTATCCTTTAGTTAAAAGTGCCAAATTACTTATTTCTTCCATCACTATTCTGCTGGCTGTGTTTGAGGTTGTTTTTTCCTGGTCAGTCAAATTGTCCTGAATTTTCTCTTTCAAAAGGGAGGTTCTTATTAAATAACCAAGATTTTTTTTGTGAATTGTGACTGGACTTGAAGTTCTGTGGTACATTTGGATCAAATCCTATACCTCAAGTACTGAGGAAGCAGCTAGCAGAAGCACTTCTTGCAAAAAATTAGGGGTAATAAAAATTACTGTATCCATGCTATTCCTAGGAATCCAAAGAAATTTGGCTGCCTGATCTCTAATGCTGTAGATTTGACCATTGAGACTTTGATTTGGCCATTTTAAAGCCAGTAGCATTCATATGCAGCTAATGGAATTTCTACCAGTGCAAAATCTGTTCTCTGCTTTTCAACTTTTCAGAGAGATTTCATCTTTGTGCCTTTTTTTTCCACTGGGGGAAAAAAAAAACCAACCCCATTTGAGGGGGGAAAATAGAGATAAGAAAGCCCATGAAGAAATACTATTTCTAAGTAATGTACTTTTTTCAATGACAGCTTAGTATTTTTGTTAAACGGCACCACTTTCAGCTTTCAAAAAGGTTTAGCCAACAGTGCTCGCACTGCTTTCGACAAGGCAAACCTTGCCCACCCGTTATAACCTTTAGGTCATTCCAATCATGTTATTTCTCCCATAATGCCAGAAGTAATGGAGTAGGCAGGAAGTGAAAGTAGAAGTTATACAGCACTGCTCTCCTGCCTTTTGTTTGCTTGTCTATAACTACCTTAAACTACTTCCTTCTCATCATTATAACAATGGGATGAAATGGTTCTTTATAAATGGCCATGAAGTAAAGGCAGGCTGCAAAGGCTTCTGTAACCTATTATTATGACCTTTCTCTCATCAGTAATTGTTTAGCAATTTGTACCTGAAAAATCCAAGCTGTCTGTAATGTGCCACACAAGGTGTGGTGAAAGGGCTTTGGAGACAGCTGGAATAATTATTAAATACCAGTGTGGTACAAGGCAGCGAGACTAAGCAGCATGAAAAGGCATCAGAAGGTTGAATAATGAACTTACCTTCAAACTTATAGGCCCTGGATTGTTTTGGTGAAATAAATGTGTGTGATATAACACAGAGGGTGTTGATTTTGTGCTTAGATTCACTTCATTAAGAAAAAAACGAACAACAAAACAAAACCTGAAAGAAACCTAGTGTAAATCTGCCACAAGTATCTGTAACAGAAACCAGACTCGGTAAAATCTTGGTGTCTCACAGAACTGGCAGGAGGATAGAGTCCTGAAATACCCTCATACTTTACTCATGAGATACAGGGTCTCTTGTAAGCACCATCTCAGTATCACAGCCCACCTATTTGTTTAGATTAAAGCTGTAAACAGCCTGACCTTCTCCAAACTCCTTCAACTGATCTCTGGGACAGGAGCTTTATTGGTATTTTTTAACTAACTTTTGGACATGGCAACTAATAGAGTTGTCCTTGTGACTAGGGATGACTCAGAGCCAGACACTGTAGGGATGGGTGAGTGTAATGCAAGATGAATATAAGCAAGTGTCTGCAGGCTGTGAGGGCTGCTGGGGCTGCGGGAGTGCAGTGATTGCAGTGAGATCTTTTGCTTATGCTTCGGAATTGAAAAATAAAACTTTTGAAGTGTCCAGTGTTTGCCTTGAGCTGGATTGTTTGTGGTATTTTGCCCAAGTATTCCTTGTCCTAAGTCTGGCCACCCACTATTTTGTGTAGTTTGTCTTTTGCTGGCCCTTTTCCCAAACCCGTTAGTGTTTGCCCAGTGAGTGCCAAAGCTTTCATTCTTCCTTCCCTGAATGGCTCCAAATTTGCATCTCCTGCAAACAGCCCAGCTGTTAGAGTCGCACTCACAGTAAATGGCTGACACACTATTTATACACACTTCTTCTTGGGTAGCAACTTGCTCTGTGGTTAGGTGGAGAATATAATATTGCTTGACTTTATTTTTCACACTCCTGTTTTTTAAAATTCTCCCTCTTAAAATATTTTGACAGGTTTTCCCAGTTTCGTGGCTTTGGCAACAGCTGATATTGGCTTATCTTTTAGTCTTTTCTTTTTCCATTATGATTTTGAACACAGTCTGGATGGTTCACAAGAGACATTAGCACACAGAAACAGCCATGAAGATAGGAAAAGTGGCTGCCAAGCAAACAGTGTCGCAGGGAACTGCCTTGTGTGCCCTCTCCTGGCTGAAAGCAGCCGGCTCAGGCCGGCACGCCATGCTCCTGGTGCCGCTGGCTGCTCCAGCAGATCAAGTAGCAAGAGATAATATAGGGATTTATGCTGCAAACAAGACTAGGCTCTTCCTCTGTAACCCCAGCTATTGTCACTGCATGTTCCTCAGTAATACTCGAGACTTCCTGCCCTCCGGGCACGTCTTTTCCAACCTGCTTCCTTCAGCTCTGTCCTTCTAAGTTTAGCAAGAAGCTGCTAAGGCAGCTGATGGGGGTGTACGAGGTCTCCTCAGCGCTGGGCTTTGGTTAATGAGATCCTGCTGCCTTGTGGGTGCTGACATCCTCCCTTCTGGGAAAGGAGGATCTGGGCTGTAGCTTGTCCCTCCCAAATTGGGATCACTGTAGTTGGATACATTGTGGACTTGCCATCACAAGCCTCATTCCCAGCGGCTTTGCAGAATGTCATCTGGGTCCTTATGTGCCTTTTCCAGCTTGTTCCCTCCTCTTGCTTCTCTGGGGTGAAAGGTCTTTAAGACCTTGATGTTCAACAGCTACAGTGTGGTCACGTGCATCAGTAAGAGGACTGTCACTCTATTTTATTATTTGTTTTATGGTGTCTGTCAGATCTCAGGGTTCTGGGTACAGCTCTGGGCCTTGAGGTGAGATGCCAGACCTGCTGTTGCAGGTGCCCATGCAAGGACTTTTTACTATTCATTTTACTACTACAGTTGCTGTGATGTTTGTATATTTGTTTAATTCTTTGGAGGAAAAAAAAAAAGTTGTATTTTTGTAAACTAACATATTATGTAGTTATATAACCTAGTCTGCCCAATGTTGCATTGCATTTGGCAAGGGAGGAGCCAGATAAATGTGTAAGCTGAGCGTATACATATGTGAGTACAGCAAACCTCTACTTTCTCTCTTTTCCTAGTACTTTGTTTACCAACCTTTTACACTGATTTCTTTCTGCTTTCAAATCCTCAAGGAGTGATGATGGTGAAGGATTTTCTTCTAAAAAGAAACTGAGGCCCTAATCCTGCAAATATTTGTTCCTTGGGCTTCAATTAAAAATGAAGAATGTTCATCAATCTTTGCAAGATCAGAGGACAATTTATAATTTGGATGAGTCCACCAAACCACTTTTCAGTAAGATAGCACTTTTCTTTCTTGCACAGATGCAGTAAGAGCTCTCCATTTAGCATGGCTGTTTTTTGACCTGTTTTAGTTTGCTTCCAGTTCATAAGAAAGTGCTGAAAATGGTCCCCCATTTAATTTTAAATTTGTGTAGGAATTTTGATGAATTCCTTGAAATTCAGCAGAAAGCTTAGTTTTTAAGTTAGTCATTATGAGCATCAAATTAAGCTGTCAGCATATGAAGTGATACAGAAGAAGATGTGTACAAGTACAAGCACAAGAACATGAACACACACAAGCATCTCTTTCCTCTCTGTGCTGACTGGGAAGTCTGAACAGCAGAACTAGACGCTGGGAATTACATTTTAGTAATTCTTTTCTAGTTATGTCAGATTTCTAGCATGCTATTAGAGACATATGTGTCATCCTCACCATCACCCAACATATCATTGCTGTTTCAAACTGTTACCAGAGCTGTTGACACAGAATATTGTGTCTGTCGACAGCTCCAATTAGTTGGCGTGTCTGACTACTGACAGCACAGTCTACTTTTGTTTATGAAGACGGTGTGAGCTGTATCTCACTCTCACAACCTCCAGTGGCAGACAGATGGATAGAACTATATAATCATCAACGGAAGCGGGTGATATTCTGTCTTCACAAATCATCATGTGGAGCAGAACCAACGGCCTTTTGTCTGCTTTCAGAAATGACTGCAAGATTCCTCCCATCTGTCAAGTTATGAGGATGAATATGTATAAAATACATCAGATATATATGCGGGTTTTGTATTGTGGGTTTTTTTGTTTGACTGGGGGGTGAGGGGGAAGGGGGAAAACTGCTTCTTAATTTTCACCAGATGTTAGCTATGAGACATGGAACAGTAGAGGGAGAAGCACAAAACATTTTCTCTCAAATTGAACTTTCTTGAGGTGTTCTTTTTTTTTAAAGGAATGGACCAAACCCTCATCATTTGCAAATGTGGAACCCCATTGATTTCCTAAGGTCGTACAATTGCAACTGAGCACAGAATTTAGTCTAATGCACTCTTTACAAGTATTTAATCCTCTCTATTGTGTGATTATAAAATCTTAGCAGCTGCCCAACCAGCGATGTACTGATTTTCATTTAATAGCAGTTACAGATACAAACTATTTTCAAATACACAGTTCCAAGTTGCCGAGTGGTTCCTCAAGCACAGTGTACACTGAGTTCAGGGAGTGTTTGTTCTGAGAACAGACACCCACCCCAAGTAGGTAAGTAGTATAGATTAGACTCATTCATTCAAGCAAAATACTGTTTAGTATTTCATAAAAGACCTAAAATTTAAGTGTGACATTTGCTTTCTTGAGAATGTTAAGATTAATTGCTATACGCAGATTTTTGTCTTTAACGAAACAAGGCTTTCTTTTCCTCAGCACATCAGAACATCAAGATTTTCAATAGAACTTTTGTTGTAGCTAGCAAATTCTCATAAAGCAAACAAATGTGCACTTGAAAGTGAAGCGGAAATCAGAATATGAATTGTATTTGTGCATATATTTCTCTGCCTAGTTTTCTGCTCTATGGCGTATAGTATTTTTCAGCTTTCCTCTGTTCTAACACATGCTTTAATATTTCAGTGCTGATCCTGACTGCTAAAAGTTAATTACTGTTTATTACTGAGTGAAGTGGAAGCAGAATTTGAGTTTTATGCAGGAATTAAAGAATAGAGGTTCACTTATTTGCTGTATTTCATATAGCAAAAGAATAAATGCCATTTCCTTACCCTAGTAAGAAATTAATTATAATCTTGGAAAAATGTTCAAACTTTCCCTGCAAAATCAGCAGGATCTACTGTATAAAATGTAAGCATGTGTTTAAATAACTAGACAAGAAAACCAGCTGAAAGCCTTTTTAATTTTGTATTTTACTTCAGGATCAGATTCCTACCAAGACAATTGGAACAAAACCAGTGATAGCCAGGGTAGTTTTGATTATTCCCCACCTCTTTTTCTTTTCTCCTGCTTTGTATCCTTTGTAAAAATAGTAACCCAATGAGTAAAATTTAGCTGGAAGCATGAAACTGCCTATTAGATTCTATGGATCTTCAGAGTAATCTCTGCTGGAGTTTGAAGGAAAACGTAAAAGTTTCATTCTGACTGATTTCACATCTCTGTTAATTCCATAGGCCTTTTCTCCATTAGTAAAAAGAACTTAAAACTGTGGAGGAATGTTACTGCTCTGGATACAGGCCAGTTCCCAGTGTGTTCAATGCAATAGTTGTAACAGGTAAATCAGTGATATAAGAGCACTGTATTTTGTTCAGAACTTAAAAATTTTCCAAAAATATGTGGTTTTCAGTTTTTAAAGTACTCAAGAAATCAAACTGTATGGGTTAAAAAACCCTTGGCTTGGAATTTTTTAGCAATTGAATTTCAAATTTACATGAACTCATAGTAGCACTCTAGTATTTTTCAGTTGTAGATGAGCAATGATATAATGAAATTAAGCTGCACACTGAAACTCAGCTGAAATTTTGAAAATTCCTGAGCAGGCCACAGAATAGACATATTGAGACATTTGCTGAACTGCTTGAAGTCCAAGGAAATTCATCATGAGCTCCTGGCTAATCTAAGAACAAAGGAACCACTTAGGTAAATAAATAATTAATTTTTGATTCTTCACTCAACTGTACTAATTACAGTGACCTAGTTCTTCAACAGTCAGGGATCCCAGTGAAAGACTTTGTGGTTTTCAAGCATTTGTTCAAATGAAAACTCAGTATTTAGATCATAGGAAACATGTGGGTTAGAGTAAGAGAAACAACCTCTTGACTGAGTTCTTGAGTCACTGGAACAGAACTAGTCAGAGCAAAGATGGTCTGGAGTAGCATCAAGTGTGTAGCCCCTGGCTCTGTGACTTCAAGGACACTGAGAACTGCTGCAGAGAAGTGATTTAATGGGAAAGTTCTTTACTCCTGCCAGGACCTGCAAACTCCTCCCTCCTTGCCTGGCTTGCATAGCAGCAATAAGGCCCATCTGACTAAGAGTGAGCCCCTTCTGGGATTCAGATGCTGGAGAGGTTAATGGGGGACCTTATCCATCTACAAAAAGGTGACTTTTATCTCAAATATCACATTCACAAAAATATCTCTAGGAGAGGTGATCAGTCTTCTGGGCTGTTCTTCTCATCTCCAAACAGAACTCCTTTTCTCATCGTTTTTCCATCTTCTTGTCCCTAGAACCATATTATGCAGATTGCTGGATTGCCAGCCCCAAGGCTAGTTTTTTTATTTTATTTATTATGTTATGTTATTTTTAATTAATTTATTTTGACTTTTTTTTTTTTTTAAATAGTACCAGTACTCTGAAGGACAAGTGATGCCTCTGTCTACTGAAATAGGAACAGAATTACTTAGGTAAATGGTTATTATTTATGCTCTTGAGCTGAGCTGGAGTTTGACTGGTAGCTGAGGACCCCAGTACCCCTTGGGCAGCCATTGCCCAGAGGAGACATGGCCAGATACAGCCTGTTGCCAGAGAACAGATAAACCAGACAAAAGAATGGGATTTAACCCTTTTTTACATATAAGAATTGAGGCACTTGGATATTGGGTTACTTATTCAGGTCTATGGCATGAAATAACCTCCTGTGTTCCTGTATGTGCCTTAACCACAAATTATCCTTCAGGCAAACTTACCTGTCACTTTGGTAGTTAAATTAGATTTTCTCCTGTGGTAACTTCTACAAGTTTAAACTTGTTCTGAGAACATTTCAGAAAGGACAAGTTGTTGCAGGTCCATATTTAAAGGAGGGGGTACACAGGACCACCAGCTCCTCGAGTATTTTACTTCAAGAAAGCATGAATGTTTCTCTTATTTAGACCAGTGTGATTGTATTCAAAATACTTCTTATAGAAGCAAATTCTGAATTCCACAAATTGTTTATGTTTTTGTTTGAATAGATTTTAAATTCAAAATAGAATTTTACTTCAGTTTCTTTCATATGTGGAACCAAATCCTGGCTGCTGTAGTTGGCTTGTAAACAGTGCAGTTTCAGCAAGCAAGAATTATTGCTCATGTCTAATGAAAAACACTCCTTGTAGTTAGGTAAATGAAAAGGAATATCCCCATTTTGTAGGAGGAAACAGAGATATATTTTTACAGTTCTGCACTCAAGACTCTGCATATTCAGAGGGCCAAGCTCATCTTAAAATGAGTTAAAAGATAGGTCTATACTGAGAGCAGCAGCCTGTGCCACTATTTATATGGCAAAAAAACCCAAAAACCCTAACTCTCTCAAAAGCCAGCAATGTACAACAAGTGAGTTTTTTGTCTTATTTTGCCTGGCTTGCTGTGTTGCCAGGTGCTAATCCTGCAACCTACCTTAAGTTTCATAGTTCTTTTCCTATTTTTCATTGCAGGATAACAAGTATCTTGACTGTAGTCTATTAATTGAATTGAATAAACTTGTTTCCCTAGCAGTGAGAGCATATTGTTTGCACACAGTGTCATCCCAGGCCCTCCAGCTATCGAAAGATTGCCAGATATGTTTATTAAACCCCCTGAGCTTGGAAAGAACACAGAAAACTGTCATCTAGAGCAATACGAAAGTGCCTATCTCAGCTGGGGATCTGGCTGTTATGAATAAAGGAAGAGTTTGTGGTAGAGTTTTGAGATGTAAAGAGAAAAGGCTTCCCTATGGTGCAAATGTGTTGGAACCCTCAGGCGAGAAAAAAAAAAATGAATTGTTGCTGGCAGTACAATGTAATTATTGAGTTAGGCTGTAGCAAGGCCTGAGAGCTTCTGAGGTAAAGGCCTGGTGACTCTGTTTTTTCTTTTCTCTTCCTCCTCCCCCAATTCAGGAAAATTAAAATTTTGGAATTCCAACTTTTTTTTTTTTCTCCTTCTTATTAGTAATTGGACCACAAATACCTACCAAATTTCCAATGATTTTGTGGTATGATAGGTTTCAAAATTCTCATTTTGAATCTGCTTCCTTTCCTGTTTTGAGTGCAATGCCAACTAGTCAATTATGAAAAGATGTAAGGAACAATAAAACCTCTAAACTATGCATTACTGCAGCTGGACTCTCAGACCTGAAGACTGTGATTTGCTGTGCTTTGTCCTGGCTTTACTGAGCTCTTCCCTGTTGACATCAGAATTTAACCTACATGCAACAGAACCAGAGCTGAATCTAGACTAAATTATCTCTGTGAAGAATGTTTATTTCTATTAACATGAAATCTCATATACCTGAAGTGTATTAGATTAAAATATATCTACGTCAGCAATTGGTAAAATTTTTAAAATTGTCATCCCACTTAGAGACTGATAATTGACTACAAACTAACAAAAGAAACTTAGATCATATTATTAAAAAGAGAGATAATTGCTATTGGTCTGATAGCTGCATTTAAAGATGTGATGTGTCTTTGGGAGTTGTTGATGCTTCAAGGTATTGGAGGTGTGCCTTATACTTCTGTTCCTCAATTCTCTCAATTAATCATTAGGAAGTTCTTGCTGGCCATCTTGGAAAAGAGACTTCTGTTTCATATTAATTACACTTATAACTTTTGTTGTTCACATGTGCTATGGTTTTGTTTTAGTGCTAAAATAATAATAATTTTATAGAATATTATCTTTATTGATATTTTAAGAAGGAAATAAAAGTATTATAGTTGCTGATTTTGGAAGCCTGAGGTGCATAGAGTATACACTCTTAATATTTTATGGTGAGAATACATGGAAAATGCATTACGTAGTAAATAATAAGTGGTGAGATAGAGCTCAAACAAGGGCTGATACTTACCTCTGGTTCCCATAATTGCCCAAGGCAATGGGGATCTTTCTTTTGACTTTGGTGAGCTGTGGATGAGGTTCCACATGTCGATATCCAAAATATGTTATTGTCATTGATTATTTATGTTGTTGTCATACCCCAAGGCTCCAGTCCAGATCTCTGGATCCTGTTGTGCTGGATCATTATGGGAGCACACAGCTAACACGGCCCCTAAAGCTCTTTCAACCTAAACAGAATGGCTGTTCCATGGAACAGTTCTTTTCTAGAAAGAGTCATTTGATTTGCATAATGACACATGAGAGTGGCCTGCCTGTATTTTTGGCTACCCTGATTCTGTGTTACAATTCCTGCTGCTGCTGTCAGTAAGCCCAAACTAGATACAGTTGGGTTTTTTCATTCCTGAAGCTTAAGGAAGTACTTCATGTTTAGAGTCAGGTACCCCCTTACTTTCTCTTGTAGTGGACTCAGGCTTTCCTGGCCTTTCCAAGGGGAATGCAATTTGTGTGAAATTGCTGTTGTGTTTGCCCTTATCTGTGAGGTTTTTATAAAATATTTTTACTTGACCATTATCCAAGCAGAAATATTAAAATGTACCTGTGGTCTGTTCTCTTTCTTGCATCTTTTAACAGA
The DNA here is from genome assembly GCF_041296385.1 of Aphelocoma coerulescens. Classification (NCBI taxonomy): domain Eukaryota; kingdom Metazoa; phylum Chordata; class Aves; order Passeriformes; family Corvidae; genus Aphelocoma; species Aphelocoma coerulescens. Next base: position 19,173,239 of record NC_091023.1, on the reverse strand, counting down.
GATTATTTCAGGGCTTATTATAACAGGGCTTATTTCTTCAGATCACTGATTGATAAGTCAGACTCCTGAGTTTTTAAGATTCAGGTTTTCACTGCTAACCTTGTAGATAGAGGGAGAAAAGAGATTCAAATCCTTTGGTTTGATTATGAACTGAGGACTATGGCTTTAGTCATATTTGGTCATGCAGAACTCAGAGTTTACAGTGACTTGGGCAGAGCAAGAAGTTCAATTGCAAGATCTTGCAATTGAAGAGAATATACCTATTAGTCAGTATGAACTCCTTAGGAAGGAGGAAAACTACTAAAGTTTTGTATGCAGTGTTCCTCACCTTTGCTCTATTTGTGGTGTTTCCTGAATGTATGTTCTGGGGCAGCCATATGTCTGGCTACCAGGAGGCATGAAACAGAAATAGGTCTCCACTACAGCAGGACATTAACTCTGTGATGGCATTGTTTGGTAGACAGGAGCTGTGAGGATGTGTTGTTACTCAGAAGTGATGAAGTCCACCTATTTGCAACCTGACCTGTGCCTCTCATTCATTGTTGCCAAATTTGTTTTTATCCACAACGTCTTATGAGATTCTTTGCTGATATTGAAGCCTAATGGAAAGGATTAAGTGGATTATTTCCTTCAGTGTTGACTCACAAGGGAGATAGTATTTGTTTGGTTTCAGCAGAACCTTGGAAAAGTCCCCGTTAGCCCAGCAGTCATCACCACCCCGGTTAAACTTCACCTCCCTCAAAGTCCTTACAATGCCTTTTGTAAAATATTTCTGGATTCTGCAGGTTTTCTGTGCCTAAACAGCATTCTGTGTTCTAAATCACATAGACTTTCTCCTGAGCCCACAAACAGATGGAAACATGCTGGCCCTTATTAGGCATTTCGAGTGATACCACGAGGAATGCGTTACCTTGGAGCTAAAGCTGGTATTTTTCATTTGTGATCTCTTTGCTGGAGTTCCCCCAGTTTGGAAAATCCCACCAGTTTCCTTCTTTTCTGCTAGTAACTACCTGCATTGTCATAATTAACATGACACATTCTGTAACTATTTCTCTGTAATCTCCACCAATGAAGGGGATACTCAGCTAGGAGATCCAGATGTTGTTCTCAGCTGGACTGATGGCCTGACATTGAATGCTAAACAAATGCCCACAACTTTGTGCATCATTGGTTTGTTTTCTCCCATGCCCTCTGCAACCTGTGCTTACCTACATGGGGAGCTGCCTCTTATGAAACATCAGCTCTACAGTACCAGACACATTTTCTCTAAGTGCTTACTCACTCACCTCCTCTCATAGTTTACTTCAGATATGTGACTCAGGCTTTGTCATTTAATAAACATTTTGTTCTAAAATAAGTAGTGGTTAATATCAAGCCATAGATTACTGAAGGTGCTTTAATGAGGTTTTCACAGTAGTATGAGCTCTGAAAATACTAGGAGACAGCTTTCACTAGGAAAGATAGTAGTCCTTGTGGTTCTTGATGAATACCTGAGAAGCATTTTTTTTTTTCCTACCAGGAAATTGAGGAGAAATTCTGTAGCACCCTCTGTAGCTCAAGGTTTTGCCTGCAAATTCAGATGTGTATTACAGCATAAAGCAAGTTTCAGTTTAAATAGATGTTATCTTGAACATTTCAAATTATCTTTAATCTTTATATGTATAGAAGCTTATAGTTCAACAAGCATTTGGATAACACTCTCAGGCACGTGGTGTGACTCTTGTGGTTGTCCTGTGCAGGGCCAGGAGTTGGACTCAGTGATTCTGATGGGTCCCTTCCAACTGAGCACGTTATGTGATTCCATGACATGTATATGTATAAACTTTGCCTTTCCTGCTGTCCCTCTTTCACACGGGATTTTGAGATTTCAGTTTAGCATTTGAGGATGAACTGCCCAGTTTAAAACTCCTGGTGAAGGAACTTTGTAGGAAAAACATTTTTCAATTAAAACTTTTTTCTTTAATGTTTTTAAGTAATCAAAATAGATAAGATACTTTATTTTGAAAATACAAACATAGGAAGTTTTCATGCTGTCGGAAAAAAGGAAAAATCTCTAACAATAATGAAATTGCTGTGAAATTGATCCAATTTTTTTAGGTATTCTTGTAGAATGAAGATGTAGGACTGTCAAAATATTTGTTACCAGCTCTAGATTTCATTCCAGAAATTACATTACTTTTGCTTCACGGGGTTTTTCAGTTTTACTTTCAGATCTTGGAAAATGAAAAATACTACAATAAGTCTTTGTTAATGCAAAGATACCTACATAATACCTGAAAAATATTCAAATATTTTAGGTCATAGAAAGCAAAATGATTGCTTGCTGTTCTTTAAAATACTTAGCTTTCCTTCCAGAAATTTTTACACTATTTTAGGGTTTTTGCTCTTTCTATTATGAATTGCTTATCTTGCTGGGGGAGGAAGTATAAACCAAATGAGCTTGGATGACTTTACTATAAAGTAATTTTTTCACAAGTCTTTTACCCAGAATGACAGACTGTGTTCCCTATTACCCCTTTACACAGTATTCAGTTGTTATGATATTGTATATGTGCATTAACAAATAAAGGAATGCATCCACAACAATTATGTTCCTCTTCTGCTTGATTTAGTTGTCAGCACGCATTCACGACTCTGTAAAGTATCTCCTTCACAGCCTTGTCAGACATACCTTTTTCTCCCCATAATGTCAACTTAGTACAGCAGGCAGGCCAGGTGAGCTTGGCTCACTTTCAGGTTTTGTCTGTCTCTTTATCTGAAATTTTTAAAGGGGGATGTCAGAAGAGGTAATTGCCATAAATTACACACTGTCTGTTGTAAATTGTGATGAGAACATAATTGAAAATTGAGCTGAGAGGCACTTCCTGGATTCGAGCCGTGTGAGAGCCAGAGGACAGCCTTAGCAATTTGCGGTGGGCCTGCAAAGTCATTTTTTCCACCCCTCTCTCCAAAAGTGTAATTGATTCCGGTGCTGTACAATTACACTTCTGTGTCAAGGGTTGGCCTGAGGGTCCTGGAGAGGGTTATGGAGATGATTCTGTGGGGCTCACACAAATAATTGACTTGTTTCATTTGAGTACTGAGTGAGGGGAATATCAGCTTTTTTCCAACAAGAGAAGTGGAGCTTGACTGCTTGTGCAGAGATGTCACCGCTCAGAAAGGGACATTGTTCAAGGTTCCCAGGCATTGTGTATGTCTGTGTGGTATATTTGTGCCTCTCTCAGGCATTGCTCAGGTGGAGATAAGTAGTAGAGTTGGGGGAGGGGGAAGAGTTAATTTTACTCTTTTCCACCCACTTGTCCCTCCTCTTTTCCTCTCGGCTAAATAGAAGTGTTAAACACTAATGAACAAATCAACTTAAGTAGGTATTACTCTTCACAGCAGAGACTCACGCCTAGAAGAGTTAAGTGACTGAAATGATAGATGCAGAAATCCCTACCAGGAGAGGAATGAGTTGAGATTTTCTTTGGCCACTAAACCCTGCTGATGCTGGCCCAGTTCAGCATCCTTTTCTTGCAGTCCAGGGTCACAGCAGCTGGCAAGAGAAGAGCTCATGGACCTGAATTCCTCTGTGTCAAGAGGAATTCAATGTAGCAACCTTAGCAGGGAACCGACCCACCCAGAATTCACTAGAAAACACAACTGCTTTGCTCATGACAAATCCCAGCCTAGTTCCAAGCTATGAATTTGGAAGTTTGGCCCCATTTCATGGAAGCACTTCAGTCTTGCACAAATTTAGACTTTTAAGTACATATGCATTCTTTTAGATCTGTTTATATATAATATCAACCCAGAACAACTAAATCTGTGAAAAACAAATCACCCTCCTGTGAGGGAATGTTAATTGTCATATTGCATAAAAGAACTGTGATAAAATGCATTTACAAGAGTCTCTCAGATGGAATTATGCAAAGCTGAGGGTACTTCTTTCATACTCGTGGCCCATGTGAAAATAAATGTCTGTATGTGTGTGCACTTACACAGGAATATTTGCTTGTAGCCGGTGGCTTTCAGCCTCTACCTCTCAGGAGATTTAAATAAAAATTTTCATTGCTGTGGGGGAATAGCCCTTAAGCCTCTGAATCCAATTCATATTCTGAGTATTCCTCACCCCATTTTAACATCGATAGTGTAGGTATAATTTGTTGATGCTATTTCCCAAGAGGGATGACCTTTTTTGTAAAAGCCTTAGGAACTCCTGGGTAGGAAAAGAGAACAGCCTTCTGTGCCTGGCATCCTTGGCCCCACACCCCTGGAATAGTCTTTACCTAATGGCCTCTTAGAGAACTCCCCTGGAAGCTGACTTGGGAGAAGACTGAAGCAGCGAGGCAAGGTTCAGCATGAGGACATACAGTTTTGGACCTGTACATTCCAAGTCCTTTCTCTCATTTTCTGCAGAACTAGAATTTGATACATGGTATCTCATGAGCACTCAGGAAATTTATCTATTAGACCTTTCTATAAATTGTGTAATGAGCTGTTTTGCATATTTAGAAAGTGTATTTAAAATATTCCATTCCATGGCAAAGTTTAGTTTATGATGGAAAAGGGACAACTTTACCAGGCTTCTTCCTCAAACAAAACAGGCAGCAGGGTTCTGCTGGGCTAAGCTGAGTGGGTACTCTGAGATGGCAAAGATGAAGGGATTTTAGGTAGCTGTAGTTCCTGGTGGTTCTCCAAGCTCTTTGTTGGCTGCTGCAAGGATACAAGAAGTGCTGCTGCTGGGTTACATTACAGACCTGATAAAATGATTGCCTTGGCTGAGAAGCACTGTTTGTAGGAGAGCTGGGGAACTGACTGGGGAAAAAAAAAAAAAAAAGAAAAGGAAACAATTTTAATGAGACTGTAAAAAAAAGTTGGAATTTATTTTTTTCTATTTCTGACCTTTACATTTAACTCTAAAATGAACAAAAAGCACCTGGTGCATACTTCGATGGCTTTATGTGGGCTGTTGCAAAGGGGGCATGGCCTTGGCCAGCAATGGTATGAGCAGCATTCTGTGCTTGTTAGACATGATGACATCAGGATTAGTTCATCCTGTATATTTGATGGGGTTTTTTGCAGTTTTGGGTTTTGTCATGAATTAAAATATAGCCCTTCAAGAAAAATACCACAGCACTGGTTTGAGTCCTTGAAGAATTGTTGAGATGCCAGTGAGAGGAGTCTTTGGGTCTCCAAGGACACAATTTTTTTTTGCTGTGGTTTTCAGACGTGTCCCATAGGTACTTCTGAACTATTCAAGTTCTGGCAAATCTGGCACACCCTCAGCTCTCAATTAGAGACTGAAAACAGCACATGGATAATTGTGATAGGTACAAACAGGAAAACAGCACTGTGTATCCTCATAACATTAAATTCTGGGGAAGGGTGGGTAAGTGATGACCTAATGTTGATTCAAAGACTTAATGAAGGGGATTTTATGTTTTAAATACTGGTCAGCATGGTATCTCTTCTGCAAAGCCTCTTTGGAGTTAAGCACTGGTGACATAAATGACTTGTTCTACATTTTATGTTGCTGCAGGTCTGACTAGTTGTTTCATTTAATTCAATTGGACGCATATAGTTTAACAGACAAAGGAGGAGTTAAACTGCCGTACTGGAAAATGTGGAAATTACAGTCTTTTGTTTCAGTAAACCAATTGGTTTTCTGAACAGACAATCCCAGCCATCATGTCTTGAAAGCAATACAAAGCAGATTAGATTGTGAAGAAACCTTCATGTCAAATAACTTGCAAAGAAAAATAATGTTCCAAAGGCAACTAGAAAATACTCAAGAGTTTTCTTTTACTTGAAATGAGAGTTAACAAAAATGTGCAAAGCAAAAATATTTAAACATGTTTTATTTGAATGCATGTTCATGGATTGCAGTCACATTTGGATAAAAAAGTCTACTAAGAAGATGAGGTTGATGGCAGGGGGTACAGAAGGTGTCTCTTTATCTACAAAGAAAAGAACTTTTACTGATGCTGGAATGCTGAGTATATTAATCTTTTCAATATAGAGGTTTCAACAAATAGATACAAACAGAACAGATATAAAGCACAAGGGGAAAAAAAAGTGGAACTAAAAGAGGGCATGCAGTTTCCCCCTAATCAAACAATTATGAATAAAGTGATAAAACTGTTCGCAGAGACAGGAGAAAAAATGCTACCAAAAATTCCCTGGTCTCAGGATAGCATCTATTTAGCTTATTAGGAAGAAGATTGAGATGCAATTGGATGTGTAGTCACCTTTTTGGAGGGAGAACTGCATGTTAGACCTTGGCTGAAAGAATTTCTCTGCCAAACCCCAGTTGGAGTAGAACAATTTCTGAGCCTTTATAATGTGCAGATCATACAAAAAGTGTGTCAGGCAGGTAAAAGCAGCCCTTTTTTGTAGTTCAGGTAATGGTTAACATTCTGGGAAGGTTTCGGATTTGGACTATTTAGCGAGGAACATTACAAGAGTTAACAGAAAAAAGTTGTAGTGGGACAGATACATATGTCAGGAACAAGTTTTGTGTTTTTTAGCAACATGAACAGTTAATTTTTGGCCTGAACTCCCAAGAGAAAGCTTGGATTTTCCATCTGGGGAAGATGTGCAATCCAGATATTTGTTGGCTCAGTACAGGATTAACTGGATACAATTCCGTAATCTGTGCTGTACAGACTTTATCCCACAACAGGGTATCTTTTGGCTTTCAAGAGATTTGATTCTTCTCAAAACTGTACTTAAAAACTCAGGTAGCATGATTCACACTCTATATTGCTATTGATTAGCCCAGCTGTAACAACAAAATCTGGCTATTATACTGGCTGTAGGAAGAACTGGTCTGTCCAGCCCTTCTCTCAACAGGTTAGTTTACCTGATGGTTTAGGTACCATTTTGTCTTTCAGACTGCATAAATAACTGGAAGTGATAGTTTCAACTCTAAAAGAGTACAACCAGATCATATAGGACATATGGTTTTGGTTTATTTTTGACACAGCATTTTAGAGCAATTTTTAAATCCTCTAGCTCCAAAAGCAAGAGGCTTCACTTGCCTTTTTGAGCTAGAACAGAAGCACTATTAATTAGCCCTGAGTTAAGTGGTCCTGATTTTTGACAGAGGACAGTGGCTACAAATCACATGGATCAATCTGTATTGCCATTCTCTGTGATCAATACTTCATGGTGCCTTTTCCCATAATGCTCTAAAAGCCTTTTTGGTATTTGGCTAAGCTTGTGGCATATAGTGTTCACCTCATTGTCTCTTCTAACTCAGGGCATGGAAATTGTTCTCATTTATTCAGGGAATTTTCCTCTTTAATGATGGAAAGAGTAGTAATGGGTTACAGGTGAAAATAAGCACACAATTAGCACAGTCAGACTCAGGGTTTGTTGGTGCTGACTATTCCTTAATCAGTTGCAATTAACACTGGATGAGTGTTTACTCTCAATTCTCTTAATACTCGTGTAATTGACCACAATAACAAATTTACATCTATGTGGGTGCTGAGGGGTTTTATTGCTATCCAAAAGTGCACTGAGATTTATGGAACGTTTTGTGCGTTGTGCAGATATTTCAAATAATAAAGCATGAAATAAAATGCAAAAGCTTCAGTACAGACAGAAAACAAGTATTTAAAAATCAATGCATTTGGTGTGTAAACAGCTTGAAATACCTAAGGTCTGTGGCAGAAATTAAGCCTGAAAACTACAAGTTACACAGAATGGTTGTTAATTGCAGATATTTGGACTGAATTCCTGCTTTGCCACCAAATGTCTTATGAACTTTGGTTGTGTGAATTCATCTTTGTGTCTCTTTCTTTTCTGAAAAAAAAAAAAAAATGTGGGGGGAAGAGTGCACTATCCTGTTTCACATGAAAAGAGATATATTCTAAATACTGCAGAAAGTTGAGACCCTGTGGTGATGGGGACACAGCAGTACTGAAGGTGGGTAGTACCAGATGAAAAGGTGGATTAAAGATACAGACATGGCATTCAAACTCCCCTCTACCCCAGTTTAAATGTAGTGGTTTACTTGCAGTGTTCTTATTTGAGTTAATTGCTTAAAAAAGGTAAAGTGAGAATTTGTAAAGAAGATTAAAAAGAAGGTTGAAGTTCATGGCTTCCTTCATAACAATAAGCAAGCTTTCAGCATATTTGCCTTCTTTCCTGTCTCTATGCCAAGGGACAGTCGTAGCTCACTTGTTCTAAGGAGATTCACAGTTGCCTCGGTGGCACTTTTGGGACTGTGAAATCCAGGTGCTGTAGGTTGTATCTACCACAGCAATATGAGGGTGTTTGCTGCTGGGGACCTGACATCCACACTGTGTGTTTTGGGGTAGACTTTGTTCAGAATTCCTTCCAGCCTGGCCATATTTATCTGAATACCCATCAGCAGTGTGATAAATTAGCATAAGAAATTAAAAATGGAATTGGATGTAATCATGGACCACCTCTTCCAGTTCAGTCTCATGTGAAAGAAAGTTCATGTGCACTAAGGTCAATGTGTTGGGAACTAAAGCACAGCAAATGAAGACATCAGGAGTTTTTCTTCATAAACACACTATTGACCTGAAATGCTAATGTAGATACTGCCACATAACTAGTTAGACTGGAAAGAAGTGATAATACACTCACAATTAAGGTACTCCTCTCAAGGGTTTTTGTTTGGTTTGGTTTGGTTTGGTTTGGTTTTTTGGTTGTTTTTTTTTGTTTGTTTGGGGTTTTTTTAAATATAAACACTGAGAACAGTATATTTAGATATACTGAAGGACCAAGAAAGACAAAGAAATATCAGACCACTTTGTGCTGGACACTAAAGTGGTAATTTGAGAGTGCCTGCCCCAAACACTTTCTAGTTTGAGAGGCTGGAGGGGATGATTCAGTGGAATGATGTAAGGATTTACAATTCCTAGCCTTGAAACTTATCTTCCCTGCAGCTTTGGTACTTCTAGTTCAGGTCAGTGCTGGTGGGTTTAAATGAAACCTGAATAAAAGTTCAGCAGCAGAGCTCTACCATCAAGTCTCTTAGCTTCTAGTCTTGTGAACTATCTACAACACTACAGTGAACAAATTTACTTGTGTTTCTCTCTTTATGATCTATACTTGTTTTTTTAGTCCTTGGCTTTTTATTTTATACCTGTAAATAAATGCATAAAAATGGTGTGCAGCAATGCTGTTAATATTTAGCATGATCATTAGCAAGTAATGGATATCTGAATCTTGTCACTGTGTGTGTAAATGCCTACATCACCATCTGCATGCACAACAGCATTAAAAAGGAGGTCTCAGCAAAGCAAACAGCAATTCAGAGGGGAAGTAGCAAACAAACACTACCCCTAAGAATTGCCAAGTATAATGCTGTTAGTCTAAGTGCTGCATGGGAGGCCCAGGGGGTCAGAAGCCAACTCCTTTTTGTGCATAGTGCTCACAGAGGTGATCAGCAACTGCCACAGTTCAGGTGGAAATTGCAAATGTTGTCATCTGAAGAAGAAGCTTCAAGATTTTCTTGATCTTCCAGTGCAAAAATTCTGCTTGGTAATTTATAAAGGGACCTTTTATCAATTCTGCAAAGATGGCCTGTGTCCATAAAACACGGGCAAGAGCCTGGAAGTTCACTTCAGCAGAAAATCAGACCTTGTGTCCTCCAGAAACAGCTGGTTTAAAAGGATTGGAGAAAAAGGGAACGGTCACAGTGTACCTGAAAGAGGAAAGGATGTTTAAAAATGGTGATGATTACATGGCAGTTTTTTAAATTAATTTTTCTTCTCTGCACACTGAAGACTTGTAACCTAAATAATCCATCTTTCATTCCTCAGAAACTGCCACTATCCTAGTTGGGTTATTGGATGTTTTGGCTCTTCACTACTACCCAACAATGTTTCTTGTTGGGGGGTAGCAAACAGCCAAAATATCCAGCATTGCTTTTGGGTGGGGATTGATAGACCCAGTCCTCCAGAACATCTGTAGTACAGAGCTGTTGTTCTGGCTTTACCTAAGGTGCCAGATTTTCCCATTTACTTGTTTTATTATTTTAAATTTATTTATAACGAAATGCACATGCAGATCATGGCATTCCCTAATTACCACTCTCTCTAAATTCAACAGTGTAATGAAAACAGCAGAAGCTGTTTTACCTTCCCTACCAAAACATAAATCAAATATAGATCTATTTTTCAAGTTAGTTAAATGTTCAATTTTAATAGGCCCTTTGATACCTCTTCATGAAAGGCAATCTTTCCATGCAGCCTTGAGTGTATTCCGTGGCCCTCTATAATTTGTGGAAGTGTACATTAGTGGAAAATAATAGCAAAAGGCTGCCAGAAGACCTTTTGTCTGTACATATTGTCTTGTTTCTCATAAGAAGGGTTTCCCCACATGTATTTTTTGAATGCACATTTTGTCTTTATAATAAGAATGCATTCATGTTTTTTGGTTTAAGAAATTAAATAGAATAAATTGTTTCTGCTTACACGTTTTCTTGACTTGAAAAGCACTTCAGGACCTACTACAAGCCGTCAGAAAAACACTCCAGTTAAAATGAGAGTGGAAAAGAGGGAGTTTGGGCTTCGTGTAACTTGCATGATTGATTTTTGAGTTATCCCTTTAAACATTCAGTGCTGATCTCTTCAGTGTGTGCACCCAGCTTTGCCCTTGGAATCACAGAATATGCTGAGTGGAAGGGACCCATCTAGTCCAACTCCCAGCCCTGTGCAGGAGCTCTGGGACTGTAGGAAATCAGAAGATTTCTTTCTGTGGCTTAGGGACAGTTATGATCTGCTGTATATGTGTACCCCACAACCAGAAATCACCTCAGTTCCCCCTCCTGGCTGTGGGTCATAGCTGCCTACAGAACTGCCAAGTCCAAGGGCTAAAATATCCTTCAGTGGGACTCTGTATCTCTGTGATGGATTGAAATAGTATATACTTTTAGTTTATGGCCTTTTTCTCTCTACTCTGATTATAGTCTGTGGGCTCAACTGGGTTTTCAAGCTTTTCCTGGAAAACTGGACCTGCCTTTAAAGTGGAGGTTGAAATTGTTGTTTTCACTAGTCATGGCTGTAGAAGAATCTCAATCATTCAGAAACTGTGGTAAAATTGAATGGCTTACTGATACTCAGAAGCTTAGACAGGATTTCTTGTAAGCAAATTTTCATTTGGAATTGAGCTGCTATGGGAATATGCAACAACAAATTACATAAAAAGTCCCATGGTGTAACTGCATGGGTTTCTTCTCTCTCTCATGCTCAGTAGTTCCTGTTCACCCAATAACAGTGGTGTTCCCAGGCAATTAAATATTGTAAGATACACTCAGTGAACAGCAAAGTCAGGTCATGGGTGTGTCAGAAAAACCACACCATTTAAAACTAAAGATCCCTCTAAGTCAGTACAAATTATCTGTTAATTCATCATGTTGAGAGACCAGATATTAGAAGTTAGATCATAGAGTGGATCCTGTCCTGGTAGGATGTCTCATTGTGTGTCAATCAGCATTTGTGGGATTTCCTCAGATGTAGAAGACATCTTAGAATTATGAAATATAAATTATGTTCCTGTAGCACCCAGAAATCCTGGGCTGTGAATCAGAAAGCTGATGTGTTCAGTACTGTGCAATTGTGAAACAGAGAGCCTGTCCTTGTTGCAATTTTGAATCTTTTGGGCTCACCATAAAATATAATTTGTAGAGTCTGATAGAAGCAGATACAGAACTAGATTGTGATTTTGCAAGCCACGACCTGTAGATTTAACTGTGTTTAAGGGATTAGCCCTGCAGCTTTCACAGGTGCTTGTGGGCGGCTGCAGTCAGAGGGGGTGTCCCTGGATTCATGGGCAGAACAGATGTGGGTCCATCCAGTGCTCTGATCCTGCAGGACGGGCATGAGGACCACGGGAACTGTGTCATCTCAGCTTCACTAATTCTAAATCTGTACCCCACAGCTGATGTGAGCATACAGTTGTAGCAGGGGAAACAAATCAGCATGAAAACTTTTGGGAATACTTGAAAAAGCAGAGAAAGATAAGGCATTCTCCAATATTTTTCTGTACAAGGGCTGGGGCTTAAAGTTCAAAATGCACTTAAATTATTTATGAAAATGAAAAAGAATCATTTTCAAAATGTGCCTATTTAACTATTACAAAAATAATCAGTAAGACAACAAAGAAATAATTTTTTCCCATATTTCTATCAGGATGATATTAAAAATCAGTAATTAAAAATGGTTGTATTTCCATAACAGAAATATTTTCTTATGTGGATAGTTCTTTGCACTTGAACTGTGTTGATGGAACTAGAGCTTTCCTTTTTTGCTTCCTTTTTTTTTTTTTTTTTTCTTTTTTTACCTCCCCTTCAGGAGAAAGACAACTTTTCTCTTATGAGACCTCTCTTGCCACTTGCTCCCTGATTTATTCTTTCTTGGATGCTACTTTCACTGCAGGAAGAAGGTAGGAAACATTTTTTTAAGCAGCAGGTTGCCATTGTAAGATGTCACAAAAATAAACTAGAAACTTGATGTGATTTTTAAATTAATAATCCCAGAACTATGCAGTTCAAAAGGTTGACCTTTTTACTTCCTCCAATTTCAAATTTTTATTTTTCTTTATTTTTAGCCTTTAAATCTCAGGAAGGTACTCTTTCAAGTCTTACACTTTAAAAGAAAATATTTTTGTGGCAAAGACAGTGTACAAGATACTTATTTTTATTTTGAATAAAAGAAATACAGTAAAATAAGGTAATTCTTGGTATTACCTTGCAATCATTTAAATAGAAGTTTTGTTCTTACAATATGTACTGGCTGTAAAAGCAATGCTGAAAATTATTAAAATGCATTGGTATCTGTTAAAAATCACCTGTGTGACTTTCAGTGAACGAGGCATTTTGTAAAGGATGAGGACAGGAGCTTTTGCACTCTGATGTGATTATTCAAACTACCATGACCATAACACTGTGGAGATAACAGGGACCTTTCAGCCTCGATAACATCAGTAGCAGTCTTTCCTTCTTAGCTTCAAATCTTCTGTTGTTGTTTGGTTTGTATAATAAAATGTGTGGAATCAGTCTACACAAAATTCTGTGGGATTTTTAACAAAATGCATTTTGAGTGTTGATGAACATTGTATGTTTGCACACTAAGAATGGAGGATATTGTACTGGAAATACGTAGGCCTGTGCTCTGCAATGAGTTTCTTCTTTCAAATCTAAAAACAAGTCCCTCTCATGGATGTGTTTGAATTTCTGCAAAAGGTTCATAGTTCTGTGTGATTTATTTAATTGTCTCCCATTTCCTTTATCTTACTTTTGTTGTCATAAGGGTAGAGGCTTTGCAAATAAAACTAAAATCAGTACAGAAAATCAAAACCAGCTTGTCCCTGGAAAATACTTCTTTTGCTTTAAAGAAAAATATACTTTTGATCATTTAAGTAATAACTGCTTATTTTTGTGTGACCTTGCAAAGACTTATGTGAATGCTTGATTTCATTCACACATTCAGCCCAGGGGAGTCCTTACAACAACTGCTATGCAGAGGCTGGGATAGGCTAACAGGAGAGAGGTTATATGATTTAAGGTTAGGGTATGCATGCTGGGGTTTGATATCAGAGATGGTTTTGTCTGTCATGTTGTCAGTTGTGTCTGTGTGGCACTTGTGTAGTTTAGCAGTGATGAAAGTCTGTGGAATGAATAGGAAGCAGCTGAGATTTAATTTATATATTGGGACTTCTTAAAATTTATCCCTTGCTCACTTTTATAATCTGAGTTCAGAGCTGAACAGAATGACATAATAGGGGAAATTCAGATTTTTTTTTAAGGAAAAAAAAAAGAAAGGAAAAACAGCAATAAAGCAGGAGGAGAGAAAATACGTCTACGAATGCAACAGACATAAAAGAAAGTAAAGGAAAGTTAAAAATTACCATAGGGCAGGCAGGACACCTGCTAAAGAACCTTCTGCTGCCTCTCACAGCTGGAAAGAAAAATGAAAGAGATGCAAACAACTGTTCTGGAGGCATGAAATCTGCCTTTTGTCTTTTCACCCCTCCCTTTCTGAACAGTTACAGTTTGCAAAATTTAGGGGAATCTCAAAGTCTGCAGAGGAAAAAAATTCAGCAGGCTCTGCATATAAAAAGCTGAGCCATGGAAGTGTGCCTCTTTGAAAACAGGAGCATGTTTGGGAGCTTCCCGGTGCATTGAAGAAAGTGGTAATTAATGCATAGTGAATGACTTCGAATGGAGGTTGAATAGGGGCATAACAATGGGAAGTTTTTTTTTAGGTTAAAGTGTTGGAAAAAGGAAAGCTGTTAAAAGATAGCTACTGTGAAGCTACAACTTCAATCCTTGTCTTCTCTGACTTTCCTTTATAGACTGTGGTGGGTTTTGTTTTGTATGGGTCTCCAAATACAATGAAGTTAATTTGCACCAATTTCATTTTGTGTATGCTTTGGGAATTTTTTTTTAAGTTTTTTTTTTCCCCCTCTTTTTGGCAGGGCTTGGTTCTTTGATGGTGCTTTTGAGCAAATGGTTTGCCCAAAGTTCAGATGATGTTAGCTCCATCCTCTTTTTCATTTACAACATCAAGGGGATTACAGAGAATAACTTTGTTGCCCAACATCAAGGCTATATCTTCAGGCTACTAGAAAGGTAGTTCTCAGAAAGTGTGTCTTCTAATATTTTAGAACCTCCACAGGCTTCAGATAAAACAAGTATTAAATACAAAAAGCTCACAAGGATCCCAAGGAAGGTTAAACTCACACAACCTCCTTCATGTTGAACACCTGAAATGTATTTTTTAGACTGTTGGAGTGTTATCATAGTGAAGACAGCAGTGAAGTCTTATATAACTGAAGACAGAAAGAATAAAAACCAGCACCTTGTTTAAAGACAGGCAATTTTTAATGGAACCTAGGCTAAATATAATCTACTTTTGCCATCGAAAAGGGAATTTGGAGAGTGAGCAAGTCATTTTGGAGGGGTCTTGGGGGTTGGTTTTTTAAAGGGATCATAAGGTAGTAGATCTGCAATTCTGCTGTGCTTGATCCAAGGCCAGAATTTATAAGGCTTGAGGACAGAAGGAATGAGATGTCTTGGAGAAATAAAATAGGGAAGCTAGTAGGCTCAAAATAGTTTCAAATATTTTCTCTTGTTGGTAGTTCTTAACAGGACTTCTGGCCTGGAGTATTTTAAACTCAGCATCCCAATTCCTATCACGTAAGTCTTTATTTTTTTCCTAAGGAAGGTATGAAATTAAAAATACCCTACACTCCCCAAATAAGTTTTGTTTTCCATTTCTCTAGACGTAGGCTGAGAAAATGCAGTATTTGGTGCATACAGTCTAGGAAAGCCCTTTCTCTCCAGGACATCCCATCAGTTCATTTTTGAAAGGAAGGTGGGTCATGCTGGTTAGAATACAGGAGTATGAGAATTTAAATGAAAAGTCATCTCCTTTTGCTGCTCCCATAGAGCTACTGTTGTCTCTCCTGGTCAGGTGCATATCCTTTCCCAGTATTTAACTCCAGGAGGTGTCTTATTACCCTTCACTCCTTAATGATTATAAATGGCCTGTGAATTCTCAGGCTCTGGAACAATGCTCTAAAATGGCTATTGTCAAATATTACAGTGATAATAATGATGTTGTTTTAGCTGCATTTTTATACTCTTTCCCTTGGGCACACATGTAAACCAGAGTTTCTGACACTGAAGAGACACTTTATCACTCTTCTACTTTTGCTAAATTGAAAAGGCTAATATTGTGTTAACTATCTGTAGGCAACTGGATGCATCTTCTGAACTGAATGGAACTCAATGTCTGCATTTTAACATATCTTTTACCATGTTAAAACATGTATGGATGATATAAATAACTTCATTGGGCAGGAAAAAAAAGAAATCCTCAACTAAAATCTGTGCTTTTTTTTTTTTTGCAACACATGTTTCAGATTCAGCAGGTATAAAGTTGCCAAGCCTAACTAGAGTCTTTTACTTGACCTGCAAGATTCTATTTAACTTAGGTTGAGTTCCTGACTGTTGCAAATCCCCATTTACCTTTTCTGTCTTTCACACTGTTGTAAATCCCCCTTTACCTCTTCTGTCTCTCACTCTCTTGGAAAGCCCTCAGCAGCCTGACAGAGCAACACATAAATGCAAATGGTCAAAACAAGCCACGACCATCAGCCCTAGAGCAGGGCAAGGTGTACAGGAGTCTGTGCAAGCTGCAGGGGGAAGGCTGGAACTTGACACACCTTTCCCATCATATCTGAGATTGGCACATTGTCCATCAGAACAGTAGCACTGTGGGGATGAAACGTGGGTTGGAATGCTTATCTCTCCTGTTCCTTTTTGGTCAACAGTCCAGTAAATTGGGAGTAAAACAAGGCAGATTTATTGGTGGAGCAGCAGAGCTTGATGCTCTGTGTTAATGTGGTGAAGGGATGGTTGTGCATGGATTGTCCCACCCAGTGTCACAACAGCTTTTAGTCCTGGTAATCAGCTGTGAGATTTGAGCAATGTTGCAAGGTTTGGATATGCTATACACAAAATATGGGATGTTTGGTAATTTTACATGTCTTTTATTTACAAAGCTGTGAGCTGATGTCATCCAAAGCAAGAAAATAAGATGAAGTTATTTAGGTTAAGTCCAACGGTCAGAAGGTGAGGGATGTACAGGATGCTTGACTGCTGAGCACTTTTCAGTTTTTCCCCTTGTGAATCTTAAGCAGACTTTAGTGATGTGATTCTGTGCTGAATACATTGCTCCTTTCCCTCATTGGGTGCTCATGCCATGGATGTAAGAACAACACAAGTCATGAACACGCACCTGTAAACCTGGCACTTTCTGAGTTGAAAAGTCAGTAAAGTTATCCTGCTTTTCTAGGCTTGTGTGTGTATACTACACATCTTCTATAGGGGAAAGAAAATCTGTGTCAGAAAATGTCAGGAAAAGATGTAATGTAAGAACTCCCTCTGCTGTAAAAACTCCCAGCATATAAAATGTGCTGTAGCACTAACCATTGTGACCCAGAAATAAAATGTTTTCTGTGAATTAGAAGGATACAGAGTTGAATTAACTGGATGACATTTCCCCATCTGGTTTTTATTTATTGTTGCCCTTTTCCATTCTCTGCAATTAGTGCATAGAAGTGACAATAGTCATATACTACACTCTGAGCTACAAGGATGTACCAACATTTTGAGCATTTTCCATTATTTTTTTTCAGTGACACTTTGAAAACTCCTAGCATCTTAACTTTGCTGAAGCCTATTATTTCTGTGAACTGAAGAGGCAATTTAAGGCACCTTTTTTTGTTTGCAAACAATTTTCAAATATAACCTCACACTTTCTGAACTTTTCCCAAGGGCCTCATAAAATCAATAATTGTCCATTTTCCTCTAAGTGACTTTAAAATTGAAGGTCTCAGGATTCTAAATTCAGATCTGGATTTCAGAGTGCTCTCCATCAACAGTGCTGCTCACAGGTGCTCACAAACAGAATCTGTCTTCTTGCAGAGAGAGCAGATGTTTGGAAACATAACCCATCCCGAGCTCCAGAGGACACAATTTACCTTTGGACTTTTCTCTAACTTGAATGTAGAGATTATATTGCTGGATATTCCCTGCCCATGACATGGGCTTGGAACCAGATAGATGGTCCTTAAGGCCCCTACCTTCCTAGCCTTTCTATGACACTGTGATGATTCTATGTCCCTTCCAACACAGACCATTCTATGATTCTGCGGTGTCTCACAGATACAAAAGGTGTGGAAAGATTTTGCTCTTTATCAGTGATTCAAGTCTGACATTAGCATGACTTGTTTTATTTTAAAGGTGGGACATCGACAGAATATTGCCACATATAAATGTGATTACAGTCAGTCCTACGTTATCCTGACCTTAGGTAGGGCTTTTCTCAGCAGGATTTTGTGGCAGCTTGGCAGTAGATCAGTTCTGATGGTAGAGGGTGATGAGACACTGAGCTGGTGACCCTGCTACCACTGGAGATGGGTAACAGGAACTAGCGGCACCAGTTAGGTTATTCTGAGAGTATAAAAATAACATCTCCAGAGCAACCACTCCAAGCCTGAAGCTATTTATCCATAAGAAATGATTCTGTGAGGAAAACTGCTAAAACCTGTAGCAAACTTTATATACAGCAAAAAGGGGAAGAATGTGATATAATTTCTACAAAGACATAAGAGCGTGAGAAGTGTGGCTGAAAATTGAAGGTTCTTATAAAGTACAGGTACATTAGATAGTCCAAAAATCCATGACTCTATAGCCAAGAAAAAAGCCTAAAAGCCTTTTCTAGCTCAGCGTTGAAGTGAAAGCAGAGATTAGAAATAAAAAAGCAATTTATAATGAATAGGAGAAGGGACACTAACAACAATTGATATAGTTCAGAAGTTATGAAGTGTAGAAAGTTGATAACAGCCACTAAAGCATCCAGGATAAAGCCATGTGAAAGGACAATAAGAAAGTTAAAAACGTATTTTTTTTTTTTTTTTATGAAGAGCAACACTGTGGCATAGCTCTGTTACTGGACAGAGATGAGGAAAAACATCTGTTGTGTGGTACACACAAAAGCAGTGGTATTTTTGTCTTTGTTCAGCATAAAGGAGACCCCCAAAATAGGATGTGCTTATATACGGGAATATTGACAGAGTTCTGGAAGTCAGGAAGATCATTAATGTTCTGTCAGTGCTCAGGACTACAGTGGTAAAAACAAGCTGATACATCAGTCATCCCTCCTGGGCAAAATAATGGAAGATTGGTGTTGGTTTATTTCTTTCTGAAGGCAGAGCAAAAATTATTAGGTATCATTTCTGATGTTTCTTCATCATTAAACTCTTCTTCTGTTCCCTCCTAGCTGTGAATTCTACATAGTGGTCAGACAGTGTGAACAATTAAATATATGTTCCAATGCAATGTGGCAGAAAGGGGAATATGTTATAAAAAGGCATATTATGAATAGAAGTTGGTTTTTTTCCTCCAGGTACTGAATATTGGTTGGGTTGATGATAAGCTGGTACTTATAGTTCAGGGTTCTGCATCCGAAAGATGTTGAAAACTGCCTAATGAGTTCATGGTATTTAAGGCTGAATAAAATGCTATGCTGTAACTACCTTAAAGATCAAAATCAGCAAAATGAAAGGGGAAATTATTAGATTTTGAAAATGGTATTTATATTTTGTTTCTGGAGGATATGTCCGGTTCTGTGGTAACTGTATGAAATATAACGGCACGTGGTATTTGGGAAGAGATCCTGGGAGGCTGTTTCTCTGCTACTATTTGAGTACTGGCACATGACCTTCTCTACTATGTTAAAATGCCTCTGGCTCAGGACTCATCCATGAGGTCTGAAGGTGGCACGGGAGCCATTACCAACAAGCATTTTGGTGCTCCTGTTTCAGAGGGCAGGGCAGTCAATAGTGTGGATGGGGGCTGCTCTCCCTTGGTTGGCCTCAGTGTTAAAGAATTTGCTAACTCAGACATAGCCAGTGGTCTAAGGTTCCCTTTAAACCTCAAGCTTCAGGAAATAGAAGTGATCAAATGGCACGTCCCGGTTGGTGTGCTCTGATCCTACCAGCTGTGCTCCTCCGAAAAAAGGGATGAAATGATTAAGATCTGATTTATGCTCTGTCGTAGTACTGCTCTAGCTGTCAGACTAACTGCGCCAAGGCAGTAGGATTTGTCTGCAAGTGAACTGGAGTTCATTCTTCTTTTACATATATTGGTGCCAAGTGTTCTGCAACTCAGGGTGTTATTTGTCTGATTTCTTCAGGGTAGGACTCCTCTATGTTTCAATTTTTACTTTTTCTGGAGGCATGACCCATTGAAATGCACGGCCACAAGGCCAATCCAGAGGGCAAGCAGCTGTATGCAGTTAAATCTAGAACCTGCATAGTAGACAAAATTACACAAAGAAAAATAAATAGGAAAGTTGTGATGCAGTCAAGGACATATAAATGCCTCTACAAGTTCCACCCTCACCTGCCATTTTACAGGAGCCTGACAGTGCTTTACAGTGGTGAAGGCACTACAGCTATGAAGACCCCACAAGAGTCTTGGAAACAGCTTTCAAGCACTTTTGCAGTTTATATAATCTAGAGCCGAAGAGTAGTACTGTGTCTTTTAGACTTCATTTTCCAGTAGAAGGAAGAGGACAACTAGAAAAAGATTGAGGGCCTCTGGATGGTTTAAGATGAGTATTACTCTTGGACTGCAACTAGATTTCAAAATGAGGGATATTGCATTAGCAGGGATCTGTAAGAATAGTCTGGATAAATCAACATAATCTTGGCTAGTATTTATGTCCCAGTAATCCAAGAGCAATTCTTCTCTGTCTTTGTTTTTCATAATATTCTTGTAAGTGTTGAAAAGCTTAAAAGGAAGCTTGAAGTTTAGGGGAGACAGGCGAAAGGAAATTTTGACAACCAGTCTGAGGCTTCCCTTAAGCTCTACAAACTGGACATTTAGTAAGAGACTTGTTTCATTTGGGTTTTGGTGGGGAGTTGTGGTATTTTTCTCAGCTGGGTTGGCACTTATGCTCAGGGATGCTTTATCAAGTTTCTTTAGTATACTACTGAACTGCAAATATCAGAAAAGTGTTTTTCTGCCTTTGTGAGGTTTCAAGCAGTGTCACTTCTGATCCTACTCACAGCTGTTCATGAGACCAAGCTGGGGTTTGGCATTTCCAGGCCTGAATGGAAATTCAGTTGGAAGAAAAGAAATAGTAAAGTCCAAATATTTAATGTTAAGAAGTACAGATATGCTGTTTGTTCTAGGAACATGTGAAAGTGAGAGAACATGTCTCTGGTAAATAAACCTTACTTTGCCCATCCCTTTTGGCAATGGGATGAAATGCAGACTGGTTGTCAGCAGGAATGCCTTTCAGGACATACAGTAGGTCATTGGAGATCTACTGAGTACTTTAACAAATGTGTCAACTGGCATCAAGTGGTCAAGTGTAAGTCCATATCCTGGGATGCAGTAATTTGTTTTGTGTGCTGCTGATACTATAGGGGTTGGAATTTGTGATAGAAATAAGCAGTCCACCAAAGTATCTTTAATATATTTGCCAGTAAATTAACCATCCAAACATACTGAATGCCAGTTGGGACAAATGGAAAATAACACATCCAGAAGTGATTATCTAGGGCAGAAGTGAGTGGAGCCACAGTTAGGGCAGTCAACTGGTTTAATGATTCCTTTTTGTTTGTTTAGCCGATTTTCTTGAGAGTTTGTCCTTCAATCTCTGCTCAAACACACAGTTCTGTTGAGCCACTGCCTTCTTATACTCCTTGTTTCTCACCATATAGGTAAAATTAGCATTTTGACTAACTAAACAACAGTTTTTGAACATTGGAAGGAAAAATAAAAAGCAAGTTTTCATCAGTTATTTTCATTCCAGCATAGTGACCTTGTGTTGTCCTTGTTTTTCATTCTCTTTGGCTACCTTTTAAAGTCTTAGCCAAAGATGTGGAGCTAAATTCAGCCCTGATGTAAAACAGCACAGTTTTTCTAAAGCTTTTACTGTGTTCTGCTTTGATCCTGGAAGACTCACTTTTAAAAGGTGGGTATGACACAGTTTCTCCTCTGTAAGGAGCTGAATTTTTTTTTCTCCCCTGATGCTTATCATAGCAGCAAGGAAAGCACAAAATTGCCCTGGGAAGACATTTCAATAATCAAAAATCTTTCTTTTGTAAAATTATTACAACTCATATTTTACTTGACTTTGGCTTCCAGAAAAGTCAGTGGGAGGAAGCTTGCTTTGTTGTTTGGACCATTCTTTCAGAATATAGAGGAATTCTCATATTAAACACACTGGACTGATAATGAACTCAGGCAAGATGTCAGCATAATATCCTCTACTCTTCTCGAGAGATGGAGCCAAATATTTCAAAAAGTGGTAGAAGATTGTGTAACTGGTATTTCAGAACTGATCACCAATAGAAAGAATGAGAAAAAAATTAAGATCCGTTGTCTTAAGCTGGTCCTTCCTTGTTTCTATAACTTGTTAAACCAATGCTTCATTTTAAGGTAGATGAGGGTAGCATCTCTGTCTTCCATAGAAATAAGTTTTGAGCTGAGTGTAGATGCAAAAATCATGTTGAGTTCTCAGGGAGATTCCATGAGAAACAATGACTGACAACAACTCACAGTTTTTAAGACACTGAGAGAGCTGTGGTGGAAGATGCTGCATAAATGTAAGAATTGTTAATATGCTGTTTAGATCTCATGTCACTGGAAAATGCTTAACCCTTTATCTCAAAGTTAGCATGACGATAGTTTGTGATATTAATTGCTCCACTTGTTAATTAGATTACCTCCAAATCTGCATGTCATTTAACAAAGACAGCCAGAGGTGGAATGACAAACCAATTTATGAGTAGAAAGGTATTTGGCAAGACTGCTTTCAGTCAAAATGTCCCTTTAATGAAATGCCATGGGGAGTAGTTGGTTAAGAGAACAAAGTCAGGTTTGTGGCAGGGCTGTCAGTAATTTGAGAGGCTGCGCATCTCTGGAGCAGAATCTTGCAGAAAGGGTAATTGCAGCAAGTGTCAATCTTAAATATCAAAAAAAGACATTGTGACCAAATGCTAGTATCATGTTCTGTGAGGTATCACAGTTCAAGAAGTAGCCCTGAAGCATTATGGTGTGTCAGATATCTGGACCCTTTGATTGGGAAGTGCTAAAATTCCCAAGAGTTCCAAAAGATGTTGCCAAGAGTTCAACTTGTTTTAGTACTCTTTGATAAAGATCTAGGAAAGATGAGGACCTTGCCAAAGGAAGGACTGTTGGCATTTCTGAGTTATGAGTTATATTGCCAATAGTGAAGCAGTGACGTTGTAAAGGAGTACAGCAAAAAATCTTGGATCTTAAATTAGTAATTTTCTTCTGACTAATGTCATGAAATGCCACATTCATGAACAAAGTGGAGTACAGCATAAATTAATAGTCTGTTATGGGAATTGGCTTCTGTTGCTGACAGTGATTAATGGAAACTTTTAACTCAGGCTTATAGAGAGCACGATACAACTACCTATCACACTAATGGGCTTCAGTATTCTTTGCACCCTACAATAGAATTCTTCATCAGAGTTAATCTTTCAGCATTTTTGTGATTGTCTGGTTTGGCAGTACCAAATTTTGGGATACTCTAAGGCTTGGAAAAAGCATGTGGAAAGAGTCTAATGGTTGGAAAATATTTTAAATGCCCATTCACTTCTTGATAGTAAATTTTATTTTCCATTTAAGTGTAAGAAATGTACCATGTATAATTTAGTTAGCATATACTGATGGTATGTTTATGAAATAAGTATAAATTCTTAACCTCTGAATAATGACAAATATGCCTAAAGATGAAGCTGCATTACATATTCAAGTACTAAGTGTACTTTTTGCCTCTTGACATATCTTCAGAGCAGGAAAAGAGTAAAGTGCTGAAAATAGAAAGCATTAATATTGTTGACAAGTAAACAAAAAGGAAGATTACAGCCCCACAGCTCAGAAAATTGTAGTGAATGCAGCCCTCAAGTTACAGTGCAGATATAGTAGAAATGCATGTTTTCTCCAGGGAAAGCTTAGAAAATGAGCATGACCTTTTAATGCACAATCACAATGTTTTTAATAGTGGCACAATATTAAGGTCCACTGCTAAATTTCTTGTAAAGGAGGAAGGTTCACCCTATGTAGGGATTTCTCTTGTCTGATACAGTAAGTGTCGAAATAAGCATTTCTGTCAAAGGAACTTAGGCAGTCACTGAGAGCATTTTAAAAATGAAGTGTAGCAGAAGTAACATGATTTTGAATATTTCTCTAAACATTATTTTCCTATTCATTCTGAGAGAAAATGTTTTAGTAATGTGTTTAATTTCTTTTCTTGTCCCGTTTTTT
The DNA here is from genome assembly GCF_041296385.1 of Aphelocoma coerulescens. NCBI lineage: Eukaryota > Metazoa > Chordata > Aves > Passeriformes > Corvidae > Aphelocoma > Aphelocoma coerulescens. The sequence goes on along the minus strand of NC_091023.1, from coordinate 19,149,394 downwards.
CAGGGATTTCGGGGGAGGTGGGGATTATTTTTGCTTTCTTGTTCCTTACATTCCCGGGAGTTTTATGCATCACTACATCTGTAAACTGGGTGGACAAATGATATAGAAATTAGTTCAAACTGGTATTTCAGAACCAATCACCAACATTAAGAACAACAGAAATATTGATTTCCATTGGCTTAAGTTGGTCTTTTCCTCTTTCTCTAACTTGTCTAACTGGTGCTTCAAACTGGTATAGTCAAGTGATGGCACTTATTCAATGGATTTTTGTGGTAAAAGTATTACTTCTACACTTAGATAATATGAATTCTCTTTCCAGACAACAGACACTGTCTGCATGGAGATCAGAGGAAGTGTTTACTTAAATTGGAAATTAATTTGCATTTTTTTCTAGAAGGTGAGTGGGATAGTAATAGATGTATATTAAAATAAATATTTCATTTATCAGAATTCTGTTGACCTGTGACTTACTCTAGCTACAAGGACTGAAGTAAAGGAAAGATAGTGCTGCTTCGTGTCTTTGACATTACCAAGACAGACAATTCTGGAATCTGTGAAGCTTCAGAAACTGTAGCCAAAATCTCATCAGTTCTGCCACATAAAAAGGTTTTTAAGTATATTCTTTTTTTTAGAGGATGAATATTTGTCTCAAATTTTATCACCGATATATTAATTCAATTTTCATCTACAAATTGGATAATCCAAACCACTTCTCCAGTAGATTGAATTCCCTGCATTCACATGTGCTGTCATCTCCTGCTCATTGGTGGAGGAGAAAAACTCCTTGGAACTTAGCTGGAAATAAAGCAGTCATGGTTTATTGTTGCTCATGGGAGGAGCCAAATTGGTCAAGAGAAACCCTGTTGTCAGATCACAAATGGCATTCTTTCAGCTGGAAAAAAGCCAAAGCAAAAGGCTCCCAGCCAAACCCTTCTATTAACCAAAATCAGTTCCCCACCCAGTCCCTCTCTGCAAAAACAAAACCCCACAGTCTGTTCTTACTGTGATGCCACTGAAGCAGCAGCATCATTGCTAAGTTCTGTAACCAATAAGCAAACTTGAAAAAAAATCTTTCCAGATACATGAGAGACCTGACAGAACTGGAGTATGTGCCAAAAGTTTGAATAGGCCTCAGAAAAGCTTTTTAGATCCAACTGTCATGACATTAGGATTTTCCTGGTGAAAATGTTTCACTTTATCAGGCCAATGTTAAACAATAGGATCGAAAAAGAAGCCAACAGACACCTTGAAAATGAGGATATGGTTGTTTTGGCCATGTGGGTTACATTTGAACATGGACATAGTGGTACATAGGCAGTTTGCAGATTTTTCTACTTTTGATGGCATTGTAGATTTTTGCCCAATTTTTTCCTCTTTCTCTTTCCATTGCATTTTCATCCTGTAGGTGGCCCCATTTGGCTCATGATGCTTAATTTCTGAATTCCTTTACTAAATGTTTGAATATTACTTTTTTTTTTTAAGTTTAATGTTAGAACACGTGAGTAAACTGCAAATGTTGAAAAAGGAGATTGAGTAATTAAAACCCAACTTCCTCTATGTTTAGAAAATTTTTGTCACTGGTAGAGGGTAGCAAGCGGGGGAAGAAAATTATTGAGCAAGATAGGGCTTGTCAGGGAGAGTAATGAATTAGGAGATGGATAAACACAAGGCAAGTGATGAAAACAGTGGCTGGTAAGAGTGTTGGCAAGAAATGAGCAATACATCACAGAAAATGCTTCACACAGAGGGATGGACTGATTGCTCAAGTTTCTATGACTGTGTGACCTGTCACCCCAGGTATCTTCCAAACCACAGAAGACAGAATAAAGAATTCTATTTTATGTTTCATATGCTTTTTAAAAACAACAGATTTTTTTTTTTAGTTATTATTTAAATATTAAGTAAATGTTATTTGATAATCATCTGTCACTTCATCTGAAGAATTAAAAATGATTCATGCTTGAGCTGTTGGTGTGTCATCACTTTTTCAAATGATATCAAGTATAAATTAATTATATTAGTTACAATAAGATGCAGTTTTTGTTTTGATGGAAAAGATTAAAATTAAAATTAAAGGGATGTAACTTGACTAAAAAAGTGGGGTGCATGTTATTCCAGAGCAGGCACTAGACTTTAACAGAGAAAGTGATAGTGAACCAGATCAATAGATGTTAATGCTCACTTTTAGAGAGTTCTAATAGAAAAACACATCCCTTTTTTTTCCTATTTCAGAAGTTTGTCATTTCAATATCACATAATGAGCACCAACTTTTCAATATTTCTCATCCTACTTAACTAACAGCTGTTTTGGAAATCTGTCTGTAAGAGCTGTAGTAAAAGATCTGGAAATCTGAGCCTTACTGTGGAGGCAGGATGGTAAAGAAATTCAGTATTTACCTGGTATAACAGTATATACTACATTTTTTTTTTTCTTTTGAGGGCAATATTAGTTAATTCAAGAAGTTAAGTTAATTCTTAACTTTGGGGGTAATATTTTCATGGTAGTGATATACTTCAGCTCATCATTTTGCTGTATTATAGCTGGAGCAGTGGTTGTGTTGTAACTTCTTATGCAGCTCAATTTTTTTTCTATTTTTTTTCCTGTTCATTGTTCTCTACCTTGACTTTCTGAACTCAGAGTATTTGCACTGTCAGTATTGTGCCTTTCAAACATTATCAAGCAGGTTGAAGCTGACTTTGAATCTCAACATCTTATTGTTGCTTTAAGAGAAATTACATCATCTATTGTCAGGCAAATGCTTGAACTGCAACTTGTTCTCAAGGAGGCAAAATAATCCAAAGGATTGATTTTTTTTTTTTTTTTTTTTTTTTTTTTTTTTTTTTTTTTTTTTTTTTTTTGATACAGAAATCAGAGTCACAGCATACTGGCAAATATCTTTGTCCTGGAAACATAAAACATATCTTGTTAACATCAAAACATTTAAAGCAAATAAAGGTTTTGGATCTTGCTTTCCCTGAGACCCAAAAGGCTGCAACAGGTTAAATTTCTCCAGGTTAGCAGTGTGCCTTTGTGAGGGTGGGCAGTCTCAGATATGGTACCTGACAGAAAGCAATGGTGGGAATCTAAGGTGTGATGATGTGGAGTAGCAGCATTATTACATTGAAGACATCTGGTTTGTCCATCAGCCTCAAAGTAGATAACTGTGTTCATGTCATTCCCCACTTCCATACTCCTCTGGAAGCCCTGTGGTAGTGGAGGCTCAAAACCAATAAGTTTTAGTACTTTTCTGGTCTTACCATCAGGTTTTGTTTCCAAAGGTTTAAGGTGTCCCTTTCCTTACTGCAGCTGCTATTGATGTCCGGTCAGACTGCCCAGTTATGGACAACAACCCATCCTTCCCTGGTCTGCAGCAACTTCAAAAGCATTTTAAGGTGATCTTCTGTATCTGTTTCCTCTCCTGAAAAGCAACCTCAGTTCCACCTTTCCACATGGTTTTCAGATATCTGATAATATTATATCACTCTGAAATCAATAATCATCACCTTCTTGTATACATACATTGAATTTTAGGGCTGAGGGAAACCATGCATTCATTTTTGCTTTCTAGTCCAGGATGATGCAGTCTTCTGGAATGTTGTTTTTGGAAACCACAGCTACAGCAGACTTGTGTAATAGAGCTGAGTGACAAATGATGTGGGGGTAAAAGTGATGGAAGAATGTCCTGTCGGTGTACCTCTGAGAAAATCCCCTTTTATTCATGGGCAGCTGCAGTGTCTTCCCTCCTGCTTGTCAGTTTGTAATCAGCAGAACAATAGAAGTCTGTCAGTGGCTCTAAGCACAGTAGCTCAGATACTTTGATAAGCACATATCTGCCTTGGCTAAGTAACAGCTACATCCTAAGCATTAAAATCCTAGTGACATCCACAGGAGGTGCCTTATGGCAGCAGGGTAGAGGGATGAGGCTCTAATGCTGCTGTTACTGTTATGGAGCTGTTGTGGCTGCAACGGGGCACCTGGCTGAGCCCTGCTTAGGCTCTGAGATGGTGAATGGTGAACAGGCTGCCCTGAAGGACTCAGGGTCTAACTAGGGGGCCATTAGAAGAGTGAAGCTGAAGTAGTGTGCCTTGTCCTGGTTGTTGGAGAAAGTAGGCAAAAGAAGTTGTAGCTCTGTGTAACCTCTTGGCTACCTGTGTATTATTCTTCTCAGATCACCAGCTTCCCTGCTCATGTGGTTGCTCCCAGGTCCACTTATCCCCGTATGAAACTAGTTAATAAAAACGGTTCTGGTTAATGGCTTTCTCTAAGCCAGACTTCTCAAGCACAGAGGCACTGCAGGAGAGGAACAGAGTGGTGGTTCCCAGGGCTGCAGCCTGGCCACAGCACCTAAAGGACTCTCCTGAATGAGCCCATCTGACCCACCAAAGAAGAGAGCAAAGCCCAGCTTGCCTGTCCCAGTGCTCTTTTACTGATGGCTATTATATTAACGTGAGGGCTGAACTCTTTCCTGTACATTAAAAAAACCCCTTCCCCCTACATGCCTCTCTCCTATTTAATTTCTTTCTATAAAAACCTCTGCAGTAAAATGAATGCGGCAGATGTCTACTCTTCTGAAAAAAGATTATGCTTTGAAGCCACACAGTAGCCTCACTTTTCACGGCATTAATGATGTGGACTAAGCTTTGGGAATTGTATTTAAAAAATACTCCAAATAGAAGAGGTCTATTCAGCTGCTAAGCACACCCATATTTTTAATAGCTAACGTGTGTGTGTGTACACACATACAGAGAGTTCTTTTCAATCCTTCTTTTTCCTGGGTGTGAGTGTAGGTGTGAGCGCAGGCCGATTTTTGTTCCTTTTTTTTTTTTTTTTTTTTTTTTACAGCTTGAAATAACCAGAAAAAAAAATTTCTTGTTTGATATATGCAAACAGTTCCCAGTAGTGTGGCTCCCTGGATGCTCACTGGAGGATGTCCCTGTGGCAGGAAGTGCACTGCTTTTGCTGGGAGCTGCCTGGTGCAGTCTTTCCTCAGGGACAAGGTGTTAACAAGCAGCACCACAGTGCCACCAACATTATCTTCACTAAACCTGCAGACTTGTGACTTTTTTTTTCCAAGTAATTGTTTTCACAGGATTTCAGCCTTTGATAATAAAAACCTGATGTTTTCAAGCAGCATTTGGAAAACGAACACTTTCCAAGCAAATGATGTTGATGAGTCAATAACTTGAATTGTCAACTCCTCCCAATGCTTGGACTCAGCTTGCAGGGTTTCTCTAACTTCTCTGTATTTGACAAGTGTCTTCCCTTACTGAGGGTTCTGTGTTGTGCTTTATTTTGCTGTCATGGATGTTGGTGCTTTTTCATTGTTCAGATGATGACCTTCAGATGGGGACAAAGTCATCTCTGAAGTCAGCTACCATATCCTTTGTGAAGGTGCTCTGGGGTCCCTGAGGTTGGAAGCAGCCCAGGGAGCTGGATAAATCAGGGTCTTCTAAACTGCACTTCCACAACCTTTTTGACTTATGTTCAGAGAGAAAAAAAACCAAACAAAACAAAACATCAACCCCAAACTGAAAAATTTACATTTGAAAAGTGAACCTAAAAGTTTTCCAGTGGGCTAAATGAGAGCCCAGTTACAAATACCTGTGCTTCAGGAGTGGCAGTTTCACTGTACATGTCCTTGCTAAGAGCCAGAGGAGACAAATTCAGTTTGTTCATAACTGCCCTATGTAGGAGAAAAATAAATGTAATAAACTTACAGAAAATACAACTTATTTTCATATCAGCTCATTTATATGAAATTGAGGAAAGCCAAGCTCTTTTGTGCTGTAATTTTGTAATTTTGTAGCAATTTACCTAATTTTCATGCAGAATAGAGGAAGTTAAAATTAAATCCAAATAATTTTCTTGTGTATTGGTTTTGTTTCTCTTTAGGAGGCAATGTTTTAATGCCCTATAAAACAGGGTTTTTTTGAATGCTAGTTTAGTATTTATAGGTTCTCTGGTGTTTTGGGTTTGTGTCTTTCTTTGTTGCTTTTATTTTCCTTTTTGTTTTACTTGTTGAATTCCTCCCTTTTATTATTTACTTTTTTTCTTTAAATCTGACTCAGGCAGGAGAGTAGATGGTCCTAAAATCTGAATACTAAACTGTGAAGCTTTAGTATATGAGATACAGACTACATAATCTCATACCAAACAAACAAAAAATAGAAAAAAAGAGCAAAGTTTATTCTTTCTACTAAATAAAAAAAAAATCAATCAGGCTGTGGACTTCTGAAAGCTTTGGGGACATGAGCTTTACATATTCACATTTTCTGTATTTGATTATACACTTTACAGTCCTGTTCTCAGCAGTTAAAGAACCACATCGTTTATTATGTTTTAATTTTAGAGGCAAAAAATTAATTGTTTAATGTAGACTGAAATTAATACAGGAGAACACTAATGAATAGTATAAATGAATAATAATATCAATGACTGTTTTAAACTGCTTGTGATATTTTTGTATGTTGTAGGATCCAGTGCTCTGCAAGTATCCAGTTATGGATGTTAGACTGGAGAATGTTGCCCCATATGTTAATGTAGCTAAACCACAGATACAGCAGTGACATAGTGCACAAGTGGAAGGAAACTTTAGTGGTTCTACAGATTTTTTTTTTTTTTTTAATTCTATAATTTTTCATCAAATGTATGCAGCATAAACTTTCAGTATCATTTTTCACTGTAGTGAAAACTTCTGAATAGACCAAAGAAATTTGAAAAGTAAATGAAGCTCTAACATTTGAATAATTACTTCTAATTAATTTACTCTGTGGTGCATATGACATTTAGTGGAGAGTTTTCTATTTTATCAGAAATTTTACATATTGGATTGTTTGTCTGTAGAAAGCTCGCTGTGTTACTGCAAGTTCTGCTGGTAAGACTATTTTAGACCTCCTGCAAAGGACTTAAGGGTGACCTGAGAGCTTTTTAGGAAAGTATTTATGCAAGTCATCATTTTACTTCTTCAAAGCCAAATAATCTGAAATGCTTTTGTAATGCAGAGTTTGGGACAGAGGCAGTTAAAGGCAATCAGAAACTCCACTTGGAGAAATTGTTTTGAGTGGTCTCCATAAAAGCTGGGAAGCAGCATTTGCATGTACCCTGTTATTGCCTCCCTTTGAAAGGGATGAACTTGTTTGTAAGAGCTGCTGTGCTCGGTTCTGCCAAGCTGAGTTCTAGGTAACCCAGGGAGACTTCCCAGAAAGTTGAGAGTGTGTTTCTTTGTTCCAGGATATTATGAAAGGGAATCAGCAAGGGCCTCTGGCTAAAAAATGTAAGCTGACCTGCAGTATGCAAGTGCAGGAGGTCAGCCATTTGATGTGGGATGTATCTTCGGGCCATTCGAATAACTTCATAGCTGGGTCTCAAAATGTGACTTCCTGCGGTTGTGACCCATAGACCTTTCAAGTACAGTGGAAGTCTTGACAGATCAGTTGTGCAGTTTGCAGGACTCTCAAAAATAATTTGCTTCTCAGCTGGTTTTCTGGTGTTTGAAACATTAAGACAATCATCCAGCACTTTTCCTTCTCTTGTGAAGTGAAGTGCATTTTATTAAAATACATATTTGGTAAAAATTTAATAAAGCAGCTCATACTTTTTCAAGGCTAGACAATACTTTGAAAACTGGTTCCAAATCTCTGGCCTCAATATATGAATACTAATTGTATCTTATCTACTGTCGGTTATTGAAATCCCAACCAGTAGGAAAGCTAATCTGACATCTCCATTCACATACACCTTCTTTTGAGCCTCTTTACAATTCAGTCAGTGCTATCAATGATTAAATATCCCAGTCCCTACAGTTTCAACCTTTTTTTTTTATCCCTTAACTTTCCTTTTAGGTTGTTACTTTCAGTTAGTGAACAGCTCATTTTTTGAGTAAAGACATTGTGAAATTCACTTAAAATGACTGTTTGAAGATTTTATTAAAAATATATCTCTGTGGACAGACTCTGTCCTTCATTACAACAATAGAAATCCCCATTGTCTTCAGCACTTTCACTCCAAATTTGCAGGAAGTTTAGAATCCAAACTAAAAGATGTAAAATACTTTTGAATTTGTGAGCCATCAGTTGAGAACAGCACAGGTGTTTGTTTTCACTGTGACTGATTTTGCTCACAGCTAACATATAATTACTGAGTCCATTCTTAGGCAGATGTGTACAATCCTTTAAGAGATCAAAGCAGATGGACCCAGGTCACTGAGATTAGAATTTGACCCTATTAGTACGATAATGGTTAAAATGATATGTAGTTTGTTTGCATTTTCCAGAGCTTGCATTTCAATAGGTTTGTACAAGTTATTTCTAAATTGAATAATTCTTATATAATTTCACTTTCCGTGTTCAGCTGGAAGTATATTTTACAGTGTAAGTGCAGAGCCAAATTGTCCAAGGCCCTCTTCTTTTTATAGTCAAATTACAGATCCAGGCATAGGAAATATCAAAGTATATGCTAATAAGTTTGGAAAAATTACTACAGTCCTTGAACCTTTGGCCAGCTGGTGTGGACTTTGCAATGAAAAATGCTACCAGCTATATGTTTTCTTTTTATGTGACTTTTGTTGACTGTTTGTGCACCCTGTATTTATATATTCATTTTGAAGCACCCTATTTTTATAACATGGCAGTAAAGAGAGGAATTAAGTTGAACAGAGACCTTTTTGCTGAGACCTTACAAAGGAGCAGGTACTTGACTTCTTCATGGGAAAGCAAGGTTTTCTGTTTCTTTGTGATGACTCACTATGTGTCAGATAATGGACTCCTATTAGTGCCACCACAGGAGTATTAAGAAGGTTTGAGTGGAGAGAGGGAAAAATGAGGGCGAAGAGACTTTTTTTTAAAGAAAATCCACTTTTGAGAAATACTAGAGGAAGCCTTTGTTTTGTTAATTAAAGTTAACAGTGAAGATGAAGGCTGGCAAATGGTTGAACTTGGATTCTGTCCACTCTGTGTGTACAGTCTACTTGGAACATGGAAGAACCCCGTTGCTTACAAGCAATTTGCAATGTGTTAACTTACAGCAGCCCAGTTAATCTATAGGGCGCTTGTTTGTTTGTTTGTTTGTTTGTTTAACATTTTCACTTCTTAACCAGGAAGCATCAAAGTCTGGGCTCCAACCCAGTGCTTTGGCAGCCAAGATGAAGGAGTTGGCTTTGTCTGTCATCACATACAACCCTGTTCTGTTTCTGCAGGATTTATCTCATATGTCTGCATGAGGCTTGAGATGGATTTTTGCCTGCATAAGTGCACCAGTGGGTGCATAGTCAGTGTCATCAGCTGCGGGTATTTTTCTCTCCGAGTTTATAGAAATACTTAATGTTTCTCTTCAAGTCATAACTTCTGGAGTCATGTGTTAACATGACTCCAGAACTCTTTCATTTAATGAAAGTGGTGAATTTTTCACCATTGTAGTTTCCAAGCAGATATTAACCAAAGAGATTCTGTCATTGTAGGTCTTAGGAGTAGTAAGAAAATTTTGTGCCTTTTGGTTGACCTGGGTCATGATATTTAAATACCAAGGCAAGTGGTTCAATGTAAAACAAACTGGTCACTCATAGTCAGAAGCCTTGGCTGGTATAAAGAAAGTATTGTTAAATCCATGTAAGCTGTGCCAGTCAGAAGAACAGGATCTAAATTCAGGATACAGAGAAGAGGATCCCGATTTGAATTTTGGTATTTGATACATGTGTATACTTTTAAACTGCAGTACACGATATATATTTGCATTTTATGTGCATAAGAAGCACACCTAAAGACAGGTTTCAGCTGCCAGATCTGAACACAGACTCTCCAGTTGGACAGGAGACACATGCATATTGCTTTTTTTTATCTTTTTATTCTTTCTTGCCTTTTGCCCTTCAGCTGTGACTGCATGTCCTGCTTTTTATTTAAATATAATGATCACTTCCACAGATTACAGGGCCAGGTCTCAGGGAAATGTTTTTAAGTATCCCAAGACAATAAGGGAAAAAAATACGCTTATTTTAGAACAAGTAACCATTTACAATGTTTTGTGAAAACTGGTGATTTGAAAATGGATGATCATTAGAAAACACAAAAATTAAGATGATCCCCCTCCCCCCAAATGCATAGGAATTTTGCATTTATTTGTGACTTAACACATGTTCCGAAGTGTATAATTCAGACACTGGCTGGAAACATCCCTGGAAGCAGACCTGGGTTGTCATATTTCATTACAGCTATTGAACTATTGCAGCCATGCTATTATGCTGTAATGACAGGGGTCTTCTCCTTTGCTTTTCAACTTGCAAATCTAGGAAAGATACCATATGTCATTAGTCCTGGCACAGATTCTGGCAAAAGGAGTTCTCCAAAGCACTAAAATATATGCAAGGCCTTTTCCCTTGAAAAAGATAAAGGGATTGCATTTTTGTTCTGCTGAATCTCTGTGTTTCACTGAGGTATATAATGGTTGCAGAACAGATAAAATATGATTTCAATCACAGTGCACAGTTTGGAGAATGATCCAGGTTAAAGTTGTGTTGATCCATGAGGACAGGTTTTGGTCCCACTGCTGCCCAGCACCCTGTGAGTGTGGTGCTCCCTGCTGAACACCTCTGGGCCAGGGGTGCCTAACTGTGAGAAACACCTGGTTGGGATCTTAGGCAGAAATTAGATTCTCTGGAATTTGAGCTTTGCTGATGTTTTATTCATCATTTTTGTATGTGGGAAAAAAATTAATCAGTGCTTGTGAAAGTAAAAAATGAATCACAGTGGTGGTGTTATTTGGCCTCTGAGAGTGAGGTCTAAACCAGCCTCCTTCCTTCAGCCTGGCTGGCAATTCTACACTTGCTTCAACTTGCCAGGGTAATGCCTTCAGTAACATATGTGAATCAGGCACTAAAATCTCTAATCTTCTTCTTGAGAAATCATTCAAACAGATGGATATTGCAAGGTTGTTTAGAAAAGATTAATATGGCATTCATTTAATTGGTAAAATATGTATGGAATAGACCAAAAGTACTGACATTCAGTATGAAGCGCTTTCAAAAATGTAGATATCTTATCAAGGATATGGGTGCATTTATTCCTTTTATTTTCTGTTCAGTTCTCTGCTGTAAAATGGACTTCAGGAAGTACACTCCTTGACTATCTTTTCCTTATGACATAGCAATATCTTCCTCATGGTAAAGATTTAATGATATATTAATTGCTGTTTAACTTTTTCAGTGAAGGTGGCAGTTCCTTCAAGTCTTTTGGTGCCTTCTCCTACCTTCAAAAGCCTGCAAAATACCAACCTACCTACCTAGAGAATGAGTAACATTTGTAAGTGCTTTGGGTTGATTCAGTTAGGTGAGAATGCATCTTGAAGTAATCTCTTGTTGTTGTAATTGCTAGATTTAGCTTAGCAGGCTGCAGCTTTCCTGAGAGCTCAGCAGAGCTCAGCGGGGCTGCTTAGGGCGGTGCAACCACGGTCGCCCTCCCGTAGTCCATTTCGGACGGCCCCGCGGTTCTTGCCCTGGTCAGCCATCAGCATTACAACCAGTGATGGCAAAGGAGGTGAGAAGGGTCACCCAGGAGGGTTTGAGATGACTTTAACCACATCTTGTCCCCGCAATCTACAAAGGCAGAGAGACCTCATGGTCCTGGCGCAGTGGGGTTTTGTCAGGGGCTCAGGGGTGGTTCCTGGGCGGGGTTGGGGTACAGGAAGTAATAGGGGGAGCCTAAGGGAGTGGCCAAGGCTAAGGTGAGGAACAGAGGAGGGAACAATTATGGGATAGGGAAAAGCAATGGGTAAAGACATTGCGACATCATGTTGTTTCAGCCATTTGAAACCCAGCCAATCCAGATGGAATTTGGAAATGTACCATAAAAAACCTGCATTGAAATCTTAAATGATAGTGAGATAATGAGAGATGATTTTGTAGCCATGGCCAATGAGATTTTATATTGAGCTTGCTAGAAATACTGCTTTTATTGCTGATGGGCTGCAATTTCAGAAATGGGCAAATGCTGTGTTCTTCATGCAGGTTTTCCATTAAGAGCAAAAGAAAAAAAAAAGCTTTTGCAGGGTTACAGCCCTTTTGTTTCTTGATTTTTGGATTTTGGTTGGGTTTTTTTGGAGCGGGGCAAGAAATCAGGGGCTGGGTTTTTTGTTGTCTCACTTGTGGTTTTTTTAACTGTAATTAAAGCCCCTATAAGCAGCAGAAAGACTGTGAGTCTGTATGAGTCTATGGGTCTGTTTTGTCAAAATGCCCACTTTCCCAGATAATTGCCTTCAGTGAGGCTGGCTGGCAGTGGATTTTTATGGAAGCCACATTCTGGAAGCCAAGGATTTAAAGAATTCCTGAGATGCATGTTGCCACTGATCCAGTGTGTCATTCATACTTGACAGGCCTTTCTTCATGTTAATTTGTTTAATCACTGTTGGAACCAACCTGTGTTTTGGCTTCAGGAGCATTACGCTGCCTTGCACAACTGAGCTCTGCATATTGGTGCATTGGATGTATGGCCCTGCCTTATAGAGATTTGTATAGGTTCCAAATTCATAGGAAAAGATAAGGACAATTTATGGGCGGGATGGAGAAATGTAGATGAAATGAATTTAGAGGAATAAACACTGAAAAAATGGTGAATTTCTTGGTCTAGATCACCAATCATCCAAAAGAATACTAAGGAGTGAGTTAAAGTATGTTCAAGGCAAAGACAGGATTCATTCACTGGCAGTGGTAGCCTGAAGTGGGAATGGCAACTGTGCATCCTCATATTTCTTTAGGAACTGGCTACTTTCAATGTTAATTTAAAAAAAAAAAAAAAAAAAAAAAAAAAAAAAAAAAAAAAAGAGAGAATAAAGTGGCAGAAGGGGAAAGGAAGAGAGGCAATTTATCCTTGTTAGTAACACTTTGGTTAACAATATATCATGTTGTCTGATATTCATTTTCAGAAACATTGGAGAATTCAGCACTATAGTACTATATCATGGGGATTTGTTTGACTCATGTGTTAGGATAAGAGGGAGTGCCTCTATTTGTATTAGCTGGAGGAGGATTATGAACTATTATCTTACTTTGTTATCTGAGCTAGGAGTGTACAAGGAAGTTTCTTCTACTAATGGCTGAGCCGCTCTTCAGATAAAGCTCTCCACAGGATCCCTGTAGCCCTAATTAATCAGCTGTTAAAACAGTAGGTGATAGACAGGCTTGTTTTAAGTTCGAATTGCCTGCAATCAGAGATAACAGGTGAGTCCCATTTGGCAGTGAGATATGGAAGTAGAAGAGTGATCTGTTATCAAAATGAATATGGCATTCAAATCAAAATTGAAGTTTGCAGAAGGAACCAGCAAAGTAAAATAAGACGGAATCTTTTTTACTTTGAAGGGTCAAAATACCTTCACTTTGGTGATTGCTGTAGACAGGACCGAATCCATTTTGTATATCTTTATACTAAGTGCAGGCATTATTAAAATAAATTCGGGCTGCTGGAGAACACTTGCCATTCCAGTAATTGCTGGAATCATTGGCAGGTGGCACTAACAAGGCCCTGTAGCAGTTGCTGCTGCCAGTGGGATCCAGGACAGGATCTGGCCAGCACACCTAGCCAGCCCAAGAGATGCAGGTTAAATGGCTGCATTTTGAGTCAGGAATTGAATGTGTCTCTTTTTGTGTCACTGCCCTAACCATCAGGCTGTAGAGTAACTTCTTTCCTTATCCAGAATAGGAGAGCACCAGTGGTGCAGTGGGAATATTTTATCCCAGAAGGTGGGTCACTTATGTGGGTGTTATGGCAGGTCTAGGCTTGAGTCCTGCTTTGCTGCGTTTACAGGCACAATGAAGGACCTTTCCTCACTTTCAGCATTAAAAGACAGACAAATTGGAGGGATAATGGCAAACTTTTAGGCCAGTAGGTACCTGGTTTATTTTAAAACATTTTCTTTTTTACTTGTTTGTATCACACCAACCATCAGAAGCGTTTCTCAGGACTGATGCCAGTGCTAGTTGCTGCACAAATAGTGATAAAAACCTTCTCTTAGTCTAGATTCAATTTACATTTTAAATTCTCTGCAGGTAACAAGAGGATACCTGTTTCAGGTATTCTGATATCTGAGACAGGCGTTAGGAGCTCCTGAGAGATGGATCTCTCTAAAAATGACCAAATGTCTTTCATGTCTTTCAGCCTGGTCGTTGTTTGATAGTCCCATGTTCACAAGTGGGACAGAAGTCACTCTAAACCAGAAATACTGTTTATTTTCTTTGACTTCTCTGTATGTAGGTGAATATTCCTCTGTGACCCCATTGTTTAGTCGTAACACAGATGCCTATCAGTGCTTCAGGAGTTAAATTACCACTTGTCTCATACAGATGAAAGCAAGTTGGTCACTGATCATGTTATAGTCACAAATAGGCCAGCAGCATGGGCAGTAGCCTTTTCTTCAGGTCACATATCCTGTTGGTTTTTTTTTAAATGGACTACAGACCTCAGTAGATGTCTTAATTATCACTGGAAATCTCTGTAACCATAATCAGTGCATGTTCATTTGCATATTCTTTCTTGGATGTCTCTGTCACTGGGACACGGAGTTCTGTTTTCCACCTTCACTAAGGACATCCATTGTCTTTTGCCTTCCATATTCTATGTCATGAAACCTTTATTTATTGGCTCTTATCTCTTCTAGAAAGTACATCCTCCTCATGCTCTAGTACTAGTCATTGCTTTCTAAATCTGGGGGCTTGTTCAGCTGTCCTTTTTGTCTGGTGCATGTTTCCACTGGATAGCATTTCTTTTTCCTGTGAGCCTTTACATGTGCATGCCACTGTTTTCAGCTATGAATATAAAATATCTGCTCTCTTTTTTTTCCCCATCCATAAGCCCTATCCACTCTGCATAGTTTCATTCTGTTTTGGTTGATGCTTCTCATCAAAAACCTTTATCCGGTGTTCCAGTGTTTCGGATGTTATTTTTGACGCCTGAGTTTGACTTGCTCCTAATTCTTTTTTACTGATTAAATGGTAAAGGGAAAAAAAAGTTTTAACTTTCTGTTTTTCTTTTCATCCCTCAGTGTTCAGCTCTCTGTACCAATTCAAGTCTCAGTTCTGCTGTGCCCTCAGGTGTACTTCTGAAAATCCAGCATCCTGGTGGCCACTCCTTTTGATGCAGTGTGCTTGCTCTGTTTCAAGGTGCTGCTTGGCCCCTCAGATAATCATGCTTCTTTTCTTATGGCGTCTCTTTTAGGTTGACTGCTTCCTCCATGTATTGCCTACCACCTGGTGGGTGATAATATGAGAGTACTTCATGTTTCTAAAATTAAACTCTCTTTTATTCAGAAAACTCTTCACAAAAGTGTTGCAATTCATTTGCTGCAGCTGTAGTAGCCACGTGCAGGTAAACCAGCTCTCCAGTGTACAGACACAGCTTTTTTCCAGGAGCAATCCAGGTTCCCCATAGGTCGCTACTCGAGGAGCCTGCAGCTGCTCAGCGACAGATCAGCAGGACACAGCCATTTCACAGATTTTGTCTCCAGTTCAATGCACACTGATCCCAGGTATCACTGACCAGATTCTCAATAGCCTTCATCTGCCTGGGATCTAGTTGGAAGTAGAAGAGTGACTGTACAAAAGTCACCCTGCCTTAATACACAGCAAAGTGCAGGAGGGATGCAGACCTCTCTCCTGTGAGCCCCCAGGTGTGCAACTGATGTGATGTCCCTGTTCCTGCCAAACATTCAGAGCAGGTTTACCAACTGCTGTGAAAAAATCGCACTTTCAGGACTTGTATTTTGCTTCCACTTTAGTTATACACCATGGAATGAAACAGTAACACTTGGAAGTCTAATGTTCCTATTTATACATTTAACCATTAACTAGACATGCACATACATGTGTGTGCACACACACAGAGGCTATATTAAAGACATATTACAAGAAACATTTCCAGCACAGGGATTTAGCTGTGTGAATCCCATTAACAATAATGGGAGTTGTTCCCCTAAATCCCCATGTATCTCGTTAAAATATACCTATTAGCGACAGGCTGAAGCCTACAAAACCCAGCAGTTTCCAAGTTAAAACTGAAACTTCATCATTAACTTACCCTATTGTGCCTAGGTAATGCAACACCCTTTAACTTCTCAAATTCAAAGGTGTCTTTTCTCCATTGAACTTAAAACAAATCTTGTCTTGTTAATACAATAGGTTCTGCTATAGATAGCCCACTCTGTAACTCTTGATCATGTTGGAAATGTTTTCTCTCTCAAGCAATACCATCTATGAAGGGAGAGTGTTACCAAAATATCTTTAAAACCTTTAGGAGAAGTAGAATATAAAATATAAATGGACTAATGCATTTGCTAATAGCAGATCATAACATTGAAGTATGACAGCGATGAAATGTCAGATACTGATTTATTGTTCTTGGCATTTTTAGAAATAAAGAATTCTTGATGTATAAAACACAAGTCACTCCAGATGAATGAATACCTAAGGAAACCAGATACATGAAGGAAACTTTATTTACAGTAAATTCATTTATCAATGTCATTATGAGAGAAAGAAACCTTAAACTGCGTGCTCCAAGCGTTCCCCAGTGCAGTTATGTGCATTCTAGAAAACACGAGGTTGTATCTGTGTGTGATGAAGAAGGTCTGCACTGACAATGGTGTAGTGCAGCCTAGAGAGGATGAAGCTAAGAGCAAATGAGCTGGCTTGACTGTCCACTGTAGAGTTGCTTTTCCTGAGAGCTATTCCTGAGTTTATGGTGAGGGTGAATTTAAAGTAGAGTAGCATGTGTGGAGGTCTGTACTAATGCCGTTGTGGTTCTGATATGTGAAACAAACTCACTTGTTGTTGGCTCAGGTAACTGCACTGCAGATGTAATAGAAAACCATGCTTTTATACCTTTGATAATGGTATAACTTTTTTAGCTTTTAGAGGAAGGTGAAATAAGGAATACCAGCAAAAACAGGATCCACAGTGATAGATACTGGTGAAATATTTGGGACATAGCTGCATTAGATATCATTTTCTCTGAGTTTAGCAGCAAAGATAAAAGGGTTACCATGGACATGAGTATCAGGTCCAGTAAGCCCTCCTTGTTTTGAGTTGAGCATGGCACAAAAATAGACATCTGTGCAGCGCCACTTCTGTTGCTTTGAATTTTCACTGCAGTGGAAATGGTCCTTCACCTCTGGGCTGGAAGCAGTGGGTGAAAATATTGTCCCACGCAAGAAGAAATTGCTGTAATTGCACTGTATGTGCGTGTTTATTTCCCTCTTGCCTCCCCCAGTGTAGATCTCTGTTTTGTTATATTGCAAATAATTTTTCTGGCTATAGGGCCCTAAATGGTCCTTGTTAACCTGTGACCGACCAGAACTCCAGCTCTCAACAAAATGTGCTCCCTGCTAGAGCAGCACATGAGTCTGTTGGGTCTGGAGGAGCTCCGGTAGGGCTTCTTCCAGTAGCTTAACCATTAACAATAAGCAGTGAAATGAGTCATCCGTACTTTATTTTTAATTAGAGCTGCAGCGAGCTCAAGCTTGGATTTTTTTTTTGCCTGCAGAGCTCAGGAGCTGAAACCAGCAGCACTCCCCTGGTCCTGGCTGTGCAGGGATTTCTGTAGAGCAACATCCTCACATTGTTGTGGATACAAAGAGCAAAACCAACACAACATACAGACTCACAGGAGCAAGTTAACATAATTCCTGTTGGCTTAGTCTGGCTGGAGATGTTTTACTTGCTCTATTCCTGATTTCCCTCTTGCACACACATACCATCCCCCTTCCATCCATCACTTCTGCTCCCCCCAAACAGGAGCCCAAATAACGAACACTGAATAAAAGGGAAAATATTATTTAGATTTGAGAGTTGTTTGTTTTAAATCTATTTAATTGATTATATTTTGCACAAGCTTAATAAGCTTAATATGAAGTTTTCAGGTCACATGCTGGCTGGAGAAATATCTCCACTGACTCCTAGAGCCAAATGATTCATTTACATTTTAACCACCTTTTGTATTCATTTCACATGCAGCCCATGAAGAAGCCTAAAACCTCCTGTATGAAAGAGTTCTGATGAACCATCCCTGATAGGCCTTAAGACCCATTAAAAAATCATAAATGCCTTTAAAATGAGGGGTGAATTCAGTGCTCACCTGAACTGCAGTGCCGAAGCAACACTGCCATCAATGTGCTGTGCTCATACAGATGGTGGCTTTGAGGGAAGATATTTCTTAGAATATATTGGAAAGCAGTGTTGAAAACATGTGGTGTTTGGCATTTTGTTACATCTTGGTGAATGAAAATCCTAGATAGAGAGCTAGTTCTATTCTTTACCTGGGTTGCTCTTATCTGTAGAGGGAAATCCAACTTGTTAAGCCCGTGTGCTTTGCAATGTCGGTGCCAAGCAGTTGGGTGCTGGCTGTCAGAGCCCTGGACCCGGCTCTGGTGGCCTCCATCAGCTTGGCCACAGCAGCTCTTTGCTGTCCTTCTTCCTCTCCTCATGTTTTATTTTGTCTTTTGTTTCGGAATTTTGTTGGGCAGATGTGAGATTTCTGAGATAGTATCCTTTCAGCAAGCAGGACCATCGTGAAGGTCATGCTCTTCGTTATGTACATGTGATACTTCATGTCCTACAATTGTTCTTTTCCACAAATGCATTAGGCAGGTAATGATTTAAGCTTCTTCTTATGATGGGCACGTTCATTTTTAGCCTGGGTTTCTTTTGCATCCCTAGTTAATGGGTGGGAGGACAGGTTGTGATGGAACAACCAGTGCTGTAATGTTGAAAGGGTAGGAAGCAAGCTGTGCTGGGCCAAGGACCTGGGCTCTGCAGAGAGCTTCAAAGCAGCGCACAAAATACTAATCAAACAGTCAGGTGCTTCTTTCTGCACAGCCTAAAGGCAGAATCCCTTGTTCAGGGTGCAGGCAGAGTCACACTCCTCATGAGGTTTCTATGGCTCAGGTTTAGATGGCTCTGGCAGTACTTTTGCTTAGAGGGCAGAGACAGTCCTTGGTGAGAGGGGGAGCAGGGAAGAGCCCTGAAGCCCAGCTGCTGCCTTGCTCCTTCTCATTGCTGCAGCTACACCTGGTGTCCTGGGAGAGAAGCAGGACTGACAGGCAGGTTCTCTGTGGCCGGTGATGGTTCCATTCAGGCAGGAGAAGGGGTGTGCAGACCCACACCAGGGAGGGGCATATGGATATAGGCAAGAAGCAGCAGCTCAGTCAGCTGGGGTGGTATTTGGCAGCAAAACTGTTGTCTGGACCCCTCATGGAAATGGTGCTCTGGAATGCCAGTGGGGCACATCAGCTGGGAACATGCATCTTCTTGCTGGACTGTTCTAGTTTAGGCTACTTGATATTTCCCTCATGAAGAGTAACCTTGATAGAAGACCACACTTCATAGCATTTTTTATGCAAAGAGGCACCCTAAATAACACAATTATAGAGGTAAGTGCCAGTAAGAGAAGATCATGGGGAGGGGAGATTAATTGATACAGAAACTGGAGAAGAACAAACATGAGGATGGATAAGACAGATGGAGAGATCAGACTTGGACAACACCCAAAAATGAGCAGGTTTTGCTGTGCAATAGGACCATGAGGAGGACAGTGCAGTGTGTGGAAAGAAGTGCAGGACAAAAGGTCAGTGAGGTGGGTTGGTTATAAGTCCAACAGTAATGTAGGGTTTTAAAGCTAAGTGGCATAAAATCTTATACACGAAGAGGACTGTCCTTGGGCAGGAACCAGATAGTATCTGGTTCTGATTTGGGATTACCTCTTTCCTTACCTCTCTCATTTGCCCCCCACATCTCTATGCACCTTATTATGATTATTGCAAGTTTTGGTAGTAAAATCCAAATTGCTGAATAGCTAAAAAATTGCATTTGTGAGTGTTTCTATAGTGACTTGTCATTACTGTTAATTTTTATGTCTTCATGTAGTTAATCTAACCTTTTTGGAGAGAATTGGATGGCAGCATTCAAAACTCAGTTGGTTTCCTTACTTCACCACTGGTTTGAATTGCTCTAATTGAAACCAGCATTATTTTGTTTGATCTTGTAATTAAACAATGTAATTTATATTAATCCATGAAATAATTTGGCTAATAGCTTTTACACTGATTGTATCTTAGCCTTTTTTCTTTTAAATTAGTATTGGAACCAAGAGGTTATCTGCTGAAAACCAATAAGCCACAAGTGAAGAAAAGATCTCTTTTACTTGTGGGGATTTTATTTTTAGGTTCTTTGATAAAAGCTGTGTTACAATATAGACACAGAAGCCCTGATTCACCCAGATCAGTTTAACGATACCACTCCACTATTGCTCAGTAAACTTTGGGGCTTTCTTCACTCAGAGTCTAAATGATGAAAAGCCAGACTTTTGATGGAAATTAAACCTTTCCATCCCAGGAGGAAAAAGATGGTCTCATACTAGCAAAAGATATTGGCTTTATTCCTGTTTCCATATTGCTGGCCTAGAGAGAGAGAGACTTTGGCTAGTTGCTGATGCTAAGCCTGTCTGCTTGCTGTGTATGGCTGGGAACACTCACCACTTTCCAAGGAATGGCACGAGGCAGTAGCAGCTGTAAACTATGCTCAGATGCATGGGGTTTAGGTGACTAATGAAGTACAACAAACAATGCAGAGCAGTCAGCTTTGCAATCTCTCTCTAAGTTAGAATCTATTCATATGCATTGAGATAACATTCATTCATAGGAATACATTTGCAGAGATCAGGTTGTGAACTATTTGGAAACCTGAAAGGTTGGTTCTCTTGTGCTTCAAAAAATCTGTTCTCAGTTCATGTGCTTGAGTATAACTGGACTTGCTGAGGTTAAGAACGCCTACCCATCCTTCTATCCATTAAAAAAAAAAATTGTGTAGTTTCACAATTTAAAATCTTACTTCTTACAGTATTTCTGGTAAATTGTAGTTGGATTAGACTAATTTCTTATGGCCTCATTTTGTCTTTTTATTTCTGTATTCTAGCACTAATTACTAGTGATGTGATTAATGTTCCACATACCTGGTAGCTTTGTTCTTTCTGGTTTTGAGATGATGTTAATTAATCCAACTTTGAAAAAATACTTGCAGTCCTGATCATGTGTCACATTTCTTATTCTTTCTGGAAACCCGAGGCTATATAAAAGCTGAGTAATTAGAGATATATTTATGCAACGATGCTTGCAGAAACTTTCAGTCTAGGTATCACTGTCAGAAGTACCAACTGCATTTAAGAGGATGACTATAAGTAAGACTTTTTATTTTAGAAAGGATTAAAGCACAGGCTATATTATCATTCCAGTGTCTTTTCATAGAACTGTAGTGAGGGGTTGCTCAGTTCAAAGGAACAAACCCCACACCATAAACTACAAAAAACTTTACTCTTGAAAAATGCCAGGTTCGTTCAGACACATTTTTTAAATGTCTAATAAATATATGAGGTAGTTTTGGGGTTTAGTGTCTTGGTAGCCCTCTGTGTACAAGTATTAAATTGCCATAGTTTTATTGATTTTAGACAGGGCAAGATCATCACATAATAGCAATTTTGAAGAAAATAAAGGAACAAGTACAGTGGATGCAATATATGTAGCCACATCCCTCACTATGCTGCTGGAAGGTGATCGGATATGACGAGGATGGAGTTTTTCAGGAACCCAGAGAAGAAAGAATAGCAGTTACTTTTAGAACACTGGTTTATCTTGCAATGCCTGTTTTCTTTGCAGAATCACTAATGTTCACTATTAGTGGGCTTGTTAAAGTGACCTTTAAATTGCTTTACAGATATCGACTTGTGGATGCAATCTACCTTTGCACAATAGTCAATTGTCCATCCCAACTTAAACAAAACAAAAAACCAGAGTGCATTTCAAAGTATTTCAGGCAAACTCCTTCAAGGATTTTTAAGCATGTCCTTAGCTTTGCAATAATGTCACCCTTTAGACAAGGTTGGGAGTGATTTTTGCCTCGGAGAATGGCTAAAGTCTTGGAAGATGATAAAAGCTTTCACTCCCCTTTCAGATTACGGTAATGTATGACTGAGACAGCATGTGATTTTTACTGAACTTCATGTGTGTATATATCTGTACACACTTATGTAAATAAATGTATACAGATAAATACACGCCATTTGGACCAGGATCTAACAAGAATTTATACAGTTGAGTGCAAATCTTTTTCTCTACCTGTAATTCTGATGTTGCAGCCATCTCTCCACAGCTGGATGGGTATCTGCCCTCTCTCCTCTCCTCAGCTGCTGGCATGGGCTCCCCCAAACCCATCCAGTCATCAGGTTAGAAAAGTAGCAGATGGTAGTGGTTTTGTTCCCAGGTCACACAGGGACAACCTTGGAGAGCCCAGCCAGCAGTGCAGCTGGCACATCTGTGGGACAGTATTCAATAACTTGGGTACCAAAAGTCATCACAGGAACACAAGGTGGACTTCTAATGGATTATTGTCACCTTCATAATATTTCAGATTTACAGACTTCACTCCCAGATTAAGATCTAATAACCAGTGCTAATTATTTGTAAGTTAAGGTGGGCAAAGACTTTCCCTATATTAGTATGACACTTAAAAATTTTTTGGCATGCAATACTTCAAGAGAAGAGGTCTGGGTGTAAATGGCCTCATACATTTCTTACCTCCTGTGTATTATTAATGGTTCTGTATTTTTTGGCAGCAATATCCCAAGTGTTATGACTGATATTTCAATGATGTTCTGACCCCCAAGCCTATAGATATTAACACAGATGAATGATTCTGATCAATCTTTCCCCAGCCTGAAGTTATTTTTTATTGTCTGCATCAACAGAGCTGATGTTAAGGTCCTTCAGTGGTCTCTCAACACCACTTATGGTATGAGTTGTTAAAGCTGATGCCACTTGTTATGTAATCACTGTTGCTGTTATTTATTATTTATATTGCGCTGTCGTTGTTTGTGAGGCTTTGAAGAAAATACCGATCCCTGGCCTTGAGGGGCCTCAATGTTGCTGATGAGGGAGTGCAGGAGAGGTGTCAAATGAGAGCCTGAAGTGAGAGGAGGGTGATGTTTGTGGGAAGGATGGATGTGAATGTGGGTAAAGCACTGAGGTGCATTTGGTTATATAAAGCTCATTTTGATAGGCCAGATTCTCAGCCTTGTACATTAAGCTGAGTGTTGGCCTTGAGTGCTCAGTGAGGTTTCCTCTGCACAGAGAAAACTTCTCCTGATGGGAAGCAGTGTGAGCCCAGATGATCCCTCCTTTGGAGGGCACACAGCAGTGCTGATGGAGTGTTCTGCCACCAGCCCTGCTGCTGCGATGGTCTCCTGGGACAGTGAAAGCCTCAGAGTGACACACAAAGGTGATTGAGCTGCTGGCTGGCTCCACCACCCTCTCACAGTTTGGGAATACCTCAGCTTTCCTCAGTCTTCTTCTGAAGCAAGTCTAATGGGACAACAGGCAACCCCTAGAAGAAGTTGCTCTATCCCAGAGATAGGTAGTGGCATTCCAGCATCCCCTGAAGGCAAAGAGTAGAAACTCTTTTAATGAGGGGAAAAATATACTGAATTAGACTCATGAACTGTAAAGCACAGAGACTGGAAGAGACCAGTTATGTAACCACTTGAAAGACAATATTTTCTATGCAGAAACTGAGGGAAAAATAGATTTTTGCTGTGAATATCCAAATATCATTAAGTAGAGGATAATTTTCCTCATATTCTATGGCAGAGGCAAAATGCCTAGTGCAGGGAGGATTTGACCCTGTTTGTTGTGCTGGATCTTCAGTATCAGGCACAGTGAATGGTTCAGGTATCCAGTCAGGTCTCTGGATGTCAACATAACAGCATGCATGCCTCTTGATCCACAGAAAATGCAAGATGATTTAATGTAGTTCGGTGAAGACATAAGGGTAGAATTAGCTACAATCTTACTTATATTTAGTGAATGCAAAATATTTAATAATTAAAATGTCCTTGTACACTGGAAATCTGAAATTTCACTTAAGGCAAAAGGCAGAATTAAGACCTGGTATAAGTATATTGAATTCCACCTTTAGAGTTGTGTTCACTCAGACCTGATTTTGACCCTAAATTAATCACAAGGGACTAAATTTAACTGAACATAAATGTACTTGTATATGCATGTATACATAAAAAGGCACAAAAAGGTGCAGTTAGCATAGAAAATAAAATGCAGCTAATTATTGCAGATCTTTTTAAAGTATGTTTGCAAGTGATGTGTTTTCAAAACAAGCTAAACAATAATTCATCAGCTTGTGTACCACATGCTGGCTGATGAATAAAGTCAGGAATCAGGAAGCAAATGTAAATATGGGGTCTAATTCCCAACTGCCAAATTAGAAGTATTTTGTGCCCACTTTGCACAGGTGCAAGTGAAAACATAAGTTAAAAAACAGCTGGGAATCTGGTCTCATACTCTGTTGTACTGTTCAAATAATTTAATTCAAAGTGTGGTTACTGACTAACTAAAGCCTCTCCAACTGTATTGGTCCTCATTTCCCAACTCCAGGCCTGAGAGAAGACCAGGCCATTTGAGAAGATTGTCATTCAAGCTTATCCTTACAATCAGAATTCGCAGGGAAAAAAAAAAAAGCCAGCTTCTTTTATGGTGGCAGTTAATCTGTCAGGAGCAGATTCAAGTTTTGGCAAAGATCTGTGGTGAGATAAAATGAAAAAGCTGCCAAACAGCATTGTTAGCATGGGGAGGAGGAAGGGAGGGGAGTTGACATGACTTCCCCAAGTTAAATGCTGAGCACACCTACATCGTTTTCAATCAGGCCATGTGAAAACCAGGATATTTATAGCTGTAGTAAGTTTTAGTGCTCCTTTACCCTGGGGGCAGTGTGTTCATGGCAGAAATGGATTCATAGTAGCTAATCCTAGTTTTGAGAACATTTTTATAGTTTACTTAAGTAAGTATAGCACAACATGCTAATAGCTTTTAAATAAAGCACATCTAAACAGTTGGTATGCAGTGCCATGTGATTTACATCTTAGCACAGTATTCTCATAATTTCAGCTTCATACTTTGTTTTGAAATGCATTTCTTTCCTCTCTTGCCATTGTCCTCTGCATTTAAAATCTGGAAAGTATTTGATGCTAATTTTAGGATGGTAACTCAATTAAGAGACTATCTCTTTCTAATGGGCTTTAAAAATACGTCTTCAACTCTGTTTAGATGGCTGCTGCCAAGTGAAAATTGCTATTTATGGGTATCGTTGCCTTGGTGGGACGCTAAGTCAGGGTTTTTCTGCTGAGTGAAAAACAACATGGGTTGAAGGGAAGATGTTAATAAATATGACTGTGAGCCCGCATCATATTCAGTAACTGCTTCACCTGACTGTAATTTTTTTCCATGGGGTCTGGAACATAAACAACTAGAATAGTTCTCACCCCACTGTTCCACCCTGTAATGCAGGCTCACTGGAGCCACTCTCTCCTTGCCTTTTTCTTGTGTCTTGGGCAAAGCTGCTCCCAGACACCTGGATTGGCTGTGACAGTGCTGTTTGAGGAGAGCAGGAGGCTTTCCTTCCCTGGGTTTCCCCTTAGTAACCTGAACACTGCTCTTGCATTTAAGTCCAGGAAACTTTGTGCTGCCTAGAGCACAATCTGGCTGGTGCTGCAGGGCCTGGTGGTGCCTGGTGGTGCCTGGTGAGGGGTGCTGAGCCTCCTGCTGCGCGATCCTGCCTCCTCCAGCCTCCATCTGTCTGTGCCAACTGTCAGCTTTGCTCTTTGTGGCCCACCCGGGGCTTTAGGGCACAGTCTGTTCTTTTGGGAGTGGGGCATTGGAAAGGACTATCAGGGTTACTAATACCACTGTGTTGTACCTGCAGTGTTTGTGGAGGTTTTTCCTGTGTAGATGACACCTTGGCCAGAATAATCCAGCTAGATTTATTAGTAAACACTACACGGCCAATTTTGTGTTGCCATACTCTGACTCCACAGAGATTCCCTGGATTTCATTTGCAGTTTCAATGTGAGCATGCAAAACAGAATATTGGGTTACAGGGGTGTGCTTAGAACATGTGTTTTAAGCGTCTCTCTTCTCACAAGCTTGCATTGTTATTCCCCATTATTTTCAAAAGATCATAGTTTAGGTAGAGAAGTGTTTCAGAGGTTAGAAGTGCATCCTTAAGGAAGTGTGTCATTGGTATAGTCATGCACTGAGTGCATAGCTGACATAGCACTCTGCTCTCTGGCTGGGTAGCTTCTAATGAGATCTTTTGAAGATGTCAGCTGTTTGCATAAAATGTGAAGGAAATCTGGGATAAACAGAACATTCAGCTTTTGTGTGTCTCTTAGCTCCATTTTCTCTTCATAGTCTTCAATCTTTAGCCAGCTTTTTTTTCTCCCCTAGAACTGGTCAAGCTTGTTTAAGGGAAAATTAAGTTCTACTGTCTGTATTTCTAGTGAGTCTCAGACAGCTTGATCAATTTTAATTACAGGAATGAACAGACTTGGTTATAACCTGTTACTGGGTTTGTACCAGAGCGAAAATCCCACCAAGACTTCCAGAATCTTTAGGGTAGGGTAACTATGCAAAACATAGTCTACAAGGTAAAATAATGAAAAGGTGAGGAAAGTCTTTTCCTTGACCACGGGAAAAAAGTTTCTACATCTAAGTAATGAACAAATAGTTCATGTCAGTGGAAACATTTGGGAGTTCCTGCCCAGAAGAGGTCACTCATAGTAGGGCAGAGGTCAAGGACAGTCCTGAGAGAATCTAGACAGTAAGAACCTTAAAGTAGGAACATGGAGTCAAGTGATAACATTTGCCAGTGACACAATCTTGTGGGGAGCAGGTTAGCATGAGGTCAAAAGATGGTAAAATTCAAAATAACTGAAGTAGAATAATAAAATAGGTAGATAAGTGATTTTTGGACTCTAATTTAGAGAAATTGAAGGCAGAGAGGTTCACATAGATACCTGGTGTCCTGCACACAGGAATTTTCTTCTACCTATGGCAGCTGGATCCTTTGTAAACCTGAAGCATAAGGAGCAGACGCGGCTACACGAGTTTAACCTCCAGCCACAGCAGGAGCAGTGAGTGGGAAGTGCTGTTGTAAATCCCAAGTGACTACTCTCATGCATGCAAAGACTTGTTGAGAAACATCTGGACACTTGGAAGGAGCTATTGAATTGGTTGCTAAGTAGAGACATCACCATGAGTTTCTTGTGGCAGATGCATTTTCAGTGGATAGAGATCCCCATCCCTTGTGCAGGGTCTACTGCTCTGGAGAAGGATATAGTAAATATCCTTCACTGTTATGGTAAAGACCATAATAGGTCTAACACTGATATGCTTTGAAATATTTCATAATGTGTGTTTAATGGCAGCTAGACATAAATCTATTCACATTCCATCATTGCTCAGATATTCTAATTACAAATTTACAGTTGATCTTGTGTTTTTAATTTCAAAGCTGCTATCTACTCTCTTTTTCTTTTTTTTTTTTTTTTAACTGCGATACAGTAAGATTGAGAAATTGAGTTGGCTAGGACTGCTGAGTAACCCCATGAACTAATGAAGTAAACATTTGCAACCACTGTGACATGGAAATCATCCAGCTCTCCCTGGTGTACACCTGCAGAAACCTGTGATTCACCTCTGAGTCACTCTGCAAATGTTAGCAGGGCAAAGCTGACAGCCGTGTAGAGGGCTCACTCTGCTGCCAGTTCTCTCCTTCTCCCCTGGAATAATGACATTAATGATGCTTCCAAATGGCTCATGGGGTTGCAAAATGAGAGATCTCCAAATCCATGCAGCAGCTTGATTTCCTAATAGGATGCATCAAGTAGAACATTGCATGTTTTACAGGCTGAAGTTGATTAGAAAATAAGACTTAAAATATGTAGCTGAAGTGGTTAGAAAAATGGGTTTTGGAAGCTCAGATCAAAGCTTTACAGGAGGGTGATTAAATAAATAAAAAGTTTAAGCCTAACTGAGCAAATAATTGCACATCCTCTGAAAAGAACTGTTCACAGGGATTGATCAAATGTGAGTCACCCCAGGCACAGATGTCTTTCTAAGAATATTCCATTTAATTTTCTTAATGTACACCAAAAGCAAAGAGATACTGGTGCTGATCAGTGAATGCTATTGTTTGCATAAGGAAAGGCTCTTTAAAAATAATGGAGAATCTAAAAAAACCCAAACCAAG
This sequence comes from Aphelocoma coerulescens, assembly GCF_041296385.1. Lineage (NCBI taxonomy): Eukaryota > Metazoa > Chordata > Aves > Passeriformes > Corvidae > Aphelocoma > Aphelocoma coerulescens. Next base: position 19,121,279 of record NC_091023.1, on the reverse strand, counting down.
TAACCACCAAAAAAGGGATTTTGTTCCTGTTGTCTAACAGGGACAATTTCCTCTTTAGCAGTGATTTACCCCACTGATTACAAGATGTGGGCTTGCTTTTCCTTGTTGCATACTAGAAACCCACAGCACATGCTCAAAGCTTAAAAGAAATGTAATTCTCATTGCAGACTTTGTTCTTAAGGGTCAAATTGTCCTTTGCTTTGGAAACATCAGCCCTGGGAGACTGGTAAAAATCTTAGAAGCAAAAAAAAAATACTAAAAGGTTATGAGATTCTTATGGTGTATGACTATGCTTAGGTATGGAATGGGGTTCAAGGACAAAGTGTAACAGACTGGAGGTGATGAGGATGTCTGTAGAGGGGAACCACGTTCCCTGGGGACAAATGTTTTGGAAAGCCTTTCCCCTCACTGCATTTGGTATTGGTTCCTGTTAATCCACCTGCAAACCCCTGTCCTCTGAAGGGTGTGTATAGAGGGAGGCTGCATGAGTGTTACATATAACAGCCTGGTAGTGAAATTCTGCCCTTCAAGATTTTGGCATGTGTTCTATTTGTTGCAACAAAGCCAGAATTTCACCTTTGCTGTTTCTGAAAGAGAAAGAGTAATAGCAGGGAGCTTGGCCTCTTCATTTCTCAGACCTCCTTTTTACACAGGCAGTGCTGATGGAGTGAAAGTGGGTAACAAGAAAGAAACAAGTAAGAATTAACAACAAAGAGGTTATGCAAAAAAAAAAAAAAAAAATTACAAGAGCCTTAGAAATGAGCTCTGTGCACAATCTTGAGACACACAGCACTGTACTATTAAAGGTGTCATACAGATTTTGGGTATCTCATCAACTGGATAATATTCCTTATTCAAATTCTTATGTTTTGCTTTACTTTGCTCTTTGAGGATCAACCTGTTAAATAAGGGAAACACAAAGGAAATGCAGGCTGCTCCTGTGTTCCCCTCTATCACACCCTTCACATCTCTGCAGATTGCAGTAGGCATCTTCTCAATGTTCCCAGCAAACTGACAGTGGTAGGACTGGAGTATGCATTGGATGGTTAGAGTTGGTAATAAAATAAAGACTATTGAATTTCACTTTAATGAGTGCCTGGGAACCATGACTAAATCTGCTTGTTCTTAATAACAAAGGATACCTGACCCTCTGTCTTGAGCTCTTCACTTCATGCAATACCTAATTTCTGAAGGTAGCTGATATTTTCTCACTGCTCCCTCCCTTCTGTCTTCCTCCTTCACCTTCATGTCAGGCATTCATGTACTTGCATTTGGCATTAACTGAAATTTAATCTGAGGGGGACAGTTCAGAAATTGTCTTGCTGAAATGCTGTGTAGGTTTTGGTACATCTCTGGCATCCCTAGTATTATTGCCAGCTCTAGGATAACTGGCTAGGCCGTGTGAACTGTGATTTGTGAGCACCTTTCCTATATATTTCACAGCTAATGTAGAAATATTCCTGATATAATAAAGAAGTCATTTTGTAATTTGGACCTTGGCAGCCATTTATGATATTCAGTAGTGTGGAGACGAGTCAAATAATGAAAAAAATGGGCATGAATTTCCCACTTAGTGGATTTCCAACCTTTGCATTCAGCTGGAATTACTTTCCCTGTCATTTGGTCCTTATGCTCATATTTAATGTCTATCTCTTTCCTCCTGTAACTTATATTATCTATTTAAATTCTGTTACAATCTTGGGCTGAAGAACCGAAGGCTCTGTAGAAAGTGTGACTCTGTGGCAAAACTAATTTGCTCTGTGATTCAGACCAAGGGGTACATTCTCTTCTGTCAAGTGGAGAAACTTTCCTTTATTCAACAGCAATTTGCTTTTATTGGTGATTAACACTGTCACTTGTGGTGTGTCCTTAAAATTGTTACTTTCCTTTCTCACCTCTGAAATTCTCTTTCACTTGGGTGATGTAAACCTTTGATGTGTGCTTATATAGAAAAGGGCTTGGTCTTATGTACAGAAGGGGTGAAGAGCATGCAGCAGCTCAAGGTAGCCGCCTAGTACTTTGGAAAATCAGACACATTATGTATCAGCAATTTCTCCTTGCAGCTGGGAAATAAATTTATAGCTTGGTATTTCTAAAAGAAAAAATTACTAGTTCTGATTGAAGTGCTTACTGGCATAGACAGTTAAAGTAAACATTTTTTATAGCCACACACTTCCTTAATTTTCTTCTTTTATATTTTGAACTTCAAGAAAATGATATTTCCAAAAATGTGGAAGGATACAATATTTTCTTTTATCTATTCAGATCTGCACCTAGAAAATGCATGAAAAATAATAAACTGACATTCAGGAAATGGAAAAAACTAAATTCAGGTCATGTAGTAAGTGCTTACATGCCTCGAGACAAGGCAGCTACTGGAAATGTATCAGAGGAAGATTATTGAGCTGTCACTCTAACTGTGGGGAGGAATCTCCCAACACCCACTTTTTGGTGTAAACTTGCTTCTGTGAAAGGGAAGGGTAGTTCTGATTGCCTTGAATCTGGTATAAACCATATATTTATGCAAAACATGCAAATTGAAATGTAACTCTATTTATTTTCCCTGTCATACCTTCACTGTGTCTTTACCTCATGCCCAGCTTGCTCTAGATTTACACCTATTGAGGCAACAGGTAGCACACAAATTTCAAACCTACTTTATGAAGAATGTAGTGAGAGATGCTTTATTGACAATCAGCTTGGGTTTTTGTTGTTGTAATTTTATATTTTTGGTTCATATTTAGAAGGGATGAATTGAGCATGGTGATTAAATCAGTTTCAAGAGGATGCAACATTAACATGCTGTTGTCACTTATTGATACAACAACTTTTGTTCAGAAGAGGCTTATTTCATTACTACCCTGGACTGAAATTTTTATTTTTCTACTAGATGGGAACTATTTTTTGTAGGGAGGGTGGGTAAAATGCAAAGGAAATGGGGATTTAGCAGTGTCCAATCAGCAGTTAATTAGCTTCTATGTGACAGACAGCCTCAGTGTGGACCTACTAATCCCTTCTTTGTGACTTTAGTCTAGAGTAAGGCTCAGACCTGGGTAAAAGTCAGTAACGCTGGCAGAGTTCTGTGAAATGTACACAAAGCTGCACTTGCTAAGTATCTCTTCATGGGAATGTTCCACAAAGCTCCAAAAAGCCACATGTGTTCTTAACATCCACTGTCATTAGGTTGCAGTTTGATAAAATTCTTTTTTATTTCAGAATTTAGCAATGGCACTTTCTGTTAAAATAGGAATTGGTCTTAAAAAGTAAACCCACATCCATTCAGCATACTGTGAGGAAAAGAGCTGCTTGGGGTTTTTTTGCAAAGTTGCCTCATACAAAATTGTGGTCCTTGAGAGGAAATTTACCCTGTCCTCAGGATGCTTATCTGGAATCAAGAAAGGCACAGCCTTATCAATGGAACTTTGGGCAGCTCTCTTGGTCTCTCTAAATTTTGGTTTCCCTTCTATAATCTGGTAATTACAACATGTCCTTTCTCCACAGTGATGTTGGAATGTGCTCAGATATTTGTCAGTGTCCATACAAGATAGACAGGCAGGTGTGAAGTTCCTAGAATCTGATATGAAAATGCCCTCTTGTGCAATATTTCCTGAGCCCTCTGTTTTACTGATAGCAATCAGACATCTAATTTGGGGATGCAAAGGGAGCTAAAAGTAATGCTGGAGCTGAACATGCTGGGTAAGATCTGGTTTAGAAATTTGCTTCTGTTCCTTTCCTGCATCTTCATGCTCTTTTTGGCCAGGCAGTTCTTAATGTATTCTTCCTTCTCAGCCTTTCTTCCCAGGATGTGTGTGCAGGGCTCAGGCTCTTGTAAAGGACTGTCACAGGATATGACAACTGTGGTGTGAAACGTTTTCATCCCACTACAGGAGCAACTTCATGTTCCGCTCAGCCAAAATCAAGCCTGTAATGTTTGGACTTGGTCCAATGAGCTGAAGCAAGTTGGTTTCAAGCAGCTTCACATATTTTCCCAAAGAGTTTTCCCAAGCATATTATCTGCTGGTGCATTGTGTTTAGTGGTTAGCCTCAAAGAAATGGGTTACCAATGTATTCTGGTCATTTTTTTCTTTACAATAAGACCTGTGCCATTAAGTAGGTTCATATGACCTACAAATGAGACAATAAAGACCTGAACCCAGTGCCAACATAACTTCAAACACACCTTTCATGCAGCAGTTCTGGCTTCTCTGGTGTCTGGGCAAAGTGGTTAAGTCTTCCAACTCTGCACTGGACCTCAGGCAATTTTTGAGTAGACGAGTTCACACTGCTAAATCATCACTTAGCCAAGCATGTTATAGTTTATAGAGAGTTTGGGAAAAGCATCAAGACCTGGAGCCAACCTAATTTTCTCCTCAGACCCAGAACTGGCCTAGGGTGAGGCTTGTATGGGATTTCTTTGGGCAGCACTGGGGTTATTTTCCCAGTAATAGCTGGAAGGCCGAGTTGCAGAATCAGGGAAGTCTGGTCCTGTATAAGTTCAGGTCACTTTGCTTTCTTGTATTCTGTGCCTGATCAGTTGACTTCTGCAACACAAATACTAAGGACTGATCTGTGTATAAAGCAGAAGTCACCCATTTTTCCTGAAATAACCGAGAACTGAAAATTCTTGCAAATATAATTCAGCCTTAGCCTAATTATTCTTAAATGCTGCCTGTGCAGGAATAAAGAGAAAAAAAAGGTGTGAGCTTTTACAACCTTATTCATTCCATCAATGTAAAAGCTTTTTATTTGGCTTCAAAGTGAGTCTACTACTTCACAACAAAATTTCATTATGTCTCAGATGAGTTCTATTTAATGGAATCAAATTTCACCTTTTCTAATTATCTTTTGGAACAGACAATCTTTACAGAATAATTAGTAATAGAAGTACACAATGGATCATTGTCTTTATTACTTGCAAAGAAATTCTAGATGCTGTACTAAATCTTGAGGTATGATCTCACAAAATGTAAAATATCTCACCCCCTTCCTCCTAAATTATATGAAATTCAACATAATTTTAGCACAATGGGTGGTAATTTTACTTCTTTGAGAAGACCAGCTTTAAGTTGCTTTTACAGAATAACTTTCCTGATCCCAGTCTAATTAAACAAGCCTTGACATATGGGAACTTTTTGTCTTCGATTAATTTTCAAGATTTCTAAATGAAGGACTTAACAATTTTTTATTAAGGAGATAAAAACAACTGTATATTTCCTTATCTAGCCTCCAGTTTTCCTTCAGGGGTCATTTACATTGTGTCATTGTTTTAAAATGCTGCCTTCCTATTCTGCTAAAATGAAGTTAGTAACCAGCCAAGTCCTGGATTTAAAAAGGTAGCTCCCCCTGCACTGAATGAACACATAGAATCACAAAGGAAAACAAATAATCTTGGCACAAGGGAGAGTCATTTGGAATCTATCACCTCTTCCTCTCTGGCTTTTCCAAATGTTCTGAAAATTATTACATATTCCTGAATTATACTCCAAAATGTATTTCACCTGGTCAAAACCAGGGAGAAATGACTTAATGAAAATAAAATTAATTTTTTATCAAAATGGACTGCTTCTCTAAGAATCAAGGTTGAAACTAACCTTCCATTGATTTAAAATTTGCCACAAAACTGGGAGAAAAAAGAAAATGTACAGGAAAAATGGGCTGGGTCCTCCTTGGACTGTTAGTCTTTATAATTTAATTTGTTGAGAATTTAAAATTACATTAATTGTGCTTAAGTAACTGACATTATTTGACACTGCAACAACAGAGCAACGGAAATGAGTGACAAACACACAAAAGACTTTTGTTATCTTTGTTTGTCTGTCTGAATAAATCTCAACAAGTAGTTCAAAGATTTAAATTTATAGCATACTTAATCGTCATTAGACGGCCAATCCTATTGACTCTAAACTGCATTTCACTGATATGGAATAGTTTTGGCATCTGCTTCAGTTTGACTCATCAAGAATCTTAATTTTCAAATCACTGAAATTGTGTAGGAAGAGGTCATAAAGGAGGACTGTACACAGTGTTATGCTATATATGTGTTTCTAAAATGTTATTTTCCTTTCTCTTTCAAAAGCTGTTTATTTATATTATTTCAATACCGCAGTGTTCTTCAGAAATCCAACCTGTGATGAGGAAAACTAATAAAGGCTTTCAATTTGGAACGTAATTAACTCTTTTGAGACTTACCTTACTTGCAAGAATTGGTGTATTTTTCATTCATAATACCACTCACCAGAGAAAAGTGAGGTTGAACTTCCCCATTTGCCTAAAAGTCAGTGCATCCTAACCTAGAGATGCCGTGGACTGCAGTGTGAGGAACCCCTTTAAAACAAAATCAGTTGGCTAAAGCCAGCCAGTCATGATTGTGTGGGTGACTCTGCAGTGAGATGTGCAGACACGCTGTTAGACTTTGCTGTCAGATTGCCATATTAATGCCTTCTGTATATCCACGTACCTGTGATTGTACAGCAAACGTGTTTAGCTACAAACTGGCTGGCAGCAAAAGCCTCTCACAACCAACATCCGAGATGGAGGGAAAATCCAAACTCCAAACCCTTTTCAAGATCTCTCATTAACTGCTTCCTTTTAGGAAAATCTCACAAAATACGCTTAAGCACTGCAAACTCTAGAGTGAAACAAAATATGTGTTTGATTTGCTAAACCCAGCCAATTTAATTGAAATTACTTACAAATTTATAGTGAATTTTCACAGCTTTTTACATGGAAAAGAATTAATAAAATTGGATTGCTGTCAACATTTATTTTCACAGTATTTAAACAGTTTGAAGACGGTTTGGCTTAGTTTTGGTTTTTGTATTTGAAGTTATAAAACATTTTGTCTAACATTGACCTAAGTTTGGTGTAAAATATCTGTGGCTTTGTGGGAAAATGGGAAAACTTAATTTAGAAGTGATGTGGTTAATTCTCTTTCCTACCCTTTCAGTCTGTCAGTTCATCAATCATTTATTGAAATAGCACTATGTACCAAACACCAATGAGTACAACAAATATCCAGTGATACCAAAGAAAGGTATTTGCTCGACAACATTATATTTCTCTAGCAAACGTCAGCACCCCACAGAATCAGTGGCTCCTCACATGCTTTCAGTTTTACTAAACTGTAAACTTGAAACTACACAAGGCTTTTCAAGTGTTCTGAAGGACAGGAACATACAATTATTAGACAGCTACAGAACCCTGCAGTCTGGAAGTTATTCAGTCTTGTCCTTCTTTCCATACCTACTGGTATGGAAATGCTGGGGCCAGAGCAGCATTGTAACAGAAATGAGAAGAACAAGGTCAGGATCTACCAAAGAGATTTACCTCCACTAAAATATTCTGTACTTTTCTATATAAAATGAATGGCCAAATTCCTTAGTTTTCCTTATTCCAGAACAGAAAGGGGTTGAAATCAAAACCAGCCTGAGAAGTTGAGGGACATCTGTGTATTCAAATATCTAAGGTACAGATGTTCTTCTTTAGTGATATTTACTTTAATTATTGCATCTGTATGATCTGACTCTGAGCCATTTACAACAGTAGCTATGTAAAACTCAATGAAAATATTGAATTTAGTGGAGTTTTCAAATAGAAATGAAATCATCATTTGGCCCATCTGGACTGAACACTGATATTTGGTGGGGGGTATAGCTTCCCTTTACTGTTGGCAGTTTAAACAATCAGCTGGACGATGTTATTTCACATCAGTGTCTGAGATAAAAAAATCAGGATGTTCTCCTTCAGGCTTAGCAATACCATCCCTCACCAATGCAGGTGAAGACTCTTTTGTCTTGTTTGAAAACAAGCTGCTCCACAATACCTTGCTGTGAACTCATGGCAAATGAACACTTTAGCCTCAGTGTAAGAGGAGACACAATGGTCCAACCACACATACTGAAAATATCTTTTCAATTTTCCTATATGTATCAGCAGATATGAAGGGTTGAAATATGGTACCTGTCTTCTTACAGCTCTCATGTAGCTTTCCACAGTGAGACCCTATCTCACCTTTATGGGAGGATTTAGGCAGAAAAACACAAAGAGAGGCCAGTAGTATCCATCCTAAAATTCTGGACAGAAAGAGGAACACAAATGTTGTGCTTTTGCTATTCTGCATCCTTCTCCAATAATCCTAAACAAACCATTCATTGCCATTTGCGGGAATATTCCATTATTCCTAGCAAATCCAAAATGCAGTGATTTGGCCTTTCTGTTCCTAGGAGAATAAGAGATTTTGTAATGATATTCTTATTTTTGATGGGCTAAAATCTCCTGAAATAAGCAACTTCCAGCATCTGCAAGAGGAGCAGAACTGGGACCTTAACCCTTGATCTTTGTATTGGCATTTGAAAGGATTTCCCTTTGAACAGCACAACTGAATGCCCAGCTGGATGCTGAGCAATCATTTCCTTCTGATGATGTAAATAAATAAGTAAAATGTAATGCTGGGGTGAAAAAAAATACTTGCTGGTCCTGGTAATTCATTACTATCTCGTTATTTAATTTGCCATATAGTACTAAAGATGTGCTAGAGTGCCTGATGTCTTTGCCATGCTTTAAAAAGGGACATAATAGTCGAGAGCACTACTGCCTTCTTTTGAGTGTAGCTGTGTGCTATTAAGCCGATAGGATCAGTAAACTTCCTAAAGCCTGCAGGATGAATTGATGTTTTTCAAAGACTTGTTTAGGAAAACAAGGGAAGCAGATGTTCCTAGTCTTTTAAGCAGGGGAAAAAAGAGAGGAGAAAGAGAGAAAACTCTCAACAAGGGATTATTTCTTTGTCAATTCCATTCTGACAAGAAAAGAGAATGCACACTGATGATGTTTTGCTTTTGTTTAAATACATATTTGTGCTACTCTGGATGAGTGGGGGGAAAGAAAATTTGTCACGGCAGTAGGATGCAACAACCAATGGACAATTTATAAACAGATCAATTACAAGTAGAGACTCATTTCAACTTTGGTTTATATATTTCAGCTTTCAAATACAAAAAGGTAGAAACATTCAGAGATAGATGATTACTGATGAGTTTAGTGAGGAAAAAGAAGTCGTCACTGATAAAGTGAGATTTTTCTTTGCTTAATATAAAAAAATCCTTGGCAATAATGAATGTATCTGACCATTAAGAGGGATTTCATCCATGGTGCTTTGATTTGAGAACTCTTGGTTTTGTTCCTTTTAGCTAGAAAGAAAAAGGGACCGTATGAACACTTGTTTCTCTGAGGAGAGCAGATAAAATTTATGGGAGATTCTTTATATTTATAAAACACCCAGAAACTGATGGAGATTTGAATGAGATGAGATTAAACCCCTGGCATAGGGGCCTATATTAATTTTCAAAATACTTTCTATTAGCATAGCTTCAAAAATATTCTAGTAGGAGTCCAAAATTGATCTATAGTGGTTTATAACTTCTTTTTTAACAAATTATTTTCTCTCTTGAGAAGGGACATTTTCTGTCTTATGAGAAAGATAAGCAAAATGAAGTTGTAGTGAAGAAGTAAGGATGCCATGAGAAGAAATGAGCAAAGGTTGGCCATGATTGGTCAGGTTTAACACAATGATCTTCTCACCACCAGAACTACTTTTCCTCATGGGGAAAGTGGGCTAACACATGTTTTTAAATGCATCTTGGATGGTTTATGTGAGAGATTTTAGTGATCAGGAAACTGGATTTGAAGACTCGGGATGGCATTTCCCAGTCAGTTTTAAAAATTTGTTTTGCTCCCACTTTATTTTCAGTCTCCATTTGCACATTTGCTGATGAACTCTATCAACACAAATGTTCACTGAGTAAACACCAGGCTCCAACATTTGCATTTTTCTGAAAGTAGTTATGGACTGCTTACCTAAGTAATAGTCAACATGCCTGGCGTTGCATAAGATGTATATTAAAAGAAGACAAGACACAAGGTTGGCTGGGCTTTGGGTTTCATACACTGTAAGAGTTTCTGTGTAATCAAAGGTACTTGTGCGAATGTGTGCTCACAAAACTCAAAACTGTTGGCCATCTATTCCTGATCCAGGCTTGCCCCTCCATACTGGCACAGCAGTTTGTGGGAGTGTGTTGTGGGTGAGAAGGCAGCACGCTTGGACACAGATTTACCAGACTAAAAATAATCCCAATAACAGACACTGAGAGATGTTTTAATTGGAGATCTACTCCCAAGTTAGTTTGTTGTGATGTCCCTGCAGTGGGCAGCACGGGGCTGGGAGGAGATGCTGGTGCAGGGCCTGTGGGAGACTGGTAACCAATGCAGAGACATTTTGCAATTTATTTACCTTAATCACTTGGATTTGCCATGAAAGTGACTCAAGGTCTCAGTCCATATTGTGCCACTGCTTTTGAAGTCCTGTAATCTCTACTGAGACCTCCTTGGACTCTTTGCCCTTGTGCATGTCATCTAGAAATATTTTTCATTAACCTCATTCAGCTCTCTGAGAGGTGTATGGAAAGACTCCCCAGTTAAAAAAAGAAATTTGTAGCAGTGTTTCTGTTCTGGAGACCATTTCTTATGGGACTGTAGTGTTCAGTGCCTGATTCTCTTCTGCCTTATGTCTTGCGTTGATATTAGTTTATGCTAGTGCTGGTACACAGAATTGTGCTTTTCTGATTCGGAAGCATTTTATACTCTCATAGCACAGGTACAAGAGTCTGCACAAGGGGCAGAGCAAGGAAGCAAGTTATCTTAGGGCAAGGACATTTGTACAAGTTGGGATGCTTAGAAGTCGAGAGGAATCCTGTAAATCTTAAATGAAAGGATATTAACTTATTTTAAGTACTATAGGTCTTTATAGATATAAATATGTTTACAGATGTTTAGTCTTCCTCTTAAAGGAAAGCTTTTCTAATTTGCACGAGTATAAAAAGGAAATAATTCTGTCTATATTGTTGGGATTTTTTAACCTTGCCTAATCTATACTGCCAACAGGAAATTGGCATGAGCACACAGTTGAATTAAAATTGAGACTGTGCAGCAGAAGAGTTAACATATATTAGATTTAGGGCCAGATTCTGACACATTTTCTCTAGTAGATAAATGGGTTTTTTGCCCTGTGAGTAGCTGAAAAAGCAGGATCAACAAAAAAAGTACAGCTTTCATAAATCCCCAGCAATTCCTAATGTTTACACTTCTTTAGTAATGTCTGTGTATAACTCAAATTCCATCAAAAATTCCCTTCTTTTTTGTTTTGTTCAGGAAGGAGGATTTCACGGAATTGTAAGTGGTTTTGAATCCAGAAGGTTTTTTTTGCTGTAAAACGCTGGAGAGCCTATTATGCTACTGCCCCGTCTAAAGCAATGTAGAGTGAAGCTGTTCCAGTATGAGTAATGATGTGTCAGACTAATTGTTTTGACTAGCTGGGCATCCTCTGAGCTCGCTGGATCTTGAATACAGCAGCTACTTTAGGTTTCATGCCCCTGCACTCTGAATTCAGTGGTTGCTTCTAACTGTTGCTTTTATATCATTTTACTTTGCACCTTTTGTGTTACATTTTTGCTCTTCGATGTTTGTCAACATTATATTTAAAAATACCGTGGAAGTGCTGAGTGCTATACAATCAATGTCTAACACTTAAAGAACACTATTTTGTATGGGACAACCTGCTGTTAGTTTGAATATCAAGTATGCCATTTACATTTTGGTGGATAGTTCAGAAATTCGATGTTTGCCAAATATGAAGTGTTGAAGAACACTTCATGTGCTGGATTAGTTCTCTGTTGTGATCTCCTTCACAATGAGCAGCCATCTAATAAAATTTTGTATGCACAGATTTACATGGTTGCATTACCCTATCTTGTAGGTGACTGTTCAAACGTGCAGTAAAAGAGTCTTTAGATTCCTTTATTGTTTTTTATCAGATGGGCGGAAGATCTTTCAGAAAATAAAACTGAAAGACAATATTTGCCTCCAGCTGTTAAAAAATACTCATAAATCTGCTGTAGCATATAGATTCAAACATAGTTGGCCCGATCATATGTGTGTTAACCTATTTTGTGGCAGTTTATAGTAAATTATTTTTTAAGAATTGCTTGGTGTATGCCACAAGTACAATTTTACGGTGTTGTAGGCAGTAGTAAAAATAATGGAATAAATCTCCATAAAAAGCTGTTACCAGGAAGTTTGCCTTGCCTTGCAGTGGGACATGTGGATTCCACCAGCAGAGTCCAGTAATCTGTGCAAAAGCTGTGATTTGTGGAAACACGATTAACATCCTGTTTGCCCTGCAAATATCTCCTCATCCATGAGTTTTGGTAGCCCAGCCCAGAACACCTTGCAGACTGGTACCCCCCATCCTGCATAAAACATAATAAACAGAGTTGGTAGTGGAGAGATTTGGTACAAAATAAGGAGCTTTAATTAATTTTAAATGGTGCTTTTCAGAGTGTCAAAAGCTCAGCCCACTGAAGTGGAAAAGGGGGTTAGAGTGGCGAGAGCCTGGCAACACAGCTAATCTAGGCACTCCTAGCAAGCTCATTTCAAAAGCTTACATCAGTCCATTGGCATCTCGAGGTAGAGCTGCCTGGGGACAGCTGGGGAACAGCCACACTGCAGACAGACCTGCCAGGGCAAAGTTAGGGGTCTGTGGCAGCTCCTGGGACAAGAGTGCATTGTCACAGCGCGGGGCCTGCGCGCTCGGCGTGTTTGCGCTCTGGGCATTTGGAAGTAACCCAGACACACTGGGGGATTGGTGCTTGGTGCACACAAAAACCAAGCTGGTGGAGGTGGAGGCTGTAGGAATACATGCATGGATTAGATACAAAACTGTGGATCATGCCTTCTGTCGTCAGATGCCAGGGTAGTCCCACTGCAGCAAACTGTTGCTCTGCTTCCCCACGGCATTTAGATAGTGATTTTGAAATTGGTTCTTACATGGTTACTTTAAAAGGGAGAGGGACTGTGACATGCAACATTCTAGTGCACAAAAGCAAAATGCATTTTGAGTAGTTATTTTTGATTGCTTAAAAGATAAGCTAAATTGTTATTTAAACTTACTTTATAGAGAGTTTGTTCTGGAGATCATTCTGGGATCAGTTTTCTAAAGGCTAATAATTATAAACACAAATACCAATAACTAAGCTATCAAATATTGGGGGTTTTATTTTATAATTTCTCTTATTAACAGTAGCTAAGGTATGCTTGTCTACCCAGTTTTGTTTCTCTTTAAATCAGTGGCAGAACTCCCACTGATTTCTACCACAGCACACAAGGCGAATCTGTATTTAATATATGTTAGACTTAGACAAAAATGTCTAGAATATGAACCTGGTGCTGAAATGGCTGTGCAAGTCTTCAGCTAAAAAACCCTCTCAGACTTTGGTTTTACTAGGCCTCAGATAATGCCCCTTAAAATTAAGCTGGCACTTCATAGTAAGTTCTTATTCATTCATTATTTACAAAGTAGGAAAAAGAAAACCTCAGCACTATTTGCTGAGTACCAGTCAGATGACCCACAGACAACAGAAGCTTGCAAAGTTTTAATAAGGTAGATAATTCCTTTTTATAAACGTAATCTCTCGTCTCAGCCACTGGAGCAGAGCAGCTTCCAACTTGTCTCCCGAAGTTCTGCACAAAGTGATTTTCTACAATTTTCAGTTGTACCCTCAACTACATTCATGTCCCATTTTGTATTTCAAGTTTGATCCATTAAAGAGGCTTAATGTGGTGTTGCTTCTAAAAAGTACGTAAGCCTAGAATGGGACTGCTCATATTCTTAAAAAGTCTATATCTCAGTGCTTCCTTGAGTGGATCTCCCATCTGTGCTCTGCCTTTTGTGAACGAGGTGAGGGCATGTAGTTTCAAAGTCTAATTACCGTCCTTATGAGCTGTAGCAAGCTCTCCAAAGCTGCTGTTTGTATTTCATTTATTTGCTGACTCTCATCCCTTTCCCACCCCCAAAAGATGGCCCTCCCCCACAAAAAAAAAAAAAAAAAAAAAAAGCCCCAAACAAACAAAAAACAACAACAACTCAAAACTACCCACACCCTGCTCCCCCAAACCTCAGAATTTCTACAGGAAGGCAAACCATCATTTCACTGACAAGGATGCTTCTGAGCTTCTATCTCCTATATGCATCAAGCTGATGCTGATGACAGATTGGGAAGTGATGCTGACCTCGGGCATGAGTGGCATGTGCCACCAGGCTGCTTTCTGCTAATAGCTAACATATAGTCCCAAAGGAACCTCTACTGAGACCTGAGTAATCCCACCCAGCATCTGTGTTGGGGCCATGCTTGCATGCTCATCTGGCAATGTATTATCGATAGGGTGTAGAAGTTGAATCCAGGCAAGTCCTTCTAAAGCTGAAGTAGCTCCTGAGATCCTACCATGGAATGCACTTAGGATCCATGAAGTAGCCTCTCATTGGCCCTGTGCCATGACTTGACCAAATCCTGCATTTTACACTCTGGCTGGGTCTCTCTGCTGCACAGTGTCTTAGGGCCATGTCCCTTCTGCATAGTGCTGTACTCCTGTTTCCCCTCTGTGCTTTCCTGTAGAAACACTTGTTCTCTCAGTCACACAGAAAGGATGCAGGAGCTCTCCTTTCTGTGGCAACATCAGCTCATTTAGGGATTTTGTCTCCTTGATGTGTTGTCAACCTCCCTAGGACCACATGCATATTGTGTAAGAGATGTCAGCAAATTTGGTTCTGTGTAAGTGATGAAACAGTTTTATCCTAATATACATTGTTTCCTATTAATCTCTTCCAGATATAATTGTTTACTAAATAATAGACAAAAAGCCTTAGTTTAGAGATTGGTTTTAACCAAAAGTTTTCAAGGGGACAATATCTGGTGAGATGGATTTTGGCATAAAGGATAAATATCCCCTGAGAAATACGTAGGCTCAAGTTTTTTTTGCTCATGGTCTATCTTGAAAGTGCAAGTTTTGCTTCTGTGGTGAGATCCCTTCACTGGGAAAGCTTATCTCCTCTGGCTATGTTCTGGCAATTTACCATGGCTTGTCTTCCCTTTGTAATTAAATGTTTTGGGCCGAGTTGCATCACATGAAATTTCATTGTCTTAGGGTGACTCTTTGTCTAAGGAGATCAAGACTAGGCTGTGTATTAAATAGATTTAATCTGCATTCTAGATCCACACTACACAAAAATAGACCATTGTTGCAGTTTCTCTGCGTGTCAGGGCTGTGAAGGCGGAGCAGAAATTATACACAAACCCAGTCTGAATGAAATCTGTACTGGATAGCCACAGTATAAAATGTGTGTTATTTTTAGCATTCATTCACATCATACAGTGACAGAGCAGTCCCTAGGAATTACAGCAGACTCTGGAAACCTATTGCTTACTTGAAAATATGTTAAATCAGAAAATGTCCACAAGCCTATTGGATCAATTCAGCTTTTGCTGCTAACATCAGTTACTTCCCACCTCCATTTTCAAATCTATCCTTGGTTTCTCCAACATACCTAATATAATGATGTTAAAAAGAAAACATCGTTTATGTACCTTGCTTTTTCTTTTTTTTTTTCTCATGTGTTTGCCCTTGACTGGGAAAATCTTGACCATAAGCACATTCCAGTCTTCTAATGAGTGCCAGGAAAGGGATGGTCTCGTGGTTAAAACGCAGGACTGAAGAATGAACAGACAGAGATCTGGTACTAGCTGGGCTCTGGCACAAATTTGAGGCAAATAACTTGCTCTCTCCATGACTCAATGCTTGCAACAAAAGAAAAAGAAAAAAAGAAAAAAAAAGGTGTGTGGGAGTCTTTTGTCAGTGGCAAACATATTTTGAGATTGTCTGTGAAGTATAGAGATTATTTTCTTTTGGAAACACTTCAGAAAAGAGCAGAGGCAGTGAGGAGGCTTTCTGTATGTCTGGAGGTTCATTCAAAATTTTCCCAGACTCCAAATTCTTGCAACTGGTAGTTAGAAAGGGATGCTTTTTCCAAGGGATCTCTTTTACAATAAGGTTACTCTTTAAATATTCTTGTATTATTTAGGACAGAACTTTAGGTTTTTGACAAGATAAGATATTTTTCTTTCTTACTCTTGGGATGCAAGTGAAAAGGGAGGAGTGGAGGATAGGAAATTAAAGTGTCTTTTATCCCTGGAATTAGTTTATTTTCAAATTTTATGCAGTGATTTGACTTGCTGTTTATTTTATTGAGTGTAGTTTGTTCATCAGAGGTGGTTCTGCATTGTAGAAACCAGCGCACTCTTCCCCTCAGATAATTGAGATAATTAAATCACAGTGAGATAATTTTATCTTCATTTTAATTCTGTGCATCACTCACAGATCTTAATTTAACAACACATTCAGATGAAAGATTTCTGACTCAAGATATCTGAAGTTGTGTAAGGAATAGGAACCATTTCAGGATTATTTCTTCATTTGCTTGCAGAAGGCAGATGCTTTGCTGAAGGTTGGCAGTAGCAAAGCTGATACCCAGGAGCACTGTGCTCTAGCTATGCAAGTTCCCCAATGGTCTGAACCAAAAGTTAAAGCTCTGTTAGCTTAGGGGTGTAGTTGACCCTATCACAGCTGATTCTGCCATGGGAGGGTGGCAAAGTTGTACTGGGTTCATGTGGGGCAACTGGTTTTTGCATTTCGAAGTAATAAAAATGCACTTCTCTGTGTGCATGTGACTTTTCGTAGTATTTAGCTATTCTGTCATGTTCTAAAAGGGTGAAAGAAAAGTGGAGAAGAGAAATGGGGATGTTCAGTGACACATCAGCAACTCTAGATGTCTTATAATTTGAATCTATACATTAATTATGGCAAGAGAGGCAATTTTATGCACGAGTGCAAATCTTATGCAACAGAATGTATTTTGTCATTAACTGGATGGAAAATTTTGTCACTATGAGCAATTTTTGCTAAAAATAAATAAATCCATTTTGTAACTAAATGCATTTATTTAGAAACAAGGGACGTCTGTCTGATTAGGAGGGAGTGGGTGTTTTGAGAAAGAGGTGGCTTGTGATTCAGAACTCCTTAGATCTATTCTTGGTTCTGCTTCTGATTCATTATTGGTTGGATCTCAAATCAGTGGAAAATGGGCCAAGCTTTCTGTGACCTATAACGAATCACATCAAAGTAAAAGTCATGTTTTAGGCAAAGAGTTTCTTAACCTGTCTTGCTCACTAGAACACAAGAATTCTGATGCAGGAATGTGATGTGCTACTTCTCCAGTCCCTTCCCTCTGACCGCCTGATTCTGGGCATGCTGTGCACCTTCCATATTTGGTCAGTTTTATTTCTATGGCTCGATCAACACAAAAGTATTTCTCTAAAATCTGGGACTCTAAATATACCATGAATAGCAACACATACTTATATATAGATAGTATGCCCAGAACTTTTCTTTTTTCTTTTTGAGGGAGTAAATCTGAAGCTGATTATGTCCAGTTTTGTATTAAAATGATGATTACAATTTTGTTAAAAGTCTTAATTATCTTTTTTTTAAAAAAATTATTGTTATGATTCCTTTTAGACAACTAAAAGATTCCACAGGTAGACAATGAAAATAATTCTGTATACTCATGCAGTCTCTTACACATTTTAGCCATGTTCAGTGCCTTCCATTTAGGATCACAGAAAGCAGAAGAACTTTCCAGGTTATCAAATCCAGTCTCCAGGGTTCACTGGAAACCATATAATTAAATAACAGATAAGAAAATTCCAGGGTCTATTATCACAGTTCCCAATATGCTTTCCATACCAAACTTCTGACCTGCAGTGAAAACCTGGAGCCAGAACCATAACATGTTGCCACGCAAGAGCAACAACAAACAATTAAGTTAATGCTGATGCCTTAGTTTCTTGCAATACGACAGAATAAAGCTCTCGGATAAAGTACTTATTTAGCAAATTTACCTTTTTTGGGTGTTCTGCCCAAAGCTAGAATGTTGCAGGATAACTAGAGGGCAATCCTATTTCGAGGCTGCACCAAGAGGCTGCATTCCAGCAGCAAAGCAATATTGAACATTTACCTTTTATTCTTGGAAATACTTCCAGCAGATGGGGGAGGGTAATTTAATGTGGTGTATACATCCTACTATTGCAGATGGGATTTTTTGTGTATGTATTTCAATTTAGATTAAACAATATGGAAGCAATTCTCAAAGGTCACCATCTTCTTGTTGCATGTATAGCATAATGCTACTAAAAATTGGAATAACTGAATCAATAGAATATATAAATAGATAACTCCTTTACCCATCTGCACAGCCACAATGTGTTTAATGTATTAATTAAAACTTTCAGCAAAAAGGAAAATGAAGCTTGAACACTAGTCTAAAAACATTCTTTTTTAACATGTCAGGAGTGTACTGTACAAAACAACAACTTAATAAGTAAGTGAGAAATGTTGCAGTGGGTAGTGGATCTTCAACACTAACAGTTATTGCAAATGATTGATTAAAAAAAAGATTGAATCTCTTAACCTGTGAAGATTTAGTTGTTGGTGAGTAGAGGATATAGATCTGAAACCTGCTCTAGATTAGGGGAGAGAGAAGGAAAGGTTAGAAGTCTTACTTTTAGCTCTAACACAAAATCAAACATCTGTTCTTCCAACAAAGAAATTTGCAGATAGTAACAGGGACTGGACATCTAAATCCTTTCTATGTTCATGTGAGCATACATTTCACAAGGTGCATTTGAGGTACATTTAATTAGAGCTACAGTAGTATAAATGTATTTTAAAGTGTTCCAATATGCTGACTTTTTTAGTTTCACTTCCTGTGAAATGCTATTCAGGGGGCAGAATTGTCCTTCCCACCAGTGGGAAAATGAGGGCTCTTCCCTGATACTGTTGTTACTGATGTAACTGAGCACAGTTTGTCCCAGTGTAGATAAGCAAAACAATTTACTCATGCACTAGAAATTTCTGTCCTGCAGATGTTAGCATTTAGTGATGACGAGCACCACTGTCTGCCAGGAAATAAACTCCTTGCATCATACATCTACAACTCCTTGGAAAATTAATTTGATGCATAGAATGCAAATACGTTGCTAGCCTTTAAAACTTTTCTGTGTGGCTTTGGAGGTCTAGAAATGTATAGTCCACATTTCCTAACTGGTGACCATTGTTCTCAATAGATTTTCTGACATGTGACTACTTCCAATTGCAAGTCCCATTTCTGGAACTGAACTTCTCCTCAGATGAGAGTCTCAAATGAGGATGCAAGCAGCAATAAATCACGCATAGCAAACTATTGTAACAGGGAGTGCAAAACATCTGAGGTGCCAGGTTATTAGGACACAGGCTGGCCTCTAGGAGACAGCTCTATTCCATGAGGATTGGAAGGCCAGGATAGAATGCAAAGGAGCATTTGAAGAGTCTTTCCCACATGGTTGTGATATCATGTGACTGACAAGTGGGGGACCAGTTGTGGGCATGCTCTGAAATGCCACTGCATCATTTTTGTTTTGAAAACTAACATGGTTTCATATTATTGTCATGCAATATTCAAATGGTACTGCAGACCACCACTGAGATCTCTAGTCTGAGTTGGTCATTGACTGGACAGTCCATGTCCAACAGATTCTTATCCTGGGATGTGATCATGACAAATTAAACCTGAATGTCTCTCATCATGGATAGTCAGGACTGCCAGATAATATATGGAGAAACTTCATGTCCCTCCCTGTAGTGTGGGAGCTTTATGAAAAATCAGGAAATCTCAAAAGGAAAACCTCTAAGCATAAGGTGCTCTCACTGTCTTGGTTGGTTTTGTGTTTGGTTGGGTTTTTCTGGTTTTTTTTTGGTGTTTTTAACAAAAAAAATCACATTTTATTCAAACATAACGGCTATGAACTTCTTTAAAAAATAATGAGCTACGGTTTTCCTGCAACCAAATAGCTTGAGGAGTTGGGGATTTTTGAGGATCTCTAAACCACACAAGACTGCAATCAGTACAAAAGATGAGACAATTCAGGTCTGTATAGGCTAACAAGGTCTGACCTACTCCTGCTGTTGATGCATTGCCATTAATTTGGCTGTGACAGTGCTCATCATTAATAGACATTTGAGCAGTGGTTTATGACAAATAACTAAGAATTTTTGTATCCATCAGCAGGCTGTACAGGGAATTATCTGAAAGCCATGCAAACAAGAAACAGAACATTGTATTTAAGCTACTTCTGTAGTGCTCATATTGAACCTTTAGTAAATTATCCAGCCAACTGCATTTTCCTCAACAGTAATATTTGAAAATGATTTATATTATTATTATATACCTGGTGATTCCCCATCTGGTATAAATTATTTTAGCATGATATTTTTTTAGTTACTAAAATAATCCTGTGTTTTGTTTGTAAAACTGTTTAACAAACATTTCTTATAGCCAACATAATTTTTTTTTTTGCCACAGCACATTAAGATTCAGGACTAAGCCTTCAGCTGGTGTAAGCTGATCTGGCTTCCAGTGTAGTCAATCCTTTAACTTTGTGAAGACTTTCAGTCATAGCCAAGAGAAGAATAAGAAAGTCAGTGCAGCCTTTGTATCTGTCTTATTGATCAGACCTTAATTGCACCAAGAAACAAAATGTTTTAAAAATTCTTTTGTTTGGGCCAGAGCAGTTTATGAAAAATGTATCTATGGCTATACCATACTGTGTAGAGGGACTTTGTGCATATGGTAGGGGGAAGGGTGCAGAGCTAAACAAAACCATTAATTTTAAAAGGATACTTTAATTGAAACTAAGCAAAAAGTGGAAAATTATTTATCCAAACAAACTTTGTATCCCATAAAGGTGTGGGTACATAAAGCACGCAAGCCCGTTGCTTATTAGATTATTTCAGGCCTTCACAAGCTGTTTGCTTACTCCAATAGCAACTTGTTGATAATAGGAAGCCTTTTGTGAGAAAGGCCCAAAAAACAATGGAAAGCGTCAGATTTAGTAAAGTGTCTAAAGAAAGTCTTAAAATGACACCCACGCTACGAAGGGAAGACCAAATTTGCTTTTTCTGAAGGGAATTTGTGTTTGTCAGGAAGGGCTCCTGGAGGCTTTGTTTCCAGGCCTTGATGTGTGACCAGGAGCCTCCAGGCCTCCCGTCACCCCTGGCCTTGTTCTGCCACCGCGCTGCCCACCCATACCGACACCGCAGGGGGAAGGGTTTCAGAGGAGCCGGAATCAAAAGCGGAGGGAGGAAAAAAAGTGCTTTTCAGGGTCTGATGTGTGGGAATCAAATGAGAGGCCTAGCTGAAATCCGGTCGCCAGGCAACCATAGCGATATGCTGAGGGAATATCATTAAAGTTGGAAACTAAGCAGTCGCTCTGAATTAGCAAACCTGACCGCCGTGTGGATGATGCGCCAGAGCCACCTCAGCCCCCAAGCGCCGTTTCTGCACGTAGAGGGGGGAAAATAGCAGCTGATTTGTGGAGTTTTTCATAAAAAAAAGACAATGGCTGTCCAGACACAGAGTTGGTGGTGAAATATGGTAACTGCCAGGCTTGCAGCTGGCCCTCTGACACAAGATTAATAAGTTGCCGTTTCCTAGCCGACCACAACCTAGTGGGAACTATCCGGCATTTTTCCATGAATTGTGGGTAACAGCCTTCCTGCAAGCTGGCCTACTTTACTGCTCTGCTTTCTGCGGATCGCCCAAAGTGCAGTAAACATCTGTGGCTGCAATGAGGTCAGCGGACATGGTGTCCAGCAGCCGCCACCTGAGTGGCCCAGCCCCGTGCACAGACCCCAAGGCTGGGCTTGACCTGCAGCGCATCCACTGGGAAGGCGCCCGTGGCTGTGGGTTAAGCACTTCACAAAGTTTTGCTGCAACTGGAGCAGGGAGGGGGTGGCGGGGGACTGGGTTCGGAAATGACAATGTGACAAGAGAGCGGGAGCAAACCTATTGAATTAGATTTAGGCTGCGCTGAATATTATCATTGACATGAACAAGCAAAGCTTATCTGCTCTTGCCTTCTTGAAAGGTTGAATGAAATTGAATTGCCAACCTCTGTATTTTACCACCGTTTGGCTGAAGTGGCTCAGAGGCATACATGATCGCTTAAAATGAAGCCAGGTTGAGTCAAACTGCAAAGTGTATGCATGCATTTTTGACAGCAACATCTCAAACACAGTGTGACATGGCATAACATTTAGAGGTAATTTGATTACAGGCACTGTGTAATGCAAATCAGACTTCCCCAAACGTGTTAATTTTTTATCACAATAGCTCACCAACACAGTCAAGTTCAGTTTATTTTAAGTTATCTTCAAGCTACGTTTTATATTATATTTAGGCTTTGTAATATAATTGTGTGCAGTTGCCCAGAAATTATAAAGACCTAGAAGTTCAGTGAACCCCCTGAGTTGTTTCTTTCTAGGTTTAATTTTAAATGATGATATGATGAAAATCTTTCTTTATATTACATAGAAGAGAACCATTTGACTGTTTCTTTAGGCATAGAAATTTAGAAGGAACAAGTCGCCACTCAAATCCATAGATTATTTTCAGCAGGAAAAAGAGTGAATGCATTTGTGTCTTTAAGCTTCTCTATGATCACTTTATTCACTTAGGGCCACATGCAGCTGAGTTGCAAATAATTTTAGATATTAATTTTGTTGGCACGTAGGCAGGACCTGTCAGAGTAACTCTGAATGTAAAAGTGCAGTGTTTGAGCTTTCTGTTTCTGGATTTTCTTCTATTCTTCTGTGCAACACTGGTGAAACAGGTTCCTTCTTTTTTGTCTTAGTTTCCCCAGCTTTATATAGTACATTCAGATTCACAAATGAAAAATATCACAAGCAATGATATTTGAATGATAATATCAGCCTGGGGAGAATATTCTTAAATTTTGAGCTTCTATTTTTAGAAATTGCTTCATGGAGCAATATTATTATGATGATTCAGAGCTAATGAAACTTTCAGTGGTGACAGGGTCCTGCAGGTAGAATCTATCTCTCAAGCTGGAGCACAGCATAATCCCCCACATCCAATGTCTGTCAGATACCAACCAAAAGACTCAGCACGGGCAGGTGGTTGCCAGCAATGTTCTATATAAGTGGCACTGGAAATCAGTCTGATTTGAGGCAGCACTGAAATATCTCACTTGGAGGAACAGGAGAAGCTGATGAGAAGTGGAGAGATGGTCTGGCATAGTTACGTGAAGTTTGATCAACCCAGTGAATTCAGAATGCAAACTCCAGAAGTGAATCAGAGCTGAGCACAATCAGGGAGAAGCCCAGATGATGAGCACCCCCGGTGACAGCAGAAACTGAGTATGTAGTTGCTTAAAAGACAAGGTATCTTGCTTTATGTCTGTGCTACAGCTATAAAAAAGAGTTCTAGCATCTACCAGCCATGATTATTCGTTTCCAGTATGTGTGTCAAGGACTGCTTTTGAACATATGTAAAGATCTAGATAAAAGAAGTATCCCCCAGTCAGTAACAAAGAGGAACCCAAAACAGAAACAAAAGTGAAGACTTATATGTGGTAAACATTTCCTGCACATCAACTGATCTACCGCAATCTTCCATGCATGCTTTTAGCTCTTGAAAAATGTGAAGTAATTCATGTTGGCTTAGCCCTCTGCTCTGAATGAAAGAGAGGAATTAGCTAATTCCAGTTACCTGAGCCGCCAGCTTAGAGCACATGCACAGGCAGTTACCATGAATCAGAGGCCGTGCAATAACCTCTTTGTATAGGAACATCCAGAGTGTATATGAACCTATCCCACTCAGTTATAATGAGGGAGGACAAGTTGCCTTGGGCTTTGCATCCACAGAAACATTAGTGCTGTTTGCTGCCTCTGTGTCTTTTTGGGTCAGTGTAGCTTTTGCATTTTTTCTGGTTCTTTATATAATCTCCAGCACTTTCAGAACACACATTTCTCTTGTGAGATTTACCTGGCCTGGAGTGAGGAGAGAAGCTTAACAACATGGGTTCCTTTTATTTATAAGAGTATTCCTCTCATGGTCTCCACCTGTCACAGACGTGAGGATTAAATAGAGATCTGTCTCTTACATATTACTCTCTTATGTCCCGGTGATTCTGGACCCTGTGGATTTCTTAAGAAATGGGTTTTCCATGAGCCTGAATATTGTTGCCTTTAATTCACTAATATCTTTAACATCTTCATGGCCATGAAAACATTCCTAATCTGTCAATTAAGATTTACTTATACCCTATGCTCTGAATTATTTGGGACTACAAGATTTTAGGTATTTTAATAGTGAAATAAAGTAAAGGGACAGTATTTTTTAGTTACAGTAATAGTGCGTCATATTTAGTGTGGTGTGTACTTTTGAACAACAAATGAATATGTTTTCCTCAACTGATTTAGCATTCCCATGTGTGTTCTTTCAACCAATACCACATCTCAAGCCTCTCTGGTCCTAAAGAATCTCTGGATCTTTTACCACTCCTTGACATAGTTGGCTGTTACTACAGCAAAGTCATTGCACTGTTTTTCACTGCCCACTCTGCAGCTTTTCTGGTTTCATTGGTTCCTGGAGTCATTTGGACTCTCTTTCTGCAAGGAAGGCATCACCTGAATGCCTGTGGTTTGCTGGAAGAACTAGATCTCCTCAAGCAGGGCCAGGAAGAAAACAGCTTCTCTTCTATCCCATGACCAGCTCTCAGGTGTGAGGGCAGAGCTGGCTGTGCACAAAAAAAAGTGGTTTGCCTCATTATCAGATTTCCAATTCCTGCAGTGTTAACTCAGACCCATTTCCTGGCCACAGAGCAGGCACTTGCTGCTTAGCTCTAAAAATCAGGAATCAGTTTGCATCTGTGCCTGTCTGCCTCGCTGTGTGGCAGAGAGAGAGGAAAGAGTGAGGCTCAGAGAACTCACTGGTTCTTGGTGTTAATGAGAAGCCGATGTGATCTATGAGTGTTCTTCAATAAGTGATGAATGGGACATGTAAGCACAAGAACACATCTTCTTGTTACCTGCCTGTACCTTCCTTGATATCAGATGTCTGTATTACCACTCCTCCTATTGTAACCTGGGACTGTGATTGTAAACTGAATGTTCTTTATCAATTTAATAGTCCTATATAATTGAGTATCTGGGAAAGTAGAGGATCCTGATCAAGAAACATTCTCCTCTAGTCCTGAACTGAACAGTACTGCAGTTTTGTTTCACATATTTATACAAAATAGGAGTAAAAATCACAGCAGTGCTTTGGGTGCTGTTCTGAATCTGCAGGAGGGGTAGCAGAGAGTGCCAGTTTAGGTACTGTATGAAACAGTGTACACAGGCTAAGATCTTTGATTTTTCTGATCAGATGCTTTCTGATAGAAAATAACACCCCTTGGTTTTTATTAGTTCTGAGGGTTTTCTGTGTACAGCATATGAAATCAGCAGGAGAGCAGCTAAAGTCTCTTGTGTCTACTAAGGTTGCCACAGAGTTTTCTGTGACACCAAAGCCTACAGCCATCCAGTCTGGAGCTGGAAAATTCTCCAGATGATCTTTGTGCTTTGAAATATTTTGTTCAGATTTTCAAGTGCCACGTAAAAAAATAACAGCTTAGCAAATAAATAAGTAAACCCAAACTATGCAGGAGGAAATAAATATACATATGTGTGTTATCACTAGCCCAATTTGTATTATCAAAAGTGTGCTCACTTTTCAAAAGCCAACTTTTGAGACATAGAGAATGGGTTTTAGCCAAGTGAGAGCTGGTGGATTGATTGATTGAATTTATCTCTGCAACACATTTTTAATAAAATTTAAACCTTTCCATAGATCAAATTTATGACAATAATGTGACACTGCAGAAGAAGTAGTCTGGGTTTCATGAGAAATTTACTAGACAGACAGTTAAGAGGAATTACCTCGTGACCAGCTTGGCCTGTTCCTATTGCAAGGGTTTTGGTAAAAGGCTAATTCCCCGTGCTCCTGCTTTTCTTGGCCACCATTGCAGTGTGCCTTGGGCCAGCAACTTTGGTCTATAAGTAGATGTGATTTAACCCTTATGGTTTATTTTCTGCTTGGCTGTCAGCTGATGGCAAAAGGCCAAATGCTAACCACCATGATGGCTGAGCAGCTGGACCTGCATGCATGACATCTCAAAAATTACTTACATACTGTCCCCTTCATTGCAGTGTATTGAGCTCTTCCTGTTTGGCTGGTGTGGTGGCAGAAGCAAGATTAGCAACCTCAGGAAACACACAAGGCTAAGGTTTTTTTATTTTATTTTAATGTTGTTGAGTAGGGAAACTGCTGAAGTAAACATTCTTTCTAAATGATAAATAGTTGAGCACCTTTTTTCTTTAATTATAACTATAAAATTTTGAAAGGTATTTCTTCTGTTTATTTCCCTCACCCACTATATTCTGCTTGTTGAATTCCTGCCGATTATACCTAAGGAGAAGGAAGACAAATTTTTCTTGGAGGTAGAATTTACTCATCATAAAATCAGTAATGAATAGGAGAGAGGAAAGTCTGCTATCACATGAAAATTAAAAATATTGTATGCAATAATTCTGGAAGCTTGGTGCTTAGCTGGTAGAAATGCAGTGTAATTTGAGGTGGTGAGATTACATCTGTAAAACTAACAAATGCAGTAAGGTAGCCTGCACAACTTTCCATATGCAAGAAAATAAATCCTTTATGTTTCATTTTATTTTAGGCAAGCAAGTGGTTTTGCTGTCAGCACCACTTGTAGCAGTAGAATGAAAGTGAATAATTTTAAACAAACCCTCAAATACTCTCTACTTTGCGTTAGGATTATGCAACTGAGAGAGAATAGTAACTTCTTAACAAAAAAGAAGCAATATGTGACATTTTGTCTGTCAGCACTGGTGAAGTGGAATACACAAGCTTATTTAAAATTGAGTTTTACTTCACATTATGATAAAATAATAAAGGAAAAAGAAGTGGCTTAGAGTATAATGAACGCAAAGCACCCAAGCAAGGAGTATTACAGAATCAGTGAGGAAGAATATATGCAAGCATCCTGTGAAGAATAACACATTTTGATATGGGTTTTCTATAAATTATTCTTGATATTGTGGAAGTGGACACTGAGGAATCCCACCAAGACTGGTAAGCATATGACATTATGCCTGTGAAAATTGGAAAGGATCAGGCCCTGTATGAGATGCATAGTCTTCTTTTGGTACTAGATTAATGTGTCTAAATTTCAGCAGGATAGAGGAATTTTTTAAAACACTTAATGTTAGGACTTCTGCTGACCAAAAGGAGAGAAGAGCTTGGACAGCACTGAAGACTTCAGAAAATCCTGGGGTTTGTGTACGTGTTATCAAATCCTTAACTGCATGCTAAATCAGCCTTCTAGTTTTAAAATTGATTAATGACTTGTTTAACAGACCAGACCAAAAACATTTTGAAATTTGTGAAAAGAATCCTGGTGATTTCAGAAAGTTTTTGATCAGTTTCGTAATCAATTTTGTTGGATGAACTTGGTTGTTTTGTGCAAAATAGTTGGGCAAAGGGGCATTAGAACAGAATGTGTTGATGGTACCAGTTGCGCCTTTTAAATTTGTGGCATTTGGAGTGGAATTCACTTTGCTCTGAAATTTAAAATAAAGGTAGAGAGATATTTCTGAGATACAGATACAATTTAGATTCAGCATTTTGTCACTGCTTTATAATTTATTCCACTACTTCTGATGTTATTGAGGGACATGCAATCTCAGAGAAACGTTCCTCCAGGTAGATGGATATTACTGAAGCTGAAATAGGAGTTAACTTCAAGAAATGTGTTTTGTGGTTCACTGTGTTTAATTCAGTGCAGCACATCTGGCTATAACTTGACTTCTTTTCCTGCATATTTTGGATTTTTGTGCTCAGTTGTGATGCAAGCAGAGGGAGGAGAGACTAGGTAAAATGTGTTTCCTTGAAGTGCAGTACTGCTGTGTGCAGCCATCCCCTGTTCTGCCTAATCAGTCCCAGGCTGGCCCTCAGCCTCATGGGATACTTCCAAAATAATACCAAGGCACCTGTTGTTATTCTTGGTTTTGCTACCTGTGAAATTCGATACTGAGCTGGTAAGGATCCGATTTCACCTAATCCAACAGGGAAACCATGATGCCACTTAGCTGGACTTTGCAAAACACTGTGGGTAGAACAAGGGACTGCCAAAGCCTCTTCTTGCTTCAATCTCTACAGATAAAGAACCAACTTCTGTAGGAGAGCCATGTAAAAGCCTCAGTGCTTCCTTGGCTCACACACTAAGAACAGATGCTTAATATTGACTAGATACATTTGCTTTTATTGGAATTACATTACTGTGTATTCATGCAACTTCCCCAAAAGAGACATTTTCCCCCTTGTGTTGTGTTTAAATATTTTCCAGTTAGTAATCTCATAATACTCTTCACAAAAGAAAATAATTTCATAGCAGAATAGACACATCGTGAAGATATCATGTCTTACATGAGGACTGGTCCTTCATTAGTGCCGCAGTGGAATTCAGGTTTGCTAACAAAGCAGAATGTGCCCACGATATTAATGTAGTGTGATTGGCCACTTGATGAGGGAATAATTCATAGGC
Organism: Aphelocoma coerulescens; assembly: GCF_041296385.1. NCBI lineage: Eukaryota > Metazoa > Chordata > Aves > Passeriformes > Corvidae > Aphelocoma > Aphelocoma coerulescens. Next base: position 19,092,840 of record NC_091023.1, on the reverse strand, counting down.
ATGCACTAACGAGACTTTGACTGAGCTTTGCTCACCCCTTTAAAGGAATACAAGGCTGTTGTTTTGGGGTTCAGTCCTGGCCCTTCTGAAGGCATGAGGATTATATTGTCTCTTTGAGGTGTATAACAATGAGAGCACTGCCTCTTCCTGACAGGCCCTGTGCTATGCCTCTGTTAGAAAACAGAGCTCAGAGGTCTACCAAAAAGCCCACTGTGCCGGGAAATATCAGACAATGAAAAACTGAATTAATAGAATCTGACACAGTTTTACTGTAGCAGCATGTTTTTCCTTGCTTAAATATATTTTTCCTTCTCTTGTCAACAGATTACTTGGTGCTCTTTTCAGAAACAGAAAAGTTGCAAAACCAAAACAAAGCTCTAAAGATATTGGGTTAAGGATTTTATCTTTTCCCTTTAATTCTGTGTTAAAAAAAAAAAAAAGATACCACACGAAATGTCAGACAGTCTGAAACGCTGCTGGCAGAGTTAAGAAAGTGGTTCTCTGACAAAAGAAGCCAGGTTGTCTTTGACTATCCATTTGAACATGCAGACCTGCTTTGCAAGCCCAAACTAGAATTCTTGTCCAATTTTGGGAGTGCTTGGATTCTGCTTTTTGGGGTTGATCTTGTATTGACGCATGAATTAGTAGCTAAATTGGTACCTACATCTGTCTTTCCCTGCAAAATGCTTGGGTTGCTTGAAGCTAGAGTTTTGACCTTGGATTGCAGAGTATCTCCCTTGGACATAATAAATAGTTGTTGAGTTTCTTATTCCAGAAACATGTTGGCCCCAGCTGAATGCTCAGTCACTGGGCTTGAGGCTTCTCTTTTGAAATGAAGACTCAGGCAAAGGGAATTTACTCAATTTTTAGTGCTCAGCTGGTGTTGTCTGGGGTGAAACTCCAAATTTGCTGGCATACAGTCATGTTTTGCTGCTGACTTCAGCCTGGCTAGGTTTTTCCCTGTCTCATATTTTTTTGCTGCCCAAACAGCTGCTCACCTGGAAAGGGAGGAGGCAAAGGCTCCCTTTCATGTTTTGGATTCTGTGTGTTTCTAAGGAGTGTTCTCAGCCTGGATTAAGTGAGTTATGAACTGTTGAACAGTGCAGAATGTCTGTGGCACCAGCTATGGAGGTCTGTCCTCAGATCTCCCTTTCCTTCTCCAGAAACCCTTGCAAACAGAGTCTGGAAACCAAGCAACGTCCACCAGTCGGACAAGACAGAGAATCCTGTAGAAATAGCAGTAGTGGAGCAATTATGGTAAGCCTTTAACTAGCTACAGAGTGAACATTTTACATTCCTAAATCTGCCATAATGCAAAATAATCTGTTTATATTAGGAAAGACATTACATTCTGCTCACTCATCCCTTCCCAGGCTTGTCTGCACAGAGCTAGGGTTCCATAACTCATAATAGGAAAACACACAATTGTCAAAACCTTAGGACTTGGCTTCTTTTTTTTAATATTACCCCAGCTGCACTTTCTTCATAGCCAAAGGGTCTTTTATTGCTCCTTTAATGAAGAGCCATATTGAGATAATCTGGAGCTTGGTGCTCATCCCATGAGCCACAGGATCCCCTCTCAGCTGCTGGACTCTCTTCCCAATTATCATATGTGGCCTTGAAGCTGTCTTCCTCAGCAGCACTTGATAGAGTTCAGACATTCTGGCCTCACAGGCAACAACACTCACCCTGCTTTGGTGCCATTTTGTCTACAGCTTATAAGTAACTTCTGTTGATACCCATTGGGATCTGACATAGGAAGCCTCCAAGTCAGAAACATCTCTGCTTTCCTCCCAGCCCCATTTAAACAAGACCACTTTAGTAGGTGACCATTCCACCTGATGGATGCCACAAGCAGGTCAGATTTAATACTTTCAGTAAACTGATTTTAAAATTAAATTTAGCAGTAGCGTTTCAATAATGAAGTACTTGCAGAGTTCCAAGCATAGTGCAGGAATTTAGTGGGTCTTTTTATAACCATGGACTTGCCTCTAACTACAATTATAAATGGCTCAATTCTTATCTGGTTAAAGGGAGTTGGATTGTGCCCTGAACTAGATGCCAAGTTTCAAGAGCTTTCAGAAATCGGATTTAGATCAGATGAAGCCTTAAGAAGCTAGATGTTTGGATGAACCACATGTTTTCAAAAAACTCCCAAAGCACCTCATTGGGTTTTTTCCTTATAATCTTCTAATATAGCAAATGCATTGCTGGCTGTCTTCTATATGAAGCAGGGTAATATATGCATGAATAGCTTTAAGCTTGTGACTGGTTTCATTGAAGGGTTAAATTTTTGTGCATTGTTAAATTCTCTGTATGGGATTGCCATTCCAGAGCCCAATACCACATTCCTGAGCAGCCAAATTTCCCCTGGAAGTCAGTGGGAAGTTTTCAGGTGCATAGCAATGGACTACAAAGCAGAGGTTCTTGAGAAACAGGGGACTCACCATTTTCAAACGAAAATCTAGTCACCTTAAAAGCGACCTCTGTGCTCTCTCTCAGCCAGAAGCATGGAAAGAAAACCTTCATTTGTATTTATCCTCTAACACTGAGTGAAACAAGCATTGCATGCCTATCAAAGAAAATACTTAAAAAAAATACATTTAAAAAAATGCCTAAACTCAGAAGGTTCAAATATTTTTGCCCCTTCCCTTCAGTGGGGCACATTCTTTTTAATAAATGCAATTAGGCATTTACTACAAGTTGTTGCAAGTAACATTTATTTGAGAGAAAAGCAGAGTTCCCTTCTATTTCACTCCCTGTTTCCCCCCTGTGATTTCCAGTTTCACTGCTTCCCCCAAGCAAGCTCATTTGGGCAGGGTGCCTGTGAGCAGCACTGAATATAAAGAAAGGAAGCGGCCCAAGTGTAAGTTTCCTTTGCCTTATGCCCCATATTATTCCTTATTTGTTGTGCTAATTCAGCAGCGTAATTCCCAAATACAGCCTCCTTGAATTGTTTTGATGAGAACTGCTAACTCAGTGCAGACTATTTTTAATGAGTTCTGCAGCCCAAAGAGTCAGAACTTTATGGCGTGAAGGCTCCATGCACTAACTGTTTAATAATACGGCCGATTTATTGAAGTCCCATTACTATTTAAAAAAACCCTAACAATTTCTGCGATGTGATTAAAATTTGTTTCTCAAACCATAAAGCGGAGTGTGCAAGTTAAGCAGCCGGGCACCCGTGTCCTTTGTCCTCGTGCCTTTGGGGACGATGTGGTAGTGCCCTCTAGTGACACATCCCGACAAGTATTCCATGGAGCACAATGCAGGACTTTGTTCCACTTCCTGACGATTCTTTCTTTTGGACTCTATTTTGGGACGAAATTGATTTATGTCTAAATATTTCCAAAGCTAACAGCTAGTGAAGGCGTCGCAGTCCAAAAAAATAATACATTTTCCCATACTTTTTAGAATCAGTAGGTGTTTTTTCACCTTTCGACTACTGTATTAACAAATGAGATGTGGTTAAACATTTCAAGCAGAATTTTTATTTTTGCTCTTCTGCGTTACTTGTGCCAGCAGGGTTTTGCATGGCTGAAGCCTTACAAAGTCAGTAGTTGGAGGCTTCATCCAGTTCCCAGGGAATTTAGTACCCAAGTTCTCATTAGACTTCCACAGGAGCAGGATTGGGTTCACTGAATAGTCATACACAATTAAAAGATAAACAGTCAGCCTGAAATGTTACCAAAACTTTTAGCTTCCTCTGCTGAAGAAACCGGGCTATTCAGAAATGTTCAGAAGAAAAAAAAGGAAAAAAAGAACAAAAAAAGAAGAGAAATCTATACTAATAGTAGAATATTTCAGAAAATGCACAAAATATCTATACCTTTGTCGCTGGCAAAGAATAGTTTCTCTCTGTGTCCTCCTACACACATTTTATCGTCTCTTTGTGACCATAAAAAGAACATATTGGAATATTACCAAATCAGTGACCTGCTTCATTCAGGGATTGGCTGGTTTTTTGGCATTTTTCTGTAGCAGTGAAATCAGTGAACTATAGTTTGCCTACAATGTACAGGGGATTTTGTGCATGCCATAGTACACACTATAAATATGGCATATTTTGTCCATATATTCTGTAATGAGAATAGATCCACCATTGTTAATGCTGCAGTTTGTTGTCTGAGTACTCCTGCTCTTACTGTTAGTCATGTTGAAATAGCACTTAGGAGCCTTATTCAGAGCCAGATGTGCTTGGTGCTGTACAAATATGAAAAAAAAGGAAAAAGCAGAATCTGTAAAGTTAGTTTCTCTCTTGAATATTTAGTTTCATTTAAATATCAAACTTCCTGTGCCATAAACAAACAAAAAGTCATCCTGTTAACTGATGCATTAAAGAGCTTAGATCCTGTATTTCTTCTGTGATGGGGAGGGGGGCAAAAGGGGAAGTGATGCTATTGACCTATATAAGTGCTATTCAAAGTGAGCAAAAGTTAGACTAAGAAAAGCTGAAATGTTCTGCGTGATCCTCTTCACATGGAAAGGTCAGGAGGTGGGGAGTGAAAATCAGGAGAAAAAGATGTGATTAAAATGAGGTTTTATTTTTGTTTCAGGTTAGGGGAGTGGGAGCTGATTGAACATTTTAGACATGAGAGCAGAGTAAGAGATGTATCCCTCAGTGCCAGGGTTATCCATGTAACCCAAAGACCTTTTTTATTTAAAAAGCTATTGCTTGTGATCTCTTCCAAAGAGGGAATCAATAAATGACCACCAAAGTTGCTCTTTTGGTCAAAATGATAAATGAACATCGAAGGACTATAAATTGGTAGCAACCAGTGGTAGTGATCCTGGAATTCAACAAGGAAACCAATAAGAGCAAAACAACACTGAAACCTTCCTGGCTCTGCCATGGCTGCTGAAATTCTTAGAAATGACCCAAATATTTGGTATGGTATGATAAAAAAGAGAAAAAAGTTAATAGTTTTGCAATTTTTTCCCCCCTCATTGGAATTAAATCTTAAAATAACAGTCCTGTGGTTCTCCTTCCAACATCTGTAGTTTGTATGTCCAGTGAGCCTTCATCAATGCCTGAGTGCATAGCATCTGGAGTCAGCCCTGGTACCTGCCTGCATGGAGCCTTTTGGCAACACAGGAGGTGGGAGCAGGCACCAGAATCCTCCAGTACCCTCCTGTGCTCAGGGAATGCTGCTCAGGCTTGAATTCTGCTCCTGAGTTATGAACAGTCTGGGTGCTTCACAGAGTCTGTGCTACCACCAAATCCAGCAAACACAGGGCAAGGCACATCATTTCCCCATGTACCACTAGCCAGAGGAATAACTCCTTGTGTTTCCTGGATGTTGCAATACCTTAGCTAAGAACATGCTGATTTTCATACAAAAGATGTAGACCCCCCAAAATTATAAAAGTTTCTCTTTATTCCTTTACTCTTTCGACTTTTTAAAAAGCAGTCTGTATTTCCAGCCAGGCTTTAGTTTAAAATAACCCTCTCATTCAAAACCTCACCTGTAATTTTATCCCAGTGGTAACTCTTACCTGCCATACTAGCCCTAGGCCCTTGTAGCACTTGACATCATCTCTTGGACAGGTTACAGAGCCTATTGAGACAGTTGTTAGAAGCAGATTTACTCTGCAATGTGGAGCCAACCACAGAAGAAAATTAGTGCATTTATCTGTCAGCATTAGGCTAGATTATCAATCCAGTACACTAGTCACAGGATCTGGTTTTTCTTTCTCCGGGGAAGTGAAATTGATATAGTGGTAGGCAGTAAAGGTGTCAGTTATAAACAGGACATTAGCATGAGAAAGTAGGGAAATGGCTACTTTTAGGCAACAGTCCTTTTTTAAATTTAAGTATAGATTCAAAAAGCAGGCTTTTCTTCCTCATAAGCAGACTTTCTAAAAAGAATGTGAAAATTGCTTCCTTCAAGCCTGTTAGCTTTGTTTTTCCTACAAAGAAAGTGGTTGTTTCTGAAAAAATGGGCAAAATCCCTCTCTCTCTCTCTCTCTTAAAAAAAAAAAAAATAAAATTGTGGTAATGAATTTCAAGATTCTAAAAAGACCAAAAGTTTTCCCAATCAGGCATGCCTCTGTAGGACAATAAGAAAATAATTTGCAATAAAATATTTATTATGAAAATTAGCTAATTTTCCTGGTCATACATCATCCATGAGCAAATTGCAAATTTTTGATGAGTAAGACTGCAGTAACATACAAGTGTCCCCATCCCAAATCACTGCCCTGTTTGCTGGATGCTGGACAAATACCCTCCTGAATAGCTAATAAAGATTTTGTTCTGAGGAACAGCAAACTCAGCTTGGTAATTGCTGTATTTTAGGTTTTTTGCCATACCTGCAAAGCATTCTATTACCAAGCCCAGCCAACCCATTGGTATTCCCATTATCCACCCACAAATAAACATGCTCCATGAAAAAATAAGACAGGTGCTCCCTACAATTACATTCCATTGTATATGGATGAGTATCAACTGCATGAGATTGGATTTTATATAAACAAGTAGTGAAAAGTAACCCTTTCTCCGTAAACCCCCTTTTTTCTGTCCCTAAAAAGGGTTCCCAAACCCTTTTGTGGTTTTGGGCCATCATATTTAGGATATATTTTGTTTTTATTCTTCATGAGTCCTGGTAGAGTAGCTGCTGAGAAATGCAGCGCTGCCAAAACCAGAGGATGCCTGGAGGTGATAGGGGTCTCAGAGTCTGGGATCAGTCCTGTGTACAGTCAGATGTGCCCTGCTGCCTCCTGTGCTCCAGAGGAACCTCTCCTGAGGTCTTGAGCAGAACTAGATTTTGGTTGAGGCAGGTAGAGTGGTATTGGAGCTTTTGCTGCCCTCCTAATATGAAGAAAGCACCATCTCTGGTAGGATTTGTAAACAAAGCTGTTGTTTCTCAAAATATATTAAAAAAAATCCCAAGAAGCTAAAAACAAAATTAAGACATTTCAGAGTGTGATGTTGGGTGCATAATACCCATGGAATTTCAAAGATACTGAGGCCTTTGCTTCCTTTGTCCTTCCTCCTTATCTAGTTTTATATGAAAGCTAAGACTTGCCCTTATATTTCTAGGTCTGTTCAATTTATAAAGGATTGTTCTGATTGCTGGTACTATAGTCCTGAATAAAATGTGAACCTCAAGAAATACCACTTAATCCCAAAAGTGAATATTTTTTTGGAAAGCTTTTTCTACTGCTGGCTTAAGTACTTAAGGACTTTCCTGTAGAAAATACATCAGCCCTTTTCCATGCTGGTTGAACATTTGCCACACAGAAGTGCCTGAGTGTGAGGTTTAAAATCAATTCCCAAGAATGACTGGGTCACTTAAACCTGTTGCTTGCTATTAATAGAAAGCAGGAGCAAATTCATATTTAGATTTCTGCCATAATTTTGGGTGAAAAATCATTGATTCTTGTTTTGCACATTTCACTAGGGGTATGAGTGAGGTTGTTTGCACCAGTTAACATTAGTCACAGGTAATAGTGCATCAAGATCAGGCCTCAGCTTCTCTAGAGAGATGTATTGCTTTAGAAACTCATTTTCTTCAAATAGGGCAGTAGTAACTATCTCCCTGCTCATGGTTGGAACTAGATGATCTTTGAAGTCCCTTCCAACCTAAACCATTCTATAATTCTGTGAATGTATTTTCCTGGCCCATTGTCCTACCACATCCCCCGTGGCAAAGAGGACAGAACATGGGTGTGTGTTTCTGTGAGGGGAGCACTTGATTTGGACAAGGTAGCAGTGGTGTGGCACATGCTGCCCATGTTCCTGGTATGTGGGCTGTTTGCTGCTCACCACCTGCTCTCTGCCTTCCCAGCAACTGAGTTGGAACTGCCAGTGCAAATTCAGAGCTTTTTACTCTATTGCTGTGTGTTGCATGCAAGTGTTGTTTCACAGACTGACACCATCCCCTTCCCTTTCCCCCAGCAAGGAAAATGTATTGTGTTGTGTGGAAAAGCACAGGTCAATGCTGCTCTGTCTGTAGCTGTAAGTTCTCATTTGTGGGTCTACTCCAAGGTACTTGTGCCCTAAAACTACTGCTGCTGAAGAATTAGTGGGAAGATGGAATTGCCTCACCACCTGAGGCTGATTCCTTGGCCTGCAACAACCAGTGAGAGCAAAAAGCTGCTCACAGAGGAGAAAGGGAAGGAGCCATGTGGCATGAGAACAGAGATGCTGTCTACAGCAGAAGAGGGGCAGAAAGTCTGAAGGACTGGAAATAACGACTTGCATTTCCTTCCTGCTGTGCTGATTGCATTAAATTGCAGAGAATCAACGTGAGTTATGTTTTCCTCTGTTGAGAGTCTAGGTGGGCAGCTGTGTGTGTGTGCAAGCAGTCAGTGCCAGCAAGTCTACATGCCTGGCAGGGAGCTCAGACAGGCTGTGGAGGACGGGCAGGTTGATGGGACCTGTATGAGTTCATGGTGGGGTGGCTCAGGCCTCTGTGAATGTCCCGTTTCAGAGGAGGTTTCCTGTGGCTCATTACATTCTTGCTGTGAAGGTTTCCCCCATTTAGATACGTGCCCCTACAGATGCAGTCTGCTGGTGCTGGAAAATAGCCTGAGGCAAACTGTGGATCTTTACCTGGCTCTGCTATAACTTCTTACTTTGGGAAATTCCCTGTTAGACCACTCCTGAGCTCAGAAACCATGTACATGTTTGGGCAGAGGTAGAGATTGCAACTTGTACTTTCAGGGCCTTAGGAATTCTACTGGACATCAGCAGATTCTGACAGCTTATGGAAGACCTATTCTGTACAAGAGGAGTGGCATTCAGTACTGCTAGGCTTTTTGTCTTTCTTCAGTTGGGAAGGCTGGTCGTGTGAAGGAAGGGGCTGTCTTTGCTTTTAAAATTAGCATAGAAAAATGAATTTATTTTTCAGGACTTTGACAGGTAAAAGACTGCAGAGCAGGTAGAGGCTAACAAGGTCCCTGCCTACTGCCTAACACTGCTGCAGTAAAACTTAATGGGAAAACCTCTCGGTAAGGCACAGGAGACCCTCTCCCTGTGGTGCTGTTTGACATGGGAAGGGCTTCCACATTGTTGCCCAAGTTTTTTCAAATGGTTTGCTTTTGTTTTGCATGTAAGAAGGAAAGGCCAAGAAGCAACTTAAGAAGAATCAATGCACAAATCTTAGTTTCTCTCCCTCACCAGGTGAACCTTCTCAGTGTCTTTCACTGCCCCAGCAACAAAATGGTGTCTTTCAGCAAAGTGAAAGACAGCTTTTCTTTCATTAGCAAGCTGCCACAGACTTGGTCCAAACTCTTAATATAAAATTCCTGTATTTTCATTGTCCTACACTGTGCTTTTAGTAGGCAACTTTTATGTGTGTGTGTGTATATATATATATATATAAATAATTAAATTTAAATGGCAGTATTGATAGGTAGGAAGCCAAGCCAGAGTGGCTTTGCTCCATCTTTTCCCCAGCAAGAAATTCAAGATCACCTTCCTGAAATCAAGAGCCTGGCGACTTCTTGCTGTTCTACAGAACTGCAATGCAATGAGTCACTGCTGTCTGTCAATTTGTGTCCCTCATTCTCTTAAAATTCTAGAAGTGTTTCTTAATTTGTTTTTACTTGTTTTTCTTCATCAGGCAGTGAAAAGAAAGTTAGATCTGCACCAGGAATAGATTTAGGGAATTCTCATCCAATTCAGCAAATTCTTTGCTCACTCCCCCTTAAATGAAGCTATTTCCATTAGAAAAGACTACTTGTATGAGTAAGCTTTGCCCAAATGCAATACCAGCATTCGTCATCTCAATCTATAAATCCAAGGAGCAAAAATTTCATATATTCCATCTGCTGAAGCAGTAACTGGAGTTTCTGGATAGTTGGAAAATCAAGCTGAAAAACTTCATCAGAAATTCTCTGTTGAATGCAAAGTGTAAATTTAAGAGATTGTAATATGATTGCAAAGGGCAGATCTGATGACCTAGAATTTTAAGAGGAGAATTTTAAGATGTGAATAAATTGCTGAGAACAGTAATTGACAGAGGAAGTCATCAGAGTTCTAAGATACTGAAGCGTCTTTACTGAAGATGCTGCTGGATTTTACTCTGCCCACTGTGGTTTCAGTTCTCTCACAGCCCTCTCTGCTGCTTGGACTTTGCAGACCTGATTGCTAAAGCTAGCTGAAAACCTGTTTGTGGAGTTAATAACAGTGTTCTCATTCACTAGGTACAAAAGAGGAGCAAAGTACCAAAAATTTTAAATTCTCTCCTTTATTCAACTTTCAGGTTGGGCAAAAAAACATAAAGTAACACAACTTTATTGACACTTTTCTTTCTCCCTGTCTCTGAACTTGAATTTTGCACTCCTGACATAGTAGGACAGCTCTTTTGTCTGCAGGTGCAGTGGAGGAAGGGGACAAATGTAGCATTGCAGAAGAGCCCTGAGGGATGAGAGCAGTAGGAGATATCATCTGTCCCTCAATCCCCAAAGGAAGGAATCCTCCACTCTGACTTGACACACAGGTGGTTGTGTTAATTGCAGAGATATGGGTTAGGATGGTTTTACCATATAATATTACGTACCAAATGCCTATAGATCTATAAATAGGATAATGTTTACTCTTAAAAGTGCATGGCTAAGGTTTCCCTAGTTTTTGCAAAGCTGGTGGCCTCAATCTGGTGATGGATTTTGATTTATTTTACTAAGAGAACTATGAACATTATATCAGAGGTAAAATGTTGTGAAAGGCCTGATTACAGTAAATATAAGAGCAAATTCAAAGAGGAAGGAAAGAAACCACTGTTCCTGCTTCCTGATTTTTTTTTTTTTTTTGCTATTTTTCCTTAGTATAAACGACAGGCAATCATTTACATGAATCTCTCCATTATAGACCAAAATAACAGTGCAGTTTTCATTAACAAAAAGACTACCTTTTTCTTCTTCGTTTGTGTTGTCAAGATACTTTAGCTGAAACATACAGTGATTTCCAACACTTACCCTAGTTGTCACACTGAGAGTGAAATAATGGCTGACATTAGGAAGATTATTTTTCAGCAATAAAATTACCTTTCACAACATATTTCTATCTAAGTGGAAATGACGGAAAATCATAGATTCTATTTTCAAATTGCGAGGGAGAGAAAGATGAAAATTAAATCAACAGGATTTCCTACCAGAGAATGTAGAGAATGCGAGCAAGCCGAAGATGCTGCCCCAAATCCAGTGGGAGCATGTTCCCAGACCTGTTTTTATTAATTGAGCCAGTTGATTGAGACAAGTGGAATTGTGTGAAATGTTTTCTGTGCACAGTGTAAAATGTGGAGGTTAATTAACTGGGATCCCAATCCTGCTGCCTCTGCTGTCAGCAACACAACTCATGTGGCTATCATTAAGAACCAAGACTGAGTTTTTACTTAGGTTTTGTTAAGGACTTTGTGAACTTTTTGATGAATCTCTAGGCTGATTTGACAGAAATGGGGTCAGTTTAAGGTTTTCTGTTGAAACTGTGATGTTCCCAGAAATGTATGATTTCAGTCATAGTCCTGGTGAAACTTGGCTTCACTGTGCATGGAGTTGAATTTGAATGGAGTTCAGGGCATCTGAAACTATGTGAATCAAAAGGAAAAATGTGCATGTGATCCCTGCTGAAGTGTAACTGCCAAATTAAGACTGCCTATAAAAATGAGTTTCTAAAGAAAAAATGAAAGGAGCGTAGGCTGGCTTTATAAATACAACTGCATCTTCTGTCATTAGGCAGATAGCCAGAAAAAGGGGATTGTGATTGGGCTATAAGTTGCATAACTGTAAATGTAAATAAGTAAAAGGAATGGATTAGTGACTTTCCATTTGCCTGTAAGTGAGGGTAGAATTGAGCCTTCAGGAGTGCTGAAAGAGTCCAAGGCAATAGACACGGTGACTTTGCACTCTGCACAAAATATACCTGTTAGTAAACCAAATAAAATAACACTTTCTCAAAATGTTGCCCCCCTGATTTTAGCCCTCCAAAGATCTATTTTTAGATCTGCCTTTTCTGCCAGCGTTGCTCCTGAGCCATTGTTCCCCTGAGTCGGGGCTGGTGAAGCAGCTGGCAGCGAATTGCAGGTAGGTTGGAAATGCACACAAACACACTCAGCTACAAAGAGATTTTAGTTCTCATAGTGTTAACTGCCCCTTCCCTGCACTGCTCTCCCCCCGCGCCGCCCCTGCCTGCCACAAGCGCGACCCAGATCACATTAGAGTCCCAGAGCACAGGGAACGGGTCTCATCTATCCGTCACCAAGGAGGCAGACAGGACGGGGAAACAAGAAGTCATTTGTACCTGATGAGGAGGACACTCCTGGGAAACAAACAGATGAGCCACCACATGAATCTGAGCTATTCTCTGAGGTAAACAGAACTGCATGAGAAACACACAAATTATCAGGGGCATCATGCATAACTCCCTCGCTTCAAGCTGCTGGACGGGCTGTGGGCCTGAAACTCTAGATTGTCCCAATATCTGATTGTGAGAAAGTTAACCCTCTAAAAGCATCAGGGGAGGGGGAGGAAATCCCAGACCCCAGGTTTGTGGAGTGTTCACCCTTGCTCATGTTTAGTTATCCATGCCACCCCACAGTGTCCTGGGATGCCAGCCCTCTGCCCTGTGCCAGCCACGGAGGACACAGGCAGCAGGAGCAGCCCAGGGCTTGCAGCATGGTTTGTGCAGGATACAGATTTTCCCTTTGGGGCCATTTCTGGTTCGATTTATTTCAGGCTTGGGCCAACTTGTGTTGCTGTAACACTCTAATAATAGGTCATATCAAATAGTGGGGTTCCTTGCTAAAAACAAAACATTTGTAGTAGGGTGCAGTCACTACGAGTGGTGATAGCAATCACACCACTGCAGAGCAGTGGTTGTGTGTGAACGGTCATGTGTTCATGGCACATCTTGCTCTGCCTGCTCCAGTGCTCTGCCTGCTCCAATGCTCTGCCTGCTCAGGGCCTTCTTTCTGTTCCCATTTTGTAAATGTACTCACATTCTGGTTGAAGGGAATCATATTAACTGATTTTGTAGCAGGCCTAAACTTTTTATCAAGGTGTGTGGGACAATTTCTAGAAAGGGAATTTAAGTCATCGTTTCAGCTTGCTGCTGTCTTTGACACACCATTGCACTGGGCAGCTAGAGGCTGTGCAAAGCTTCATGGCATGGCCACAGGGATAATATAATCATTTATCCCTATTTTATGACAAGAAATTGAAGTGGAAAGAGATTTAGTAAGTGATTTGTATGAAGTCATGCAAGGATCCTCTGTTGAAGTGAGGAATTAAACCAGAGTTTTGAATCCTAGTCCAGCCCTTTTAATCACAAGTTCATTCTTCCATTCTGCTAGGTAGCAAAACAAGAGGTTTAATTTGGTGCTTAATATTTAAAAAGAGATGTCTGTGAATCTCAGTCCAAGAGGCACATAAGTGTAGTGGTTAAAACAAATTGGAGAAAGAAAAGATATCCTGCTGGAGCTGAGTTCAGAAGTCTGGCAAGAAGAGGGGTCTTGTGATTAAGCATGACTTGAATGTAGGTCGCTTTGGAGAGCCAGGTGATTTCTGAATGCAACACTTAGGAAAAATCTCTTTGCTCTTGGTGGATTTATGGTAGTGTAACTCAGAGGAGATCAAGGTTCTAATTTTGACATTTTTCTTGACAAGTATTGTTCTACTTCTTTTCTTTCACTCTTTTCCCCTTTTCCTTGTTCTTCCATTGTGAAAGTGATTATGCTCTGTTGTGAAGTGATTACTGATAACAAGTGATGCTCTTTGAGTAATATGTTAGGAATACCTTTTCACACTCATGAGTTTTAATATGGGAGGGTTATAGTATGTTTGTATTATACCTTAACAGTTTCACTTATGATGTGCAAGTGAATACTCTATAGTATTTCTAAATTTTCTCTGAAGATTGGTACAATATAGAAACATATAGTATGATTTAGAAATGCAATAATATATGTTAAAGAATTAAAAAATGCTGATTCAAGAACTAGAAAACTCTTTGAAGACAGATTGGTGATTTTTGAACCAGCCCATGAACATGAACTGAATAAGGACAGTTTACCTGGGTAGTTAGAGAGCCCTGTACAGCCAGTTCCCTCTTGGAATCTGCAGGTGTGATTCCACTACCTTCATTAAAGTTGGTTCATGAAGGCCAGGGAAAAATTTGGCTTCTATTATATAAAGTTCTGTATTCATGACTTAGTATTCTTTGTGAAGTGTGTTGAGCTTCTCTTTTTTTACATGCTGTGTTACTGTATCATTTTTGCTTATCTCCCTGACATGTGGTCACACTTTATAATTAATTTTATGAAAGCATTTTCCATTAATTCTTTCCTTATTCTGAGCAGTAAGCTCTTGAATATAACCCCACAAATGTCATCTTTTTATCATCAATGTAACTTTACTCCAGGCCAGTAGATTACATTTTGTGTACAGGGCAGCAACTATAAATTAGCCAGTATTCAAAATGGAAGTATTAGTATTTTGGTAGACAGAAGGCACATATTGGTTCATTATCAGATTAGAAGGTAATTGAATGAAAGAGGATTATTTATATGTGCTTTATTTCTAGATTTCAGAAAATAGGTCTAGAAGATGGAAGAGCAGTTTCTCTGATTGCAGTTTGAGGATGTTATCACAGCTGTAGGGAATAAGTCAAAATGACAGTAGAATAGTTATTTAGACAGAAGATTTAACCCCTTACAAAAAAACCCTGATTGTATAAATTCTCCATTCTTGCATCATCAAGAACAAATGCTTCAGGACTGGCTTCTGTTAATCCTATGCTCATATGTTTTAAAACCTGTTTCTGCTAGTCTTTTCTGGATATTCAGTGTACCTCCTTGTCAGGCTGTTCTGCTCCTGGTGCACTTAATGGTATGATTCCCATGGATTTTTCTGTACAACCAATGTTTTAATAAACATGTTCTCAACAAACTGGAGGTGTGTTTCTAATAGGATGGAGCATTAGTCAGTATGCACATGATAGAAACTCCACACAATAGGAGAAAAGGCCAGTTTGTTTAGTCCTCTTTCAGAGTTGTGCATCCCTCTAATGCCACCTTTCCTGTCTGAGTCAGGGTATTGTCTCTCTTGCCTGTAAACCATAGGGTCAAGTTGAGGTAAATCTCTGATGGGATGTGAAAGAGGGCAGTTCAGCTAGCTGATGGGAACTTCTGTGTACAGTATCATTTAGAGGTCATGTTTTTCACCCCATCAGATTTTCATAGGTTGCTTCATTAAAAATTGAGCTTCAACCACATAAAACAGAGTGGCAGTCTGCTTGAAACTTCTATCAATAATGTATCAGCTCATCTATTCTGATTTCTTCCAAATACTCCCTTTGTTATTTTTAGCACAAAAGAGAATGCATCTAAATACCAAGCTCTGTAAAGGGGCAGGAGACTTCACTCATTGCCACGCTTTGCTAAACAGTGTCAAACACGAAGCAACCTTTTGCTTACATAGAGCTTTTCAGTTAAAGGGGGAAGGTTTCCATTCCATGAATGCTTGTTTTTGTGCTGGCCAAGATGAGCAATTTTTCAAAGCCCTCATTAACCAGCAAGAGACATAGCTGTATTCAAGGATCCCTCCAAAGCACCAGTCATGTCAGAAATACGACCAATGCTTTCTTGGTGTGAGCCTATGCACAAAGGTCTGAGTACTGGTCATGTTCACTGTGCTTGAGAAATTGCCAGGGATGTTGTTTAGAAGGCACAGTAATCCCCTGGGCTCCTTAAAGTACACGTAGAAGTGTTTCCCTGTTTCACCATTTCACTTCAGCCAGTGTAGAAGCAGGCCTGACACATGATTTCTTCTTTTTGTTGTTTTCAGGGTAATTTTCTCTGCAGAGAAAGCACAGGCTGTAAGGTCTGCCTTGTACAGGTTGTTTTAGTGTGTGCTATTTATTGAGTGTGACTGTGCAAGGGCAGATGGAGATCCAGGAGAACCCAGAGGAGAAAGAACGATCCAATGCTTAGAGCCAAGAGCTCCTGTCTCCAAGGTGTAGTGCTGCCTGTAATGTGGACTTTTCACTTGGTTTTGTGTCTGCAATGTGGGATAACAGCATTTCCTTCCTTCCACATTCTGCTCCCCACAATCTCATGACCTGAATGGAAACAGGCAGAGGAAAAAGCCCTCTTTTCTTATGGATCGTCTCTGACATATCCCTGCTGCAGTGCATGTCAGTGAACCTGTGCATTACACAGAGGTGTCTCTGTTCTACAGTCTGCTTCACTCAAGATTTGTTTCTATCTGAGAAGGTTTTCTTCAGTGCTGGCTGATGTAAGGAGATATAGATTTCTTTCTTCACAAACTGTACAAGGTCCTTTGAATTTCTTCTACCTGATGTATCTTTCTGTAGCCCAAGAGCTCTTCATCTTAATTTGCAGAAAAATTTGGGGCAGACTTAGGCAAGAGAAAATTCTTATCCATAGGAAAACAAAGCAACCTCCAGTAAAACCTGAGGGTGAAAGTGGAACTATCTTATGTACTAAGTAGCAAGTAGCAATATGAACTGTAAAGCTGTAATTCTTTTTTTTAGAATTAATAGTTCTGGCAATCCATTTCTAAAAATACCCATCCTAAGGGAGGTATTTATACCTCAGCGTTAGGCACCTCTCTCAGCTGGCTAAGTTAGTCACTTTATATCTCCTTTACCATCAGAGCAGAGAAGTTTCTGGCTGACCCCATGCAGCAGGACTTCAGTGCCTTGCTTTATTCTGCAGAGAAGCCTGTGATTTTAAAGGGATAACTGAGATTATGTGACTGAATTATGGACTTCAAGTTAGGTGATGTGACTCTACTGCTAATGTCTCTGCAGGTTCGTTGAGTAGCTCAAGGTGCTAGAATTTCATAGCTATTTGCAAATACTCTAATAATGGCACAGAGGACAAACAGGCAGGAAAACCTTTATTGCTACTGTCTGTGATGTGCTTGACCTCTATTATTTTGCTTTATGTATAAGGTCAACTCTTTCTACAAAGAGAGTGTGAACTACAAACACAGCTGATAAATCTCTATGGTGGTACGTGTTGTTCAACATTGATTTCTGCATGACTGGTATTAGTTGCATATATGTTTTGAGAAAAAACTGCCATTTTGTTGTCAGGGGAGTTGTTCAGAAATTAAGAGAGTGAGTAAGCTCAGTAGTGGCACCAGTGCAACTTTGCACCTGTGGATAGAACATGTCCGTGTACTGTGTGATGGGACTATGACAAGAGACGTTGGACCACAGAATATGTTAATTTGCTGGTAGTTCTCACACGTATCTCATCTCACCAGTGAGAAATAAAGTTCCTATTTTTATGTCCAGAACTATTTTGCAAATGTTTTTTAAGATGTTCTGCAAATAATACTCCTCTATGGCAAGATGTCCATGAGTTGGTTTATTATCTCACTAAGATCTTAGGTATTTAAGTACATGTTTTGAAAGTGAAAATATCTGTAGGGCTACATTTATGTTGCACTCTTGGTCTAAGGGTATCAGAGAAACAAGGAGTTTAGGGATGGATAACAACTTTGATCAGACCAGGTAAAATAGTTGAGAGAATGGGAGGTGATTCCAGGTGCACAGGACATGTACACAGTCAAAATGTGTATCCAGGCTCAAACATGCTATCAGTAGAAAAACAATATCAGTGATGATAAATAACTGTATCTTAATTTCTGAAGAGTTGAACAAACTGAAAGGAAGGTGACAGGGAGCTTCTTAGCACTGTATAGCCCTGTAAACATGCACAGAAGAGCAGAGAAAAGAACATGAACTCATAAATTTTAGCTGTTTCATTACAGGATCAAGTTAGATACGTGGGTTTAATATGTTATGTCAATCTCTAGTCACATGTGGGGGCATTATTTGAACTGTCACATGCAGTTTAAACAGCAATACATTGTATCTTGATGTTCTGAAGAATTTAAGGACTAAACTACAACCTCACAGTGAGGTTGAGTGAGACAGTGAGACAGAAAGCAATGTGAACATATATGGAGTTCTTGTAAACTGTGTGATCATGATGAGCTTCTTCTTGGTATTTTAGGGAAAGCGTTTACTTATTTTTCTCACAGCAGAGGAAGAAGTTTCAAGATTCACTAGAGAAAAATATTGTGCACTTGCACTTTATCTTCAAAACATGTCATCTAACAAGTTCACTTCTCTTAGACAATAAATGCTTCCTCCCTTCAGAGATAGATTAACAATGTAATTTGCAAATCTCTCCCAGCAAAAACAATATCAAACACAATGTTTATCCGTATTGAGCCTGACAACTTCACAAATGAGCTTCAAAACCCATTCAGGAGCACTCTGAATACACATCCTGCAGACATATTAACAGTTTGTTGCAGTTTTTCCTAACAAAACAAATGCTTACCAGCACATTAATCAATCTCATCACAGGGAGAAATCATTCACTGCAGAAGTTCTGGAGCTTCATTTGGCTGCCTCGTGTCTGCCTGGTGCACGCCTTTGTTAGAGCTTCACAGCTACCCATGCAATATTGGAGTTGGTTAATTAATGAAATCAATGTGTAAATTTGATATGATTTGCTCCTCAAGGAAGAGGTGACACAGTAACTCTGCAGCTTTAGTCTTCTGCAGTGCTGATTTTTAGCCTCCCTTCAGGGAAAGGTTGCATACCTGAGAAGAGTTGAGTCCTCTGATATTTGCAGAGGTTTGATTCCCCCTCTCATTTTGACAAGAAGCATCCTCAGTGTCACCTTCACGCATCAGTGTTTGGCCACACAGGGAGGGCTGTGAGCAGTTTGTGATGTTTGCTCAGTGGGCTCAGTAAGGCCACAGTGTATCTGATTCTGGAGCCTGCAGGCTCAGACGGGCCGGATGTGTAACACCTCTGACATCTCAACACGTTTCCTTACGTCAGCACAGCAGAGGTTTACTCCTCCGTTTGGATCATTATCTGCTTCATAACAACTCACTGCCACACTGCCAGCCAGGATATGAAGCTGCCCACATCTTCACAGGGAGCTCAGTGTGATCTCAAAGATGAGCCATTGGTGATGTTCAAAAAGTTCAGTTAACTTTTTAAAAAATTATTTTACTCTTCCCTGTGTGGAAAGTCAGCTGTGCTTCAGTTCATGTGAAGTGCTATTCTCCTTTAGTTCTAGTGCCTGGGGGTCTTTTTCGAAGTAGTGGGGTCTGAGCTCACCAGCTCATGTCTCCAAAATCCTGGGTAGTCTCAGTATGCAGTACAGTGAGGGCTGTGAAGTGCTGAGAGGCTGTGGGTTTGTTATAGCTGGTCTAACACCTTTGCCACAGCAAGCAAAGGGGAGGGGGTTGTCCTCTGAAAAAGAGTTGATGAAATCTATAAAGTCAGTCCTTGAAGGTCAGTGACACCCAAGTAGGCCACAGCTGCTTTCCTCCCCTAAAATCTGGGTGACTGTATGGTTGAACACTTCACTAGAATGGCCAAAAATCGTAGTATTTTCTAAATTTCTTCACCTGTATTAAAAATATGCAGCACAACAGTCAAACACAAATGGCAGTGAAGAAAGTGTGCTGTAAAATGAGTGGTCTGTGAAGTCGCTGGCCCATATTCCCTTCACCTTAAACATCCTGTCTTTCCATCAGAGCAATCAACACTTGGAAATTGCATCAGTTTACTTGAAGTCAGTTTAGGTAAATTAATACGCTTTTGTGGATACACAGTCTGGCACCAGTGTTGTTAGCTACATGACTTCTGCCAGTTTTCTGGGGTGATGGGGATGTACAGTACTAAATCTGCCAGAATTAACGTAGATCCAACTGTGGTCCCTAGAAGCTGCTTTTAATCAAATTTGACACAACAAAAGGACTTGCATTGAGTGATTGTGGAATTTCTTATCTGTTTATAAAAGAAACTTTGCTGTCTCTAAGGAAAAAAAAAACCATTATACAAGACAGTATGAAATTGATAATGTTTTGATTATGTGCTTGTAGTAGCAGTTTTGGGAGATTGCTGTGCTCCTAGTGGCCAAAATGGACTATCAGAAATGGGTTGAATATGTCACCAGTTCTGCTGATCTCAGAGAGCTTCACTTCTCCAGGGCAGCAGGACTATGATATGGCACATGCTTAGAGCCTGCCTGAATTAAGAACTAAGAAAAGTTGGGGTTTTTATCTGAACAAGGGTTGGGATGTTGAAAATGATGCTAGAAAAGATGAGAATTTTATCTCTAAATTTTCCCTAGCTTTCCCTGCTCCAGAGCATAATTTCATTTATTATTCTAATTTATTCCTTTTAATTCAGGAAAAAAAATTCTTAACCATTTCTCAAACATAGCAATGAAAAGTATGAGTAATTATTTAATAACGAGGCAGAAGCTTAAGAAATATGAAGAATATCTAAAGTAATGATGGCAATGCTGCTCCTTCCTTTGAAAATAGGAAAATCTTGCAATCAAAACCAGTGTTTTCACAGTTTCTAATTCTGGCTGAAAGCTGAAAATTTAATTGCTGCCAGTAACATGACTTGCTACAGTAAAAAAACTTTGAGGAGTCAGATACAGTATTTGTAAAATGGTAATGATAAGTGTGTGCTTTCCTTACACTACTGGATCAATACAGTTATCTACCAAGGTGACCCTACAGGGAAAATAAAAATTTGTCTTTTCAGATTGAACATCACAAATGTGTTTGAGATGGGCCAGTGGTGGGCCATAGGCAGTGCTCCTGGTGCTACATGTGGACATGGTTACAGAGAGTGAGAAAATTTCCCCCAACAGAGAGATACCCAGTTATTGAGGTGCTGCTGATGCACTGTAGGGCTGTTGATGTGGCAGATGAAACAAGTGTTTTTCCCTGATTAGCATCAATTTGCCTGTTATGAACAGTGAGTAGATAAATACAGTAAATAAATGCAGAAGTTTGGACTTTCCCTATCACTCCCCAGCTGCTACCACCAAGGAGTCACTTGGATAAAGTGTTTATTCTGCAGTGGGTAACAGCCCAGCCCGATCAAAGCTTTGCCTGCTGTGTGGGGACTGCCTCCTGAATAAATAAGGAGAGTCACTAAATGGTTGAACATTTAATCTATCTGCAAATGAAATTAACTGGACAAACCCAGAAGGATTCAGTCTAAATAATTCTCCTGAATGGAGAGTAAATCCCAGGGTGATAGATTTTAGAAAAATACATACTATAATTAAGGTGCAGAGAAGAAAAGTTCTTTTCCATACCTGCTCACAAATGCCATGAGAGTCAAGCACATTAATAAAACTGTACTGGACTACTTTGGAAGAACCTTTGAGCTGTCTTTGCAAATACACACAGTTGACCCCAGCACAGTTTGCATTCAACCAAGAGGAGTAACTGTGTTTCCATCCTCTGTTCAAATCTGGCTGACACCAAATTCCATGTCCATGGTGAAGCGAGGGTGGAAAGAGCAGTGGTAAAATGGTCCTTCCCCATCAGCTCACTGGGACTGAGGATTTACAGTCTCTGATAAAAGGAAATAGTGGGGAAATCTGCCGTGGAAAAGCAGATCTGTAGGCAAGTTTTATTCTTAAAATTCTGTCTTTGAGGAGAAACATTAGGGAATCCAGAGCAGGTCGAGAAAGGGACTATAAGACAGAAGTTTGATTTTGTCTCCCCTTTTTGGGTTGCCATCTGCTTTATCACTTACAGAATGTTAACATTCTTTAAAAATGGGCAGATGGACCTCATTCAAGTTCTGACAGTAACTCTTTGTTATTGGTACAAATAGCTGCAGAGGTATTTAATTACCATTAGTAGTCATCGGTTTGCTGCGAGCTGGTGACATTCAGAATAGTGAGCAGGCTGCATTCTTTGTGTCCAGTGAGTTCATAGAAAGTTAAACCTACTTTTGACAACAGCCTCAAGTTAGCTACCATTAACCCCTCTTCAGTTACTGGATGATGTGTTTGAACAGTATGAATGATTAATGAAGGTTAAATAGTCCAGTTTCTATCTTAAAACCTTTTGTTATTGGCAAAGGGCAGGGCAACTGGCAAGGTGAGCAGAAATTCAAGTGTTTGGTTTTCACCAAATAGTTCTTGGCAAATTTAAATTATCATGAGATGGTATATTCAGAAGGAAATTAAGGGCTGGGCCAAAGAATGTAATCCTTGCCAGTGTGGCAAAATTAAACCCATCTTGCTTATGAAATTAAACTTCTTTACTTATATTTTATCAGCAAACACTGCACAGTATTGCAGTATGTAAAAATAACCAGTCTAGCAAAAAGAACAGCATTTGATTTTATTCTTTGTCCCTTTCTTAGATGATAGAAATGGAAGGAAAGAAAATTCTTCTGAATCTGGCCTTCTGCAGTTTTGCAGAGGTGAGATTCACTTTTGACACCATAAGATTTGCGGGTGAATCCATGGTATAATATTTGCCAGTTCTGCATTAGGAGATGATCCTGGAAGACTCAGAAGTTACAGGGCAGAGGTGGATCCAGACATTCAGGTCTCCTTTGACCTCAGACCATCCAGGGTTGCCTTTATACCTGTAAATAAGTCAAAGACAGAGACTAAGCAAAGGCAAATATATTCATCTAATGCTCTGAGGTTCAAACCATGGTGGGCTGATTTTTTTCTTCCTTCTTGCACACTGCCATTGCAAAGAAAACTAACACTGACTTCTTTAGCAAGTGCCCTTTGCTGACATTTTTGAAGCTTTGTTGGCTACTGGAACTTTCCAGAACAGTACAGACCCCTGACAGGTCCAGACTCTGTTTCCTAATTTACTGATTTTTTTCTTTGAATCTGCTTCAGACACCATGTGACCACTGACAGTAACCATAACAAAAATATATCTGATCTGCACACCTCAAAGAAAAGGATAGATCCTCATTTATTAAAAGTAACTATTCAGCCTTAAGAGCTTCCACTGTAATATAATGTAATGTACACAGTCTAAAGTATGTGATCTAAGAAACACTAAAACTATATCTGATATCACTGTGACTACAGCCCCTGTCTAGTCTCTCTCCAGTGACATTTGTTGTCTTTAGGAAGGATCTCTTTTTCTGTCCAATATCAGACCTTCAACCAACTAACTAACTAAAATCACTGGTGACAAGACTGTGCTGGCATTGAAGGAAGATGGGTAATTGGCCACTACCCTTGTAAGAGACATCACTGACATGGGTCACAGAAGACTGCTGGGTCCCACTCACTAGGAGCAGAGGGGACACATTTTCTGTCCAGGTATTCCCATAAAAAAGAGAGTATTATAATAATTTATTTTCAGTAGCTCTGGTGTGTTTGGGAAACAGTTTTGTGAAAACTGTGTCATGTATGAATGACCTCCAGGTACTGTGGATAACATCTGGACTTGCTTGAGTAATGCTTCCTGCATTGTCACCTGTTTTCCAAGGTAATCCTGTGCCTCTCCAAGGTAGAGCACTAATTGTTAGTTAGGAGAGGATTAGAAATGCAGAGCTGTGCCTGATGAGACTCCCCTACCCTGGCTGTGCCAGTGCATGGAGGTCTAAGGCAGCTTTTCTGCCTGATGAAATGAGGGTATGAGCCTCAAACAGGACCTGAAGTAGCTTTTGCTGAAGTGAGCCCTGACATGCAGTCACTCCACTTGACTTCTGGAGACTTCTGGAGACTTCTGCAGGCTGCTGTTTCATCTTGTAACTCTTATGCTTCTTATTTCCTAAGATACATCTGTGTGGGAGCAGACACCATGAGTCAGCTCTGCCCTGAGTTAGATACTGAGGCTCACTAACAGTTTGAGAAGTCACAGTGTTCAGATGAAAATGGGTATCTGAGCTTCCTGATTTGTCTCCTGATTTAATTCCCCTTTAATTGTGGAAGGAATGCTTGAAAAAACACTGAAGTGAAAAATATGTTCAGAAATGTATACAGAAATTAATTTTGAAATGGAAAACAAAATATTACCATCCAAGCCTGAAAAATGTGTTGCTAGGGCATTACAGCACTTAACTATCATGTTATGATTTACCCCTTCAGTATCTGTGTGTGAGGTAAAGATAGAGGATGGAAGAATAGAGTGTATCATCCTTCCAAGATCTCTAAAGATGTTTTGGACAGTCCACCATTCAAGGAAGTACCTTCACCTCTGGACTTTCTCACCTGTCTGGGAAAGCTTTCAGAACTACATGATGTGACCTGTATGTCCAGGTTTAATAGCCACCAAGATGTTCAAAGAGAAAATGATGGCAAAAGTCTGCCCAATAAATTGCTGGCTTACATTTAGTTGCCCAGCCACAAGCCCAGTTAATTCAGCTGCACTGACACATGTAAGAAGAATAAATGATTAGCAAATATTCAGAAACAGGTATTTAGAGTTCTGTTAAGTGTACATTCTGCCAAATTATGTCTGGCCTTTAGAAATAGGGTAAAACATCCAAAAGTTTCTAAAGACTGAAATTTATCCCATTATATAAAGTAGGCAATGAACCGCCTAAGGATTTATTTACACGTACAGTAATAATATTTTAAAGAATGATTAGGAGCACTGAATCACACTTTAGCAGCCATTTTTTGGTGAGTAGTAGAATTTTAATTAGCTTCATATTCATTACTCATCCAATACCTAGTCTCTAATTGTACCCTCAGTGTATTTTGCTGTCACTGGAGCTCACTTTTATTAAATATAATCATTGAAGGTATTATAAAGCCTATCTATAGTACATGAATGCTGCAGTGCAAATGAATCACTCAGCCTTACTAAACTGGCATGAGCATTTGCCAGTAGATAAGTAGATTTTGTACTTTCACTGGTATGACAGTTATGAGAGGTTGAAGAAAAAAGTGATTTATTTGACCATCAAGGAAAAGCCTGGTAATTGCATATGTAAATTTTTTAAACTTAGCAATTTGTTCCATTTTTAAAAAAGTATTTGTTTAGAAAAAGCAGGTGTGCAACTTTCTTTAAAAAATAAAATTAAAATAATCCCTTTTATATTTTTTCATCATTAAAAATACCCATTTAATCAGCATAGAATAGTAATGTCCATGACAACTGTACTTCTCTGTCCATGCAGTTACCAAAACCTGTACATGCAGAAGTAAAATACATGAGCCTATTTCGGTTTTCATTAAAATCTTACAAAAAGGTGTTCATCACCTGTGCTTTTAGAGTGAACTTCACCAGCAGCATTGAAGCCCACAGACTCTTTATCTTTTGGGGTGTAAATTCACAACCATGAGAATTGATCTTGGCTACTGACGGGTTTCTGGTTCATCTGTAAGTCTGTGTGACCTCCTCTTTCCCTGTACTCTGGACTTCTCTGTTTGGATTGTAAATTTGTCCATCAACAGAACAGTGTATTGATAAGAACAATAAATAAAATTACCCCTGACAAGCAGCAATATTGTCACCATAGAGTTCCATACATGTGTCTGTTCTTCATAAACTTTTTCAGCTTTTAATAATGTAGGTAGCTCATACACAAACATAAAATGATAAGTGAAAAATGAGTTGTCAGGGGACTGTGTTGGAAGTGCTGACCTTGCCTTTATTCAGTCAAATTCTCAATAATAAGAATGTAAGATTTGCCTAGAGCAGGCCTGAACTGGGATTAAGGATGGCAGCTGTCAGTGATTTCTGCCTGTAAAGTAATGTCACTTGATGCTTCTGTCATACAGAAATGATAATAAGAAAGTCATTAGTGTTTGCAGTATTAATCTTATTGGAGCAGGAATTCTTTCAGAGATCATGATTTTTCTCTAATTTCTCAATTGGCCATTAAAGAATTGTGAACTGGTACTGTATGTCACTTTCCCACTCAGAAAATGTCAGTCAAATAGAAAGATTAAAATAAGTCAGTTCTGCTTAAATGCCTACCAAAGACAGAAGCAGATGGAAGAGTGATTTGGTCTGAAATTTTTTTCTGTGCTGGTATGCCACCTGCAAAAATGAAGTAGAAAGTAATATCAAACAGCAAGCTGTTCTCTAGTGCTTCTAACCAACTTGCTTTGAAATTATTAAAAAAAAAATAATTCCAAAGGGAGTTGGTTTAGATATGAAATTACCAAACTGAGTTTCAGGAGTTTGTAATAAATACACACCTGATTAAGAAAAGTATGTGATTGTTTTACTGTTGGCTAAAAACTCCTTCAAATTTTTAAGATCTTGTTCACTTTCCATCAAAGATGTCACTTAGAGGAAATTTATCAATGAAGAGGTGGTTGCAATTCCAAAATGTGTTGAGGCAAATATTAGTTTAAACCCAAATCTGTCTCTGTGTGCTAAGGTCACATCCTAGAAGACACGACTCTATCACAATGCCAGAGGGCACTAACCCACTAATGAGAACAGGGAATCCATCAGTTCTCTCCTCTTTGATTTCTCCTGGAAGACCCTGTCATTCATGATCTTCCCTCTTTTAGTATTGCTGTATTAGAAACCTATCCCTGTTGAAATTAGTGGCGCAAACACCAGGGTGCAAGGTTGGGATGGTGCAAGGATGTGAGGAAATTTGAATGGCAAGGTTGCTATGATGGGATTGTAAATGTTGCTAATAGTGTTTGATAGACTCAGATTTGGATGCTTCCACCAGGACTTCCACTTGCTCGGGATCACTTTGCTGATCACTGCTGCTCTCACCTCTCTGTGAATGTGTCTGCCTGATCTCTTGAATAAATCCAACATCAAGATACATTCCTGGAAAAAATATACCTCATCTCATAGTAAGTAAATGACAGTCAATCATTCTTGCAATGTTCCCAGATAATTAGCCACTGGGCCTGTCTAATTACTTCCATGAAACATGAGTTGTCTTTCTTAAATTTCTGAAATATGGTCTGGGAAGTCTCAAGTAACACAGTGGTTAGCCACTGGCTGGTCAACAGTGATGATTAATAAAGTTTATTAGTGGTAGTTGAATGAGGGATAGTAAAATATGGATATGCTCCTTTCTTTCAAATTATTTATTAATTATTTTATATTACCTTTTTCCACAGTAGTGATTAGCTTGTTTTAATAATATATCAATGTAATCATGTATATTTGATAAAAATACACTGGTTCACCTTGCATGGGAGTAGGAATTCAAACCAAGAACAAGACTCTAGCAAAAGATACTAAATAGTGCTCAGAGAATTTTCCAGCTGCACATTCTTTTTTAACTTTTTAAACAACTTTTTCTGGTACAATGAATTTCTATTTAAGAAAAGGGTCCAAGACATACATTTTGGTGGGTTTTCTCAATTTATTTTGCCCAATCCTTAGCTGTGCTTTTCTCTTCCTTTTAACACATCTGCCCTTTGCTAGTGTCCTATAGAACCTATCGATAATCAAAATCTCCATTCTCTGGGAAATTTCAAATTGCATCAAAAAGTTCACATTTCAAAACAATCAATTTCTGTTCTAATCCAAGAAGACTGCATTGGGATGATAATCTTTACAATAGTTACAATGGCAGAAAAGAGTCTATTATGAGGTCTGTGGAAGAGACAGCCCATGCAGACAATTCTTGGAGCTCTCTTGTGTGTAAGACCTAGATGGAGTGAGTTGTCAGGACCCAGTGCCAGGGTGCTCTGCAGTGCCATGCCAGCTTGTTTGATTGTCTCCAGCTCCCAAGGTGTGGCACAGCTCATCCTCTTTGCCTTTTAATGAAATTGTTCTTCTGATTCCTTTGTTGAGGAAGATGTTCCTTGTGCTTGCACCTGGGACCTTAGAATAGGAACGTGCCTTCTTTCCTTGGCTTTTGCTCTCCCATATCAGCTGTACAATCAGTCTGGTCTGAGTTTGGGCTTTGTTTTCCCTCTGCAGATTTCCGTGTCTGAACACAGGTTTATGATTATGTGCTCACCAGGAGCCTGCTCCGCCTTTGGAAGCTTCTATAGAGACATAGATCAATGATCATATTGGGAAAATTATGACATATGGCCAGTTTTGTCATGTTGTTCTGTTGGCTTTTGCATTTAGGTGCTGATCTGGGAATGACAAATGTTTCAGCCACAAGTTTGGCTGCAGGGCCAACAGTGGTATCACAAGAGAAATTAAGGGAAAATGTAGCTCTGTCATCAGCTGATAGAGAGCTTGCAAAAGGCTGTGTCCCTTCACAGCTTTTAAATCCACAGCTCTATTGAAAATCATGGAAAATCTGTGCAAAATTACAAGCAGTTATCCATTACTCTATAAATACACTTTACATACTTGAACTGCATTAAATGGCTGGTTCCAAGACACTATTTTCTTACAGTTGCTTAAAGTAATTCTGGTAATTCATTGTCAGCCTCTACTGCAGGATAAATCTTTGCTTGAGGATATCATCAATTCTTCTTGAAAATCAGGGAGGAATGAGTGGTATTTCTGTGATTTATTTCAGTCCAACAAACATTTTGGCCCATGTTTTTTCTTGCTCTATTGTATCTGGAGAGGTTTGCATGAAAAGAACAAAGAGCTGTAGAAGAAATGGCAGATGTCTGTGGATGCTCTGTAACCTTTATTCTCTTGTCCCTGGAGAGTCACTCTCTGGGTAAAGGCAAACGCTTGCAAGAATTGGGGTTTTTTTGTGAACAAACTGGCTCACCATCCCTGAAATCAAGGAAATGGATTAGTCAAAAGAATTCATGTTTGTTGACAATGAATATGTTTAAATCTATTATGGCATTCACCTCCAACTGGGATCAGGCCAAAAATACACCTTTCCCAAGGTGGCTTCCAGAGAGAAAGAATGAATCAGGGCTGGATTCCTGCATGGGTGTAATGTAGGTCGCTGGCTACATCAGAGGGAAATTGAAGAAAACAGTAAACATATTTCATATGAAGTAATTGTTATTCACAGATGATAATTGCTCCTATTAAAATTGCTAAGAGTTATGTCGGATTTTCCTTCTATCTTGTGCAGCTGAGAAGTTTACAGGGAAATGTATAATTCTGTGTTTTTTAAAGAAAATAAGACAGCTTTTTGCATTTGGGTACAATGAAAAGTTATTAGGCTTTAGTATGGACCTGTTCTTTCCAAATCTAGGAGGTTTGAACTTATAGATCTGGTCAGTCCTTATTTTTAATCTGTTAAAGTCTTGTAAGATAGAAAATGCAAATTTTATGTGTCATTTGTGTCTGTGTATGCCCAAGGTGTGCACACATCTGTCTCTGTGACTGACATTGCTTTGTTTGAACTTTGAATGCAGTGACATGATAATGAAATACAAAAGGACAACCTGCAGTGATCTTTGGAGAGGGAGCATCACCATCTCAGCCATGCAGTTCTGTTTAACCATAAATTAATTTTGGATATTCTAGAAGGGACTGGGGAGCGATGTCCCTCCAGAATCTCTTTAACACATCACCCCTCATTCCCATCCCAGCTCAGTGCTGTATGTAAGCAGAAATGGGGCATTGGGTTTAATCCTTTGGCACAGGCAGGTCAGGCACTCCCACTAAGCATTAATGCACTCATCATTAGTGCTTAGTGTCAGGAAATCCCCCAATTCCCAGAGCCATGGGTAGGATGTTTATATGTCCAAGCATACTTATACACTACTAGAAAATAGGCATTTTTACAGGAAGCATTTCAGATTGCACTTCATATACTTTTAATTCATTTTAGAATGTTAAACACAGAATCTCTTTGATTTTGCACTGTAATGGCTCTGTGGGAGTCAGTAACCCTGGGATGAAAGAACACAAAATCACCTGTTATTAGGGAAAGTGTAAGAGAAAGCCTCACAAATATAACACACAGAATAACTGTGATGTTCATCTGATATAACTGAAAGGGTGGACTGGTATTTTTAGCTGAGAAATTCAAATAATACTTATTTTATGGTGTGAAATCCCTTTGGTAAACTGTGTAGCATTTCTGCAGGGTACAGGCTGCAGAAAACACTGTTTGGACTTGAAAAGTGAGAAGACCTCGGGATGCTCAGGGGATAGCTGACTTAAGCAAGTGGGAAAGTGCTGGACAGGCTCCTACCACTGCCACTTCTGGTTTTCAAACTACTGTGTTTCAACATTTCTCCTTCTGCAATAGCTGTGCTCCTACCTCCAACTGGTCACCCTCTCCCTTGGGACGTTCAGGCTTCCCAACCCTCTGGGCAGGTGAACTGCTCTTTATTCCCTCTTCTTCTACATTTGTGCTCCTGCAGTCAACTGCTATGGCCATTCCTACCTCTCCCCACTCAGGAGTCAGAGGGTTTTATAGGCTCATTTCTCTTGATTTAGGTATTTGAAGAAAAACCTTAAGGTAATCCTGAGCATATTGGAAGGTAAAAATGATGGTGCTTCTTATGGATTGTTATCATTGGGGTTTGGTGCAAGGATAGTGGTTTAGGAGTCAAGAGTGGTAAAGATCTCATTTCTGCTCCTGCCTCTTACATTGTTGAGGTCAACTCTCTTTATTTCTCTCCTGTTTTCCTTTGCCAACAGAGGTAATTCTAGAGACCTGCTTTAGTATTAAAAGCTCTGATGAAAAACTTTTGAAAAAAACCCCAGTAGTATTTTGTCAATGCAATCGGGAACTTTACACTTCTGAAGCACCTCACATCCAGAGAACTAGAGCTGAAAAAGAAAATGAAGAATGTTTTTATCTATTATTAAAATAGCATAAATATT
Source organism: Aphelocoma coerulescens (assembly GCF_041296385.1). Classification (NCBI taxonomy): domain Eukaryota; kingdom Metazoa; phylum Chordata; class Aves; order Passeriformes; family Corvidae; genus Aphelocoma; species Aphelocoma coerulescens. The sequence continues at coordinate 19,062,390 of NC_091023.1, read as the reverse complement.
ACTGTCACCCTTGAAATTAAGAAGAATAATTTGAAATGCTTCCTAGCACTGGGCAGGAATTGGGCAAATGCACAGATGCCTTTGGAAATCAAATCCAGGCAGAAGGGAAAATACTCCCTTGTTGTACAGAAAGGAACTGATGTTCATATGTTTGGGAATTTACACAGATCCTCATTCAGTAAGGCCCAGCAGCAGGAGCCACCTGCGGATACGGCTGGGGGCACACAAGAGGATGGGTATATCCTCTACATACCAGCTGTCCCTAGCAAGAACCAGTCTCCTCTTCACCCTCCTCTGAATGCCACAAGCTCGCTTTTTAGTTTAATGATCTTTAAAAAAAAAATTGGTTTATTTAAAAGAGAAAAACTTCCTGCAAATAATTAACTGCCAAAAATGACCACTTGGGAGATTTATATTGATTTATTCCTCTCTCCACCAAACGCTTCTGTTCTGTATCTTCCACTTACTACATTATCACTTGTCTATTTTGCATATTGGGGTTATGAATTTGCCTTTTCAGCTGTCTTAGGCTATTTGCATATCTTGATTGTTGATAAAAATATGACAAATTGTTCTTGGCAATGGGAGGGGAAGGGTTTTAATGATAAATGGGCTTTGTACTGCAAGCATATATTCCACACTTCCCATGAATGCCATCTACTGAAAAGCTCATTGCAGCCTGACAAAACATTTTTCTGGATTTAGCCTTAAATAAAAATCTAATAGCCATATTAAATAGCAGAGGTTCTTTCCCCTTTTCATTTTTTTTTCTTTTTGGCAGTTTTCCTCACTACTTTTCTTTCTTTAAGAGCTTTCTTTGACAACAGGACAGTGCCCCAGATTTCCCAAATCTTAGAAAGCCTGGAAAAGGTTAATTGGAAAAGTCAGGGTTGCAGTTGGATAGTTAGTGCAGCTGTATTCTCTCCACTGCTTGTTAACATTTTCTCAGTGCCTCCAGGCCCCACAACTCAGTGTCACTGCTGTCGCCAGTGCCCTGGCTGTGAGTCCACTCCCCAGCCTTGCTGGCTCCTCATTTCTATACACTTCACTTTGCTGAGCCACTCCGAGCTGGCGTCATCCATCCAGTCACAGCTCTCTAAGTTTGCCATGTGCACTGACCCCGTGCTGACCCTGAACCATGATACAAACTATGGGATTGTAATTAATCTCTAATTACCCACAATACCTCGCTGGGTATTCAGCCTGCTGTTCAGTTGTATTCCTAACCAATTCAGTCATCAGTGGAGCATTCAAATTCGGTGCAGCTCAGTGTTTAGAAACCAAGGGCTTCACTAATGTTGAGTGGCTGGGCTACTTAGAGGCCTGTGTCCACCTTGCTCTGCTCCTGCAGGGCTCTCTGTGCAGGCAGGGCAGAACCAGGCTCCAGCTCCAGCTCGGCCAATTGAGGGTGCAGTGCTGGTGTTCATGTTTCACCATTCAAAGGACAACTGAGAAGGCTGCGTGTGACTCCAGTCATTTATCTCTATTAGTCCTTTCTTTTGCAGCTGGCGTTATTTCCCCTGCCAGGGGACAGAAGGACACTGTCATTGAGTCAGCATATCTTGCTAGAAGGCATCACTGTTTTAATTTAAGTTGTATTCCTGCTTCTGGCTGGGTGATAGGAACTAGAAAGATTAAGTCGCTGGGAATATGCCCTGAGGATTCTGATGGGGGATAGGGAACCAGTGCTAGGGTTGTGAGGTGGGTCCTGCTCTTGAGCTCCCAGCTAAATTCAACCCTTAAGAGGAGACATTTGGTTTGGGCTTGACTATAGGAGCTGCTTTGGACTGTAAATTCAGTTTCACTCTGGCAATCCCCCTGCAACAGGATCTTCCCCTCCTTCTGTGTACAGCAAATGCAAAGCCATCATGCTGCAGGCCTCAAATACTAGATGGAGCATGCAGGAATCAAAGGACTGTGTAAAAAAAGAGAAAAAACCTTCCCTTCCTGATTACCATTACCTCTGCTGGCAAATTCTTTCCCCAAGTGTAGCTTCCCTATTATCTTCTCATGTCTCAAATGGTTTTCTTTCCTTCCCTTCCCATACTTTCACTTTTCTAGCCTTCCCCCTGTCTTGAAGTGCTTCTCACATCTTCTTACTCATCCTTCCATTCTCCCCCCACCCCAAAAATCTCTTCAAAGTTTTATAGAGCCTTTCTTGGAGATGGGAAGGAATATTTTAATAGTATATGGTTTGATCAGAGCTATCATATTTGTTAAAAAATTGAGAAGCCCTAGTTCCAGTGACATACTTGTCAAACCAGATCAAGATCCAGTGCAAATTGGTGTAGCCAGATACCAGCTCTGACATCCTGGGGCAGAGCTGGAACTTCAGGACTGTTCTCACTCCCTCTCGTGCAACTGGTGTTTCTCAGTTTCTGTACTCCTGACTGGTGACAGACCTGTCCCTCAGCTCACAGGGGTTTACTGGGCTGCTCTGGGCACCACCAAAGAGAGCAGCCAGCTGCTGGGTTCCACTGTGAAAACTAGAAAGAAAAAATTGGCACAGAAAAAAAATTCAAATTGCTTTTTAGTGGAAAATTCCTAATTTTAAATGGAAAACTAGAAAATATATCAATCTCTGTTTTGAACTGCTTAGGCTCATGCCTGGCAGTATTAGTACTGCACTGGGAAGCTATCTATCTCAAAACCAAAGTGTTTTGAGAAGCTTTCTGACCTCCTTTGTGCCTGCTAAATGCAATATATATGCTTTCAAACATAGAATTTTAATTTTTCACTATGGGAAAACACAGCTGGCTTAAAAATCTCAGTATTTTTACTTTACTTGACTTGATACAAGCTCAGCCTGATCCCTGACAGTGGATCAGTAGTAGCAGTGTTTCTCTATGTGACAACTCTTCCATGCCCAGTATCCAGCAGCCGCCTCAAATCTGATGTAACACTTGCTGTGATGGCTTTTTTCTCTTAAGTTGTCATGACATATGAAATGATCATGTTAAAACCTGCCTAACTTGTTCAAATGTTATATAGGGTAAACCTGTTCTCTACCAGCAATAACTTGTACTCCTTTTCCAGCTGTCACATGGGAGATGTGTGAGTACCAGAGAAATCTTTGTACCAGACATGCTCCACATGTGTCATTTGACTTGGTTTTATCCTGGGAGAGGGCTTATTCCTTAAGTATTTAACAGAGCATTGAGGATGAGAAAGATCTTGTCAGCAATCTCACAAAGCCTTCACCTTGGTTGTGGGACAGGCTCGCCCAGGGTGAGATGCTGCCATCGACCATTAGGCATGCAAGTATGGTAACTAGTCCAATTAACACTTATTTTTCTCACTGAACTAATATTCCCAGTGTCTGAAACAAAGTGGGTAATTAAGACATTGCTTCCATCTACCTGGTGCCTCCATCAGTTGTCTGTTGTGCTATTCCCAGCTCTAAGGAACACCTGCACCTGTTGGCACAGTTTGCCCTCATAATGTCTTCTCCTCTACTTTTAGACCTTTGCTTCCCACACCAGGTGCTGGCAGCATTCCCACCTGCAGGACATGGCAAATACTAATGAAAACAGCTTCAATTTTTCACTGAACATCTTTTAGACTTCCTCTCTTTATTCGCAACACTATAAGATCTTAGTATTTTTCTTTAGAGGCTGAGTGTCAGTAAAATTCTTGGATTAATAAATAAAAAATTTCTGCTTATGTTTACTGTGGTAATTCATGAAATTAAATGACTGCACCTGCAGTTGAGGTCCAAGGGACAATCATGTCCCAACAATAATTATCCCTTTTTTAGTGACCTTCAGATACCTTAACCTCACTTTTGGAAAACAGATGAGATTTACCAGTGAGCCATGTGGATGTATGTTAGATGGAAACCCTGGCTGAATTTAGGGAACTTATCTCTATTTCCAAGCCAAACCTTAAAAGAATTATAGCACTATTAAATAATCTACCCATTTATAACATACAAATAAATGTTTCTTTCTTTCATAATTTAAATTGACAACTGACTCAGTTTATGATACTGATGTCCTAGAGATTGCAGGAGAAAGAATTAAGAAAAAAAACAACACCCAATATTTTTCAGCACCTGGTAATGCAGACATCTGATAAAACATAGGGACCTGTGATTCATATTTGGCCTGCTTTTGACCCTTGAACTTTGTAGAGTTATGAAATTTGAACAGCAGTATTTGTGTATTTAAACAGTTGGTTTTGAAAAGCCACATGAGACACACTTATCACTGCCTTTTTTTAAAACCAGCTTTCTCATTTCTTGCTCATACATTTCTCTTTTTGTTTGGGCAAATTTCTATTATCACGCTTCGAGGGGTTATTGAGTGGCACTGAGAGCCATATTCTATTCTGGAATAATTTACCAGATGTATGACCTTGGGGAATAAGTGGAAAGTTACTTTACCTGTGTTAGAAATGGGCACAGAAGTGAGGTAAATCCCAGCACAGAAGCTGGATGATGAGGTAACTACCTATAGGCACAAGAGGGCATTTGTGGATCTGTGGTGCTATTCTGGTGTTATCAAATAGACAGAAATTACTCCATTGATATGGAATGGACCTTGTAAATCTGCTTATTTTATAAAAAAGTTCCTCATAAACAGATACAGTGGTGGGTGGCAGATTATTGCTGAGAAGCAATATAATTTATTCTTTTACTCTGTTTAAAAACAAAGCTTTTCTTCTGTTAAAGCTTCTCATACACTTTCTTCTTTTTCTGTTTCCTCTCAATGACAAACAGAGGTAGTTCCAGGTCTTATGTTTTTGAGTAGCTTATATTCTCAGCCCTGAAAAATAGTTAAAAGCCTGTTCCCTAGAATTTAAGAAAGGATGCTCTTGTTTTGGCAGCCATTCTCAAATGCTCATGGATATGTTTACTCCTTCTAAAGGTAGTTGTCCTCTTGGACTTGGACTTCTTGGTCTTACGTGGTGTTTTGGCTGACAGGAGGAAGTGGAAGGTTATTTTTATAGGTTTTTTATTTTTATATTTTTATACTCTACTGCAATAATCTTTGATTTTTCAGTTGAGGGCTTGAAAATTATCAGTTTTAGGAAGGTTTGCCTTTCCTGAACTCACAAGCAGGAATGGGAGCTGGGAAAACGTGGACATACTGATCTGCTTATTTTGATTACTACGGTAGTAACTGTTGTGGTGAACCTAAGACCGTCTACCTTTTCTTCATATGCCTCAAGTTTGCAAAAGGACCTTGATCAACCAGCAGAATACAAATGGCAAATTCCTACTGATCAAGAAAAAACTAATCTTCACGTTGTAATGAAAGCTATATCACATTTCATGCAGCTGGTGGGGAAAAGGTTAAGACAAGTCTGGAGGGAAAAGGGAAATACTCCAGCTGGCTGCAGACAGCAGGTATACAAAGCCTTGTCTCTCAGAAGAGAGGTGCTCTATTTAGGCGCTACAGATTTGTAGCAAGAGCCTGAACAGCAGGATTCAGTGCAGCTCAAACCAAAGGAAGCTACAAAGGTTTATTAAAGGGTGACTCTGAGATGCACAGAGAGCAGGACTTCTCTATTAAAGATAAAACCGAATGCAGGAAAGGGTGGTTGGAGTAAACCTTTCCACTGACCTTTATGGCTTGACAAGGCCGCAAGGAGCCAGATATTATCCTTTGGACTTTTTCACTGGAGTTTCCAGCTAAATATTGTCTATTCCAACAGATAAATTGGGTTAAAACTCAAGATTGTAAAGGAAGAACAAGCAGAAGTTTACTTTGGGGGCTAGAAGCATCAGTGAAAAGCCTACTGTGACCTAATGAGTCAGCCCTGGTGATGCAATAGAGAAACTCAGTGACAAATGTAGTTCAAAACAAAAGGAAAAATATCCTCATTTTTGTGTTTGTCTTATTTGGTTTTTTGCAAGGTATTTCTGTTGCAAGCACGTAAATTTGGGGTTTGTCCCCATGATCATTTCAGCGGCATTTTATATAGCTACTGGAAGGCTCTTCTGTCATATTTTCCTTTTCTCTTCTTTATTGATTTTTTTTCTCTTTAAGACTTTAATTCACTCTTCAGTTGCTACAGTTAAGAGAAAAATTCTGTAGATCACATAGAGATAACATTCCAGCCAACACTGGGTCACTCACACTCACACAAGAATACAAGCTTCCTGCAGACAGATAGTCCTTTCCTGCTTTTCAGGCCTTTTTGCTCAGTCTTTTCTTTTTTTTTTTTCCTCCCTTAGTATTTGGGTCTTAATCTTTCTTTAGACTTATCCTTCATGCTGTGCTCATCTCAAATGTACCAATAATTGCTGCTACTTAGATGTGGTTTGATCATTCTGTGCATTCCTTGTTGAAACTATCAGTGAAACAAGACATCTAAAATATGATTCTGTAGAGTTACAGTAATATTTTGGGTGTCCGAAATCTCTTATAAATTGTTCTGTACAGAGTCAGTTTTTTAAAGGAAAAAATGACAGCAACAAGCCAACCCTAATGACATATTTCAGTGTAATGCTGTAATTTTAGCCCCTGCCATGAACTATTGCAGTTGTACAGTAAAGTATTTTGCTAGTAAATGGTGAAATGATTTCCAGTAAGACCCTTTTTCTTTATTCCATCCTTCCATCAGAAAAATTCCCATCTTGCTGATTCCAATGTATTAAAAAGAAAATGCTCATCTGAAGCACATTAGACACCATGTGAGTGCCCTGCAAAAAGTAAATAGTAAAGACAAGCTACTGTAGTTTCCCACTGTTTATTTTCAGATGTTTTTGAAAAGGCAGAAGGCAAAGGTGCTTTTTGCCTTGAAGTGGATGAAGTGTCCCAAGTGCATGGTCTGTTTATTGGTATTGGTGTTTTCCCTTGTTCCTGCATGTGTGCACAGTAATGTGCAAACATATTTAACAGCCTCTGCACTAATAAGCCTTTTCCTAGGAAGCCAAATATCTTTTTGATAAGGTTTTTTCTCCTCCTTTTTCTCTGGTGCCCTGTTTCCTGCTTGCTGGAAGTCTCCTCCTTCAGTGCCCTTCCAGTTTCTCTTTCTCATTGCAATTAATTTTCTAGTGGTTTTCTTCTGAACTGGTGGGTGCATTTCTGTGGCTCTTCATGGCTGACCAGCTTCAGGATCTGTTGCCATCAGTCATCTGCCATCTAAGAACTTGTTAGAGGATGAGGAAACCAGGAAAAGATGGTCAGTGGTGACACTGATGGTGGGGTCAGTAAGGACCTCAAAGCACTGCACCAGTACAGGCAGAGGGCACTGGAGGGAGGGCAAGGACTGAGACAACGATTTCCAGGTCCTGTGGGGGCCTTCATTTCCAAACTTGGGAAACATGAGTCAGAACTAAGCTGTGGAGCACAAAGCCACAGAGCCTCCATGGCTGGCAAGTGTAGACTTGGAAACGAAGATGGATAGAACCCTAAATGGTTCTTTGTTTGACAATCATGCTGAACAGAAAATGATGAATCCATTAGCAGGTCCTTCTGCTGCCAAAAGAAACAGACTTGCACTTGCAGATTGCTTTCTTTCTGTGCTATCAAACCACTGCATGGTCAGGTTCTGCAAACCTGACACTCATCTATCAATTTAAAGTGGGTTTTTTAGAGGCACTGTAGTATTTGTTTTGTGTGTGTGTATGTGTCTGCTTGAAAGTGTCTCGTTAATATATTCTAACCCCATCAAGCAACCCAAAGTGGAAAATGTCTTATTTTCTGTTTATTTTGAATTATTTTGAAGTTTGTCACTAGTTTCACATGACAATGGGGCTTTTGGAGTGGGTTTTTTTGCCTGTGATGATTTGTCAGAAAGACTAAATCGCTCTTACTAGGCACGATGTGAAAAATGTGCCAGTGGAGAGTGGGCCTGGGAGGTTCTGATCTTATAAGGGGCAAGAACATCTCTGACTCTGAGAAAACTCTGCAGTCCTAAGGATCCTGCTGAAAGCAGTAACACTCCTGAATATGTACAGGATCCAGGATCAGATGAGTAATGTCTCTAGAAACAAAAAGTCCTAAACTAAAGAATTTTTTTTCTTCATGAGATACTTTATCCAGCATAGTAAAAACATGTATATTTATAGCCTAGATTACGCTTTGTTTTGTGGGATGAAAAAACACATTTTAGAGTTGGCCCCTTTCCTGAACAGATGTTACTGGCCTTGGTGAATAACTTGCTCAAGCATACGATTGAACAGAATTGAAAGAGAATTTTTGCCAAACTCAATTCTGACTAAAACTGAAATCTTTCACCACTTTTCTTCCCTCATTGTACAGGCTCTGCTGTTCACTTCATCCTGATCTCTGTCTTCCAGCTGTGCCTGTTCATGGGTTATATCAAACCCTTTAGTTTTGAACTTGCATTATTCCCATGCAAGAAAACCTGTAAGCAGTTTTTAAAAAAAAAAGTATAATTCTCCCTTGAAAAGAGGACTGTCAGGGTAACATCAGGGGCTTCAATGTTTGTCTCTCACTGATTTCTCACATCAAATGTGTTTATTTTGCTGGTGCAAAGATGTTTATTTCTAATTGCCACTGCTTCTGGCTCCAGCTGGCTTCTTTCCTTGTTGCACATTATCACCAGAATTTAAGGTTTTACAGGTCAAATTAGACTCACAGTGACATCTGTGCCACCCATTGCTTTCAGAGAGACTACCCAGGTGTGGCTGCATGCAGTTGGATAAACCATCCTCTCTGTGCAAGTGGGGACAGACTAGATCTCTTTTTCTCTTGGTCTTGATGGATCTGTGGTCTAAAAAGTCTCTAAAGAAAAGAAATTAATTTTTTTGTCCAAGCTCACACTGAACTGGGAGCAAGAAACAGATCTTTTAATTGCAAATTAATTACAGTTTTTATTGAGGTATCACTGAGTCTGATAGAAATAGAGATGAGAAATAGAAATGAAGTTTTGTGATGAATGTGACCTTGCTTACGACACTTTTTCACTCACCTGAGGTGTTATAACTGCCTCCCTCAATGCCTAAATTAATTGGGCACTGCCTAGAAAACCCAGCTGTGTGAGGATATAGCAATGTCAGTGTCAATGGTGCCTTTAAAACTGAGACCATCCACCTGACATATCAAAGCCCTCCAAGAAGTTGGCAAGCAGGTGTGATGTCCTTGGCAAAGCGTGATTAGGTAGGATGCACATTTGCTCTTCTGGAAGACTGTGAGACTCTTGTGCATCTGGTTTCCCATACAGAGAGACAGGGAGTAGGTTAGTGGGTATTTACACAGTTCCACACTAAGCCCTTGAGCACACAGATGCAGGTCAGAGTACATCATGATGCAGTCATTGAGATGCTGTTAGAAGTTGGAGTCTTAAAAAAAAAGTAACAATGACGTACAAATAAGCACCTAGATTACACATATAAGATAAAATATATTAGAAATCAGCATTATCTACATAACTCAAATTAAGAATGCAGCTGGCTTTATAAAAGGTTTAGTACATACTTCTTGACAAACTTGATAAATAAAAGTTTTGAGTATTGCTAACTCAGTGCCCAGTGGTTAGGCCTGTCTTTGACAGATTTTTAAATACTGTCATTGATCTTAAATACTTCAACAGTTTTAGGATTTGCTTATCTGTGCTGTAGCCACAAGTTTCACTGAATATTTTCCATGGTTGAGTCCCTTTTTTCCAGCTTCTGTAGGTTTGCATGCAGTGCAATTGCATCTACTTCTTGGGGTTAGGGAGGCAGCAAGTGTGGCTGCTCTGCTCGTAAAAACACATTAGTAGAAGTATTTGAAAACACCAGCACCATTTTTTTTTCCTTTCTTGCTGTGTTGATACATTAGGAAACACACTCTGTAAATCTCTTGTTTTAATTCCTCTTTGGAGAACAGTTTAGCGCTTAAAGAAGCATTTGCCTGCCTACATTGCTGTTAATGCATCCCATTCTTAAAAGAAAGTAAAACCTTCTTGAATTTTAAGGAATTTGAAGGATTTATATTCTTAAGATATTAAGTCCATGTATTAAAAGTATGCAAGCAGATTCTCAGACATATTCACACACTCAGTTTGCCAAAAGGATCATCTGTGTGAGTAGTTCTTTGTTTTCCTTTCTGTGATTGTACAGGTTGTTAGAGCACTCAGACTGATATTGGCAATAATTGAAAATTCTTCACAAATGCTTTAAATCTCAGGGGCTGGATTCTTCTTTACTGACTGCAGTCTTATACCAGAATAGCTGCATTTGGTTCAGTACAGTACAGATTTAAATTGGGGGAGTGCAGGGGAGTAGGGGAATGGAGTCACATTTCCATATGTTCTGTTCTGGTATTTAAAAAAATTACATCAGCTGTCAGATTTTTTAAGTCTTGTCTGCTTTGACCATCTGTGGCACTGATGAGAATACATATTATGCAGGTCCCTGCTGGCTGGTGCATCCTCTTTCAGGCTGTCATTAAATGTCCCTGTGTGCTGCCATTTACACTGTGAGCATCACATGTATGTACAGAGAGATGCAAGTTTGCAGAGACTCTTTTGTAAGCATGTCCTGGATGAAACATCAGAGATTACCCAGTCCACTCTCTCCAGCTCCCCTTAGTCAACTACCTACTGACATAATATTTTCCTTGGGGGAGGAAAACAAATTTATCCTTTGAAAAAGTGTTGGATAAAGCAACACAGG